>NW_026782044.1:600000-927364 GCF_031769215.1 Ylistrum balloti
TCACGTCAGAATAGACAGAAATAACAGTACGATAAACGAGCCAAGTCACTTCCTCACATTCGACCAGGAGAGTCTGTAAGGGTTCGAGTTACAGAACCTGGGAACCAGTGGCGTAGCCAGGATCTGAAGTTTTTTTTTTGGGGGGGGGGGGGCAAAATCTGGCAACGCCGGCAAAGCCGTGCGTCACGAGCGCCGAAGGCGCGAAGCTTTGGCGAGGGATCTGGGGGTCCTCCCCCAGAAAATTTTGCACACCCCCCCCCCCCCCCCCCTCCCCTTTACCTACGCCAGTGCTGGGGACCCGCTCAGGTACGTCGGAAACACACTGAGCCCAGGTCATTCATCATTCAGACACCCAACGGAAAGAAGTACAGGAGAAACAGCAGAGACCTGCTTAGGACCTCCACCTATTATCGTTGGTCCAGAGAGTGAAGAGCCAACAGCAACAACGACGAACACTACGTCAGAGCCACGCACACCAATATCAAGGCCACAAGGAACCCCAGGGAAACAACAAGTCTCCGATGTTCCAAAATCTGTACCGGCTGCTAATAATGTTTCGAACAATGTGAGAACAGCAAGTGGTCGCGTTGTGAAACCACCTAGTTGGTTCAAAGACTATACTAAGTTATCATGTGTGTGTAAGACTGGTAGTAAAGACCAATCTCTACGGCGAGTCATGTGCTTGTAACCTCTGACTCCACAAACTTTTCAAGTGTTCTCATGTAAATAGTCGTTAGTTTGTTCATTTTCTACATTTGATATTTGTTGATGAAAGGACAACAGACAAAATTAATTTATTTTCATAAATGTTCAATGAGATCTTACTAGTCAAATCTTGTGGACATTGAATTCGAAGTCTATATAAACAATTTGTCCATCTTTACCGACCCCTACCCTTTTGAACTCCAATATTGTTGGAACGGTGATCGGTAAAGAGTCGTCAGGATAAACGTTGGGAAATACTAGCGGTCTTGTCTATATCAATGTCTCCAAACAGTTTTCCTGCGATAATTTGACAGACCTACTCCACTCAAGCGGCGTAAAACAAATTTTGATGCAAGAGATTTTCAGACGGGGCAAATTCAGCAATGGCCTGACGTTTGAAAACTTCGACAAACAAAGACGTGCCATCAACAAGAAACTTAGAAAATAAAAGACAAGTTAAAGATGGACCAGCCATCTTACCCGAAAGATTATTCTGAAGATATAGTTCACTACAACGAGAAGGGGATGCAGAAGTATTTCCATAGCGCCAGAAGACACCTACGGTATTATCAGCTCTGATCAATTGATATTTCAACATCATTTACGCAAACAGCTCTTTTCAGAGCTACAAAAAATCACGAAAAGAACCATTTTTGTTCTTGAAATACGCAATTCCCACTTAAATATCATTCACACATTACTTTCCCGATATTCTAAAAATTTCAATTAATTCCCAAAAATAAAGTAGGCACGTGAATCATGTCTAAAACAGAACTGTAGTCAACATATAGTACTTATTTCAAAATAGATATAAAGTTTGAGTACATAAATAAAATATAATATACTTTCAACAAACTGTACATTATCCGATAAACAATAGTAGTATAAAAATCAGAAAGACACTGCTTAAGTGCCTTATGATACAGGTTCTGTAATAACAGTTCTGTAAGAGTCACGTCCCTTATATCCTCGTCTTGTTTCGCTTAAGCATTTCGTAATCAAAGTCCTACCATAGTCAAATATGTTTTTAAATTTTTACCTAGTGATGTATATTTGATTGACATTTAATAGACATATTAGTAATCAGTATGATAAAACCCCTACAAATGGCATGTGGCGGTAGTCACATTCGAGGAGTTCCGAGTGCATCAATTCCACTCGGTGTTTGTGACCGATGCCCGAAAATCTCGTTTGTGACGGGAGAGTCACTTCACAAAACTTCACAAAATCTCCGGGGTTAACAAAAGACAGCTTTGACAGACAAAGAAAACAAGTAAACAAGCTCCTAAAGAAGAAAATTTGCACTGACTTCATCACATTCGATGACATCAAGTACCCAAAAGATTTTTTACCAGACCAGGTCCACTTACAGACACCCACATCAGATAGAAGAAACACAGGAATCATCAAGTATGGCAACAGGATCAGAAGAATTTTATGCAAACCAACTGCATAATAAAATAACCAAAACAGCCCTTTTCAGGGCTACACAAATGTCTAGAAAAGTAACCATTGTTTTGTATACATAAAATATACGCTCTGTCGAAAAATATTGCGTCTTCTCGCCTTGTGTTGTGATAATAGCCGGAATCGCATGAAAGGAACGTTTAACAACACCCTGGGAAGAACGGTTGTGACAGTCGTACACGACACAAACGTTTACCATAGCTGAAATAGCTTGTTTAGTTTGTCCAAATAATGCTACCACGATGAATATTTATAGAAATAACTTTGACCTACAAGATGGCGGACGGAAGCATTATGGGTAGAGTTGTGACGTCACGAGACTAGGAGTTTTTTAACAGACTGGTAAGTTCCACTTTTGGTGTGAAGTCGACGTAAGAAGGAAAAACACACCTGAGGTTATTCGTTTGCTATTATGATACGAAGGGGTAGGTATTTAATGGACGTTAGATTCGAAATAATTTAATTTTGTTTATTCTGCTGTGATGTTATGATTACTTACGTATTTATGAAATGTTTTTAGATCTGTACGTGATACTCGCAAATATGGAACTCTACTCAAATATTTGACTTTTTTTCAAAAAATGGAAGTGAACACAAACTATTTAAAATAAGAAATATGTATTTATGACATCTTTACGAGTTCGTATATTTTATATTGTGAATCATTTGACATCTCTATATATAAACGAAGTGATCATGTGACAATAACACAAACATTACGTCACATTTGAACATTGAAAAGTACGGCTGAAATTAATAGTTTTTGGAGGTAAAAGGCTAAGGTTAATGAGAAAGTTTGCGAACTTTTATTACATGAAGAAAAATATTATAAAAATTATGTCATTTATTTCTATAACTGACCTGAATATAACAGTCATTCCATTTTGTGTACACCTACCTGTTGAAACACGTTACTATTACTAAATCTTTGAATGCCTTTCTGTGTTCATTTTATAGATGTGGAAGCTGCTGACGTAACAAAACGAAGCATGAAATGAAAGCTGAAGGTATTTGTGAGATGTCAAGAAAAAATACAAAATTCAAGCACTGGTTTGAAAACTTCAACAATTTTATTCAAAAAGTGTTCCAGTTCGGGTAGCATCACTTTACATGTACATAGTCATTTAAGAAATGTATAACATTAGGTTTTATGTGTTTATAGTATATTATTTAAATGAAGTACAGTATGATGTAAGGAATATTTCAGTTTCTGATATGAATTTGAATGCTTTGTGAACAGATATAAATGTTTAATTTAATTTCCAAATACAAATCATGCGTCTCAATCAAAACTGCATAAAATGTTGAATTTCATTCCACATACAAGTCATACATTTCCATCTAAACTGCAGTTGTAGTAATTGATGCTATAAAAGGACAAACTCAATAAAAGCTGTCAAGAACAATGAACATTAGGACAATATTACATAACAGTAGCAATTCACTGACATCACGTCAACAATTCAATCATGTCTACTATGCCAAGCACAGGGACAACAAAAACACACACTGGTACCTAACACAATCAGCAATGTAAGAGAAAAAATAACCATTCACTCTCTTGTTGGTAAGATAAGGTGACCCCAAACCTCAAGAAAAAATGTTGCGAACACAAGGCTTGTGGTAGCCTCCTCTCCAAGCATGACTGTAAATGTACGTTGTCTTGCGCACATGCTTGTCTTGGTGAGCAGCCAATGTACAGAAATCTTTGCAACTTTGAAAGAGTTTCAACAGACATTTACTGACTTGTTTTATTATTTCAAACATTCATCTGCAAAAGTTCAAACTCTTGAAAATATCCAAAAGGTGCTAGAACTTCCAACACTGAAAGTCAGGGAGGTTTACCAGGTTCGATGGTTATCATTTTTTGAAGCACTTTCCTCTGTTCAAAGAAGTCTCCCCGCCCTCCTCACATAATTCGAGGGAATTGATAAAAGGAAAGATCCGAAAGGTGATGGTATGGCTAGGAAAATTTGTACTTCAACACTTGTGGCAAAATTTGTTGAAAATTTAATGAAAATCTATCAGATGGATTCCCACATACATACATTCTAGCTGTGTATGGTGTGTTGAGTATGCACCCAATTTCAAGTTTATGTAAATTTGGTTGTTTTATAAAAAATAATGAGGGCGAACACCAGGTCCGGTTCCAGATGTTTATTAGGTTAAACCCTAAAGACCCTACAACATAACATACATAAAACACATAAATACGATCCCTTACAATACATTAAATATCACACGTAATATACATTACAGATAATATCACAGTGGTAATTATCTCAAAAGAGAGTTTAATTGTTCCACAATGTACATGGATACCTACTTATATTATATAAATACAAATACTTAGTTCAACATAAAAAAAGGAATATAGCGACACACTATTGCTACGGTACGTTACACGTTATTTAATCATTTAATAGAACATTATTTAATAAACAATATTTAATGTGAAAACCTACCCCAACAATGGGTCAAGGGTCCTAAAGTAACATAGGGCTCATTATGATCGTAGACAAATGACTGATATCATTGGGATCGTAGATGATTACTGTAATTAAAACAACGCATATATAAATAGTTACACAGTATACGGGTCATTTTATATTTACTACAAATATATAAAGCTACCCATTTCAAACCGACGGTAAGATCGGCAGTATTATTAGTGTATACAATACATGGATTTTGATAAATTAATAACATCATTACAAATGATGTTAAACAAGATATATAATACAATAATCGATGTTTCAAAGCAATATATAAAATATGACTTACAATTTACGGGGCAAGGTGTTCATAATCTGGACGGAGGTTTCAATCGTCCGTAATGGTCAATGTCCCCTTTGTCCACTGAAAACCCGCCAAATACAGACAAAGACCAAAGAACGAAAACGAGACAATAACTGGACATACGTAGACACACTACGTCACATGGGCAAACTAAACATATAGACGCAACATATATACATACATTTATAACGATCACAGACGACGCGGAAATCCAAACGGCGCGACGCTAGACAACGGCGGCCAAAATTACCTAAAACTTAACCCTATTACATTTAGGCCAAGGGAAACAGTTATGTGAGTGGGGAAATGAAAAATTGCAAGTGCTGATTGACCAGTTTGGAACAGAGAAGGTGCATGAGTGGACAGTGAATGGTATGGATGAGAGAAAGGTAGTAGGACCCTATATAGAAGGAGAGGCAACGAAACAGGAATGGCAGATGTGTAAGCAAGTAGTGCTAGCAGAAATGTTTCCGAGAGACGTGATGGTGGATCTCTGGGCCTCTCATCCATCAATACCACAAAGAAAAATTTCCAAATTTGATAAGGTTAGCTGCCCTTGCACTCACCAGTCCCACACATACAGCTGATTGTAAAATATCTTTTGGTGTTCAGAATTATATCACCACAGCTGAAAGGGCAAGCATCTCCCCAGAGACATGTGACAAATTAATGCGTGTTTGTGTGAGTGGGTCAGAGCTGGGTAAGTTTGACTTTGGAAGGGCAGTCCAGCTGTGGAGGATTAAAAAAATGAAGAACTATCTTCTCTGTAAAATGAATAAATAAAGAAAATATAGTCATAGGTTAAAATTATGTCTTTATTTATCATTCAGAATTGTTGTCCCATGGTTTTGAAAAATGACCCCTACTTTTTGGGCTAGATGGGCCCAATGACCCATGTAAATGCAAAATCATCTGAAGCTCTGCAATAGTATGAAAATTCAGATGCTTCTGGTGCTTGAAGAACAGGGTTATTTTGTCTTCAGTTTTTCTGTCTGTTGGCATAGGTAGTAGAAATTCTGCTAACATTATGATTCTGATGTTGGGTTACAAAAAAAAACAACAATCATTATATGAAGAGTGGTGATCTGTGAGTCTCTTGTTAAAATCTTTCATCAAACATCAACTAATATTAAATTACAAATGTTATCCTGATATATCAAACATTTTTGGATTTAAAGATATCAGTATACTGACCACGTTGATGGGGAGTCATTGGTTTTACAGGTACTCTTTGGAGATTTTACTATAAATATATAAATATAAACTTTATTTATTTTACAACAATTACGAAACAAGTTATGTCAACATATACTAATCACTCTTGTTGGCCCGGATGTAAGCACGCGAGGGGTCTTATTGTGGGAGGAAACCGGAGTACCCGGGGAAACCCCACGTGGTCGGGCAGGTGACCCCTTACCTTTTCACGTCCGTTCCGGGAATCGAACCCCGGTCGGCTAGGTGAAAGGCGAGTGCGTTACCACTGTGAAGAAAAGCTGCAAAACTGGGAGCCAAATGATGACCCTCTGAGGGAACATGTGAGTTGGTTCACAAACTGTCACACACATAATAACTTTGAGCAATTTACTAAATTTTCCTAACAGTTTTTGGTACTACAAGTGATGAAATGGACAGATGAGTATTCAAAAGGATAGGAAGGGGTGAGTACTCTCTATCCACATAACGTAACTTCAGATTAAGCTCTCAAATTTGCTTCCAGGGATGTCCCAGAGGAGCAACCACCATAATTAATTAAAGGGACAAACACTTCTGTCTACATCAGTTCCTTCGTTGGTGTTATTGCTGTCCAGGTCATTGAGGACATATTTTTCTCAGTATGCCAGAACAAACAGCAGACCAGTTCGTATCTGGTGGTTTCTATTTAACAGGTAATTTCCATTCTCACAACAAACACCAATAACTGACTGTATATTAACTGCTACCGTGTTAATGATATTATCACAGGCTTTACTCAGTGTTCTTCTGTACATCACTTTTGATTCATTTAGACTTCAATTTTAAAATCTAGCAACTTAATATTTTCCAGGTCATCAATTTTCATATTTGCAAAGACTGTATCAAAAAAATTAAGATAACATACTGTACATGCAGAATAAACTGTTCATGTACAGTCATTTGTTTCTGGCATCCTGTAATTGCCAAAATCAGTTAAAACACATATTCTTTACTATGACAAGTAAGGAAACCTAATTCAGAAAAGCTGTTATTACCTCTTCAGGACTACAACTGATGTAAACCCTCTCAGTATTTAGATTTGATAAAAACAGGTTTCAATTATTGATTTTTTTTTGTAAATATTGTTTTTTTTTAGTAAAAACTTGACCAAATTGTAATATGAGTCATTGACTCAAATTTGTTATCAAGTATAAATAAAGACTATTATTATTCATTGTTATTATTTTCAATTAGAATGATACTTGAAAACTTCCTTGAAGACATCCTTATGACAATCTTCTGCATAGACACTATTTTTTATTGATAGGTGTTGATATTCACTGCTCTAAATGTAAAAAAAAGCTGGAAGCTGGGCAGTCAGACAACAATTTCACAGTGACAAGGAAGAGAGATCAAATTGATCAAAGACAAGTAAGCAGTTTTGTGAACCACTCAGCATGATCAGGTCTATATTGTAGGTATATAACAGATTATAGAATATTTCTAGGTCTCTTATAGACTATACCTAGGTCTCTGTTATAGACTATACCTAGGTCTCTGTTATAGACTATATCTAGGTAGGTCTCTGTTATAGACTATATCTAGGTAGGTCTCTGTTATAGACTATATCTAGGTAGGTCTCTGTTATAGACTATATCTAGGTAGGTCTCTGTTATAGACTATATCTAGGTCTCTGTTATAGACTATATCTAGGTAGGTCTCTGTTATAGACTATATCTAGGTAGGTCTCTGTTATAGACTATATCTAGGTAGGTAGGTAGGTCTCTGTTATAGACTATATCTAGGTCTCTGTTATAGACTATATCTAGGTCTCTGTTATAGACTATATCTAGGTCTCTGTTATAGACTATATCTAGGTCTCTGTTATAGACTATATCTAGGTAGGTCTCTGTTATAGACTATATCTAGGTAGGTCTCTGTTATAGACTATATCTAGGTAGGTCTCTGTTATAGACTATATCTAGGTAGGTCTCTGTTATAGACTATATCTAGGTAGGTCTCTGTTATAGACTATATCTAGGTAGGTCTCTGTTATAGACTATATCTAGGTAGGTCTCTGTTATAGACTATATCTAGGTAGGTCTCTGTTATAGACTATATCTAGGTAGGTCTCTGTTATAGACTATATCTAGGTAGGTCTCTGTTATAGACTATATCTAGGTAGGTCTCTGTTATAGACTATATCTAGGTAGGTCTCTGTTATAGACTATATCTAGGTAGGTCTCTGTTATAGACTATATCTAGGTCTCTGTTATAGACTATATCTAGGTCTCTGTTATAGACTATATCTAGGTAGGTCTCTGTTATAGACTATATCTAGGTAGGTCTCTGTTATAGACTATATCTAGGTCTCTGTTATAGACTATATCTAGGTAGGTCTCTGTTATAGACTATATCTAGGTCTCTGTTATAGACTATATCTAGGTAGGTCTCTGTTATAGACTATATCTAGGTCTCTGTTATAGACTATATCTAGGTCTCTGTTATAGACTATATCTAGGTAGGTCTCTGTTATAGACTATATCTAGGTCTCTGTTATAGACTATATCTAGGTCTCTGTAATAGACTATATCTAGGCGGGTCTCTGTTATAGACTATATCTAGGTCTCTTATAGATTATACCTAGGTCTCTGTTATATACTATACCTAGGTCTCTGTTATATACTATACCTAGGTCTCTTGTGTTGACAGCCTACACAACCTGATCCACATGTAGAGAGACGTATGCTGCTGCAGTCCATCCAGTGTTTCATACATTTGTGTATATGTTGTCAGTCTAGACCTGATCCACATGTAGAGAGATATATGCAGCTGCAGACCATCCACCATGGAAATCACAGCTCAACTAAACCAAAGGCACAAAGGAAACATAGATTAAAGAAAAAAAATATTACAGGTAAAAGATAGATCTCATCTCTAGTATAAAATATATGTATACCTGTTATTTATTAGGGTCTGTAAGTGAATAAAATTCTATATTGAATGTATGATTTTTTTTAATCCACATAACATTATGAAACTTCATAATAGCTTTGATACTTCTAAGCCCCAGGTATATTAAAGATGTCCAAATTCTCTAAGAATCTCTTTAAAAGTCCCTGGTCTGATTAAAGGTTATCAATTTTGTAAAATATCAGAAAAAAATCCATGAAATAGATACCTTATGTTGTTGTACTATATGTGGTCCATAATAAATTGTAGTCTCAGGGTTGTATATACATGGACAATCTAGCCCACTTAAGTTACTTGTTGTTGTATCATCCTGGTTTCCAAGACACCTCTCCTGATAAACATAAGTCATTGTATACAGCATTTTTGTATCATCCTGGTTTCCATGGCACCTCTCCTGATAAACATAAGTCATTGTATACAGCATTTTTGTATCATCCTGGTTTCCATGACACCTCTCCTGATAAACATAAGTCATTGTATACAGCATTCTTGTATCGTCCTGGTTTCCATGGCACCTCTCCTGATAAACATGAGTCATTATATATGACACCTCTGTGTTATTGCAGTTCCATATTATAACATTATCTAACTTTTCCTTCCAAGATACATGTACTTAATTTAATACTAATCTGCAAAGCCCAGATGATTACTTAGCACTACAGACTATCAAGTGCAATAATAGGCAAACACTATTCTGTGTATCTTGTCTATATGATATCATAAATGTCCCTGTGTATATATATTGTTTTATTTTCCAGATGGATGGCTCAATAAAATTTTACTGGTGATGCTCAACATATTTGTGGTGAGAGAAATATCAAACATGGTATAGCTTATCAAAGTTGACACAGCACAAGTCACAAAACAATATGTGATGCTGTACTGTACTTGTACAGTACTTTAAGTACAATCTGAGGTTATCTATTAAGGTAAATTAGGACTTTGTTTCTTGTCTCTGAAGTTAGATTGTTGTACTTAACCAGCCGATTGTCTGTACTTTGTTGTAAGCCTGTTGTCATCTGAAGAAGGCTTACAGATGCAGGTGCTCTTCTGTCTAAGCAATGTTGTGTTATGATTTATAGGCCTTTCATACCTACTTTGATTTAATATGGTTATGATTAAATATGAAATGGCCCCTTGCACTTATTTGCAGCAGGCCATTGATAAATATATCTGTTGTTCTCAGAAATATATCAAGTTTTCCATTTTTTGTGTATGTGTGTGTGTGTGTGTGTGTGTGTGTGTGTGTGTGTGTGTGTGTGTGGGTGTGTGTGTGTGTGTGTGTGTGTGTGTTTGGGGTGTGTGTGTGTGTGTGTGTGTGTGTGTGTGTGTGTGTGTGTGTGTGTGTGTGTGAAATTATGAGTCCTAGCGAGGATGTATATGGCATTCAGTTATGAAAAATTTCATTCTCTCATCACAGATCATGTGAGATATTGTGATATTATTATCAGATAAGGGAATGAGAGATGAGATACCAGTTTGATGTAATTCAAGGATTAAATGTTATGTATCATCATTGTTAAGTAGTCCTATATGTTGATAAGGCCAATTAGTACTGATATGTTTGTATATATAAAATGTTAATCAAATCAAAAAGACATCCTTAGTACTCCAGGGGTTATGATCAGTTTCTCTCTTTAGTGACATAACTTTGGAATTTTGAAGATTATGGTGAGAATACTGATTTGAGTTATAATGTAAAGGCAAACCTCTGATATATCTACTTCCATCCAGATCTCAAAATACAATGAGTTGATTGTTTACATCATTTTGATGTGAAACCAAACGAAACAACATGTTGTGTTCCTAATCATATTTCTCTCATGTATGTAGACAGTATTGATATTTGATATTAAGTTTTGCATCGAAGGCAGAATTTTTTAAAAGCCGTGTGCTTATTGTTAGTTTATTCATAAATATGTATTTAATGTCACTAGATTATATGTTTGGGGATTAATGTCTCAATATCTTATTGCCTACTGTAAACATATATCTTTTATCATTAATCTTATACAGTGTTGCACAGATTGTGTAAATTATTTGTTGTTTTGTTTCTATATAGCATTAATCACTGATACATAATTTCACCACTACACTTATTTGCTGAAAAGTGATAAAAATCTAAGAATTTAAATGTAGCAATATTCAGTCTGTAGCAATATTTTTCCTTACAGAACCAGTTTGAATATTATAATGTGCATGTCTACCAGTGCTTATAGTTAGATATTTTAAGTACAAAGACATTTCATTCATTTTGATATTTGCTTAATTGTGGAATTTCAATATAGTGCATTTACTATAGACTCCTCCTATTTATTTATTTACCTATTTTTTTTTTTTGATAAGGCCTAAACAATAATGCTAATAAATTTTTAAAATATCATTGATTTATTTCCCTAGATATTACCCACCTGTTTCACAGCCAGTTTGACAGGATGCCTGTCTCCACACTACATCATACATGAAAATGGATTGTGTTGTGGTGTGACATCATGTGAAATTGGTGAGTACAGGAAAAATATATAAAGAACAATGAAAAAAAATATATGTAACCTTTATACAATGTTTGTATTTCAGTGAAAAATTATCAAAGATAAAATATTTTCCATTAAATTGGGATACTCTGTAATGTAGATACTAACTTGAATACACAACTTTCAATGATAAAATAACATGAATCAAGACAACAACAAATTAGTAACCATAAGATATATAGAAAAAAGTAACCACTAATTTTTACCAAGTCACTGCTAAAGGTATAAGACACTGTCCACTCTGAATTTACTGTATTTTTAAAAATGTCTTCTTTTGTTTTTTATGTAGATTTTGAAGTGTTGGTTTGTGAACAAAATTATGGCAATGATACTTGTTCTCGTTGTAAAGAAGGGAGTTTCCTTCTAGATGCAACAACTTCAGAGACGGTCACACCCTGTGTCAGCCCTTTGTGTGTAAAAAGTATGTTGCATTATTAGCCAACTATGGTCAGATGATGGGCTATTCAAATTAACCTTTGTCTTTGTTGTGTATTGTTAACAAATTTTTAATCACAATTTCTTAAGAAGTAGTTTTTCAAATTACATTTGGATGTTTATGATGTGCTGTGTCCTGTCCTTTAATATGTCTGTCAGTCCTTGAACAATTTTCTTATCACATGGTGGGCTTAAGTATTGATCATTTAAAAATTTCATATGATTATTGCCCTTATTCTCTAACTGTGCATGTTCAGTTTTGACACTAATAAGAAAAAAGCAAATGTAATCAATTTAAAAGAAGAAAAAAAACAGGATTAGATCCAATTGATATAGAACTAATAAAGATCCTATTGGTGGGCAGAGATCCCTCTATGATCTCGTTACATTTAAGCTGTTTCTGTGCTCACTTCAAATTTCGCAGTCACTACTAGAGGTAGTTCAGGGTTAGTCCTTTGTGTATGAAGGTTTTCTGGGAACAGGGCTGGAAGTGCTTACTTTACTAAGAACTGTAAGGTTTGAAAATTAGTATGTAGTCATTTATTTGCTGCTGTCTATTGTAGGAAATGAGTATAAACATGTTTTATGACTATCAACAGAGAAATACGATGGTATTGTTTAGTAGGATGATGGTGACTGTTGATCTGCTGACTCTATCACTTAATATGTGTTAATATCACTCTTTCATAATACTGTTTTTTTATTGAATACACAAGTTATACATATACTTATGTTTTGGCAACAAATTGTACTCAATTATGTATATTTAACCCCATTTACTTGTTTTCTTCTGATTTTCCCATTGTCTTCATGGCCCAGAAATTGAGAGTAGAATCAAACTCCATCGTCTTATTGTCATTGTAAACAGCCTGACCCAAACCAGACAATTTCCAACCATGTTACTATTTTAACTAGTCTTGTTTCTCTTACAATTTTAATTGTTGGAATATAGCCAGAGATGGCACATATAACTATTGATAAGATATTGGCTCCATGTGGTTAACATCAACATTAAACATGGGTAGTGGTTTAGAAATTTTCCTTAATTAGCATTGATTCAGTGTGATTTCTTGCCTGAGATGTCAGCATGTATATTGTCAAAGGGCAACAAAGTTTCACTTCACTCTCTGATTATTCCTGTTATTTTGTTCAAATAAATGTATATTAATTTTTGCAATTAAAACTAATTATAACACACGAGGTATAATTTTGAAAAGTGATAAGATATGATTTGATTGAAAAAATTGAAATCTGGTCTAAATTTTAATTCTTTGTTTCCAATTTCCTGACCTGGATGTTTTTCAGGGGCTGTTTGATTTTGTGTCTTATATAAGAGCTTAACTCCCTAATTCTCAAGATAAATCTTCAATGGGGTAGATAACGTTTTAATTTACTCTTGATAATTCTACAATGCATTAAAACTACAGCAAGAACAAAATCGATGATTTTTTTTGTCGAAAATTTACTCTTTATTAAAGATCTGACTGAGTAACATTAAATGCTTCTTAAATTAATCTTTTACAGATGTTACCATAGTATCGAAGGTGAAGTCAACAACTATAAATCCACGTGCTTGCCCGCAATGGTGCAAGTGTGACCTCAAATATCAATATTGTGGTACAGACCCATGCAATTGTGAGAAGAAGACCTGTTCCTATGGGTCAATTCTACAGCAGGACTGTGGATGTAGACCAATCACACCCAGGTACTCAATAACATTAGGGGTTAAAGCAGTAGGATTTATCTCCCTTTCAAATTAATGTAAGGCTTCAACATGTAGAATTGTAAGACAAAGTTATACCTTACATACAATCATTAACCTTGAAGGGAATCAGTTGTACATGAAATATAGAAATCTCATTTGCTGTGCAAAGCTGAATTTTCTGATCCTGAGGTACATATACTGTTATGCAATATTTGTCACATTGTGGTATATTGTAACCATATTGTAGTCATATCTAAAAACCTTTCTAGTGCATAACCTTTGAGAGAGGGAATTCCGCTTAATTTCAGTATTTAAGAATAAAATTACATAAAATCAAATAAAATCCTACTTCCTTGAACCTTCATTACTTAAATACACCCAATTCAAACTGATTGTTTGGTCCAGACTGTACATATATTCCCTGTAACATTATCCCTTAAATAGCCTGTGTACCTTAAACTAAAATGATATATTTCCCCTGTAATTGTTGAAGAGGTGTCACACTTGCCAATATTTACCTTGACACATGACTCTATCCGACATTAGTCAAACGGTTGTCTCCCTTGTGTTGATACCGCTTTCTGTTGGGACATTATCAATGCTGACATGATACAATACCAGAAGGATTTGTGGTGCTATCTGCTATGTGATGTCATGAGTATTTTATTGGACATTTCTTATAAAATTTACATTTCACTTTGTCATAGAAAACTCGACCACTGTTCAAATGGAAAACTTTTTTTGTGTGTGTAAAACAAAATTACAGAATGGCACATATTAAGGGAGAGGATACCCTACATGAACTAGCTAAGTGGAATCAATACTTGTGTTTATTAATTATTTTTTTAGGGAATTGGATTTGTAGAACAACATACAAGGATAATAATATTAATCAACATTTAATTATCATTTGAAAGTGTTGAAATAATATGAACATAGCCATTTTACTGTCATTCTCTGTGACTTGCTCTCTGCATGTTATATTTTGTTGTACTAGGGAATTTACAATGTCTTGAGTGATAAATTTTACACATTTTTAGCCCACCATTATCGTCCGTGGTCCATTGTCCGTCTGTAAACAATTCTGATGGATCTTTCTCAAATTTCATATGTTGGTTCCCCTTCGTCCCTAGTTGTACATTGTACCTTTTTTGGACTAATTCGAATTCAAGATGGCTGACAGGTGGCCATCTTGGATTTTGGAAGTAAAAGTTTGTTACCGCTATTTCTTGGAAAGTGCTTGATGGATCTTTCTTAAATTTCACATGCAGTTTCCTCTTGGTCCCTAGTTGTGCATTGTACCTTTTTTGGACTGATTCAAATTCAAGATGGCTGACAGGTGGCCATCTTGGATTTGGATTTAAAAGATTGTTACCGCTATTTCTTGGAAAGTACTTAATGGATCTTTCTCAAATTTCATATTCAGGTTCCCCTTGGTCCCTAATTGTGCATTGTACCTTTTTTGGACTGATCCGAAATCAAGATGGCTGACAGACAGCCATCTGGGATTTTGAGAATAAAATCTTGTTACTGCTATTTCTGAGGAAGTACTGGATGGATCCTTCTGATATTTCATAGATATTGGTTTCCCTTGGTCCCTAGTTGTGCATTTTACCTTTTTTGGACTGATTTGAAATCAAGGTGGCCCAGAGGCAGCCCTCTTGGATGTCGACAGTAATACAGCACAAGCATATTGTCCATTATCCACCTGTAACTGACTGCTATCTGATAATACTTTGGGATCTTTTTCAAATGATATTCGCTAATAGGTGCTTAATAAAAATATCTTGTGCCATCATCGAGTACATTCAATGAAGACCAGTTCATGAACATTTACAACACCTGTAACAAACAAAAAAAATAAACAAATCTTCAAGAACTGAAAACAAATCCTTAAATGGTGGGCGCCAAGATCCCACAGGGATCTCTTGTAGTAAAATTCCATACATGGAAATTATCAGTTAATCAAAACTAAAGAACATTGATAAAACGGACTGATCAAGGAGTATACTATTTGATACCTCATTCATTGACAATGTGTGTTCATGGTTGATCTCTACCTGGAGATTTCTTCTCTTGGTTTTCAACCAATTTCTTTTAATCATGGTAAAATAAATTACTTTGACATGAAGTTGTGTTTTCCTGCATAGAAATGGGATTTTACTGTATTTGGAAGAGTTACTGCCCTTTGTTGTTTTTGTGTTTATCAGGTATGAAGTTAATCAGTTTTCAAATGATTCCTTTCAAACTCAGTAGGCTTAAATCACCATGACATGAAGGCATGTTTTCCTACACAGCAGTTTCATTCACATTGTTTTGAAAGAGTTATTGTCCTTGGTTTTATTTTAAACATTTCTATGTTATCCGGATATCATCTCCCACATTACATTTCATTCACATTTTGCCTGAGATATCATTTGAGCAGGGCATTTGATTCTTACATTCAGAGACAGCCACAAAAGAGGAAGTTAGGCGAAATTTTGCTACAGAAAGCTACTCATTCCTAATTCTTGGGTTGATGTCACCCAAATTTGATCTGAAACATTATTAGGGAGTGGCAATGATTAAGTGATCCTGAGACTGGCCTGATCAAATCTCGTTTTTAGTTTGGTCCATTATCCAGCATAACTCATCTTGAATAAATAGCCTGAACTACTTTTCAATTTTCATTTACAGTAGACATTGAGAAAAAAAAATATTCTCAGTTTAATTTGTTAAGGAAAAGGAGCAGATGATATGCTATTTTTCAGCCTGGTCAAAAGCTTCAGCATGGTAGCCACAGTAATAATTATGAAACATGATTGTACAACTGTTTTTAATATTTCAATAAACAAAAGCCATCATTTATGTTTTTCTGATACTTTGACTTCTAGCAATGTAACACCACCATCAGCAATTGTTTTGGTCTGTCTATTGATTGTCAGATGATGTATGGCTCTCTTGTTATATAAATCTCGTTTTCTGTTTTTAAACTTGTTTAACACTCAAAGCATGTTGAAATTGACCTCATTGACAGTTGAATGTTTCAAATCTTCAATTAAATTACCCCGGTATTGTTAAAATAAATCAATGATGAGCAATTTTAAGGTAATCATTTTTAGTTTAATTTTCATAATTTGAGATATTTGAGGTAACTAAATTAGTAACTAAAAAAACAAACAAAGTGTGGAATTCTACTGAAATTCACAGACTGTAGAATTTCATTTTACTGACAACAAATAAGTTAGGAAACAGTGAGTAAAGCATGGCATGGGAAAATTTCTTTGTCATTTTCATTTGTTTCGTTGACTAAAGTTTCTTTTTTAAAAGAAGTCTCCTTTAGACTTGATATTATGAAAAGAAAAGAAACCAAACAAGACATGAATTTTTATTTTATAGTAAAATTGAAAATTTTTACCTGTACAATCAGTCTTAACAGTACGTTGTGGTCATAATTTATCATTTCAGTCCACCAAAAACTACTCCAAAAGATATTATTCCAGTGACAACGAGAAAATCTGTGACCTATGAGATTAATACACCAGTGAATAGCAGTGCTTTGTCTGGGTATACCACAACTCCAGTTACTGTAACTTCAGGTGTACTTATCACCACTGAAAGTCCTGACAATCAATCTTCTGGAGTGTAAGTATACCGTAACCTCAATTAGTGTAACTTCAGGTGTACTTATCACCTCTGACAATCAATCTTCTGGAGTGTAAGTATACCGTAACTCCAGTTAGTGTAACTTCAGGTGTACTTATCGCCACTGAAAGTCCTGACAATCAATCTTCTGGAGTGTAAGTATACCGTAACCCCAATTAGTGTAACTTCAGGTGTACTTATCACCTCTGACAATCAATCTTCTGGAGTGTAAGTATACCGTAACCTCAATTAGTATAACTTCAGGTGTACTTATCACCTCTGACAATCAATCTTCTGGAGTGTAAGTATACCGTAACCTCAATTAGTGTAACTTCAGGTGTACTTATCACCTCTGACAATCAATCTTCTGGAGTGTAAGTATACCGTAACCTCAATTAGTGTAACTTCAGGTGTACTTATCACCTCCGACAATCAATCTTCTGGAGTGTAAATATACTGTAACCTCAATTAGTGTAACTCCAGGTGTACTTATCACCTCCGACAATCAATCTTCTGGAGTGTAAATATACTGTAACCTCAATTAGTGTAACTCCAGGTGTACTTATCACCTCCGACAATCAATCTTCTGGAGTGTAAATATATCCCTAGAAAAAAAAGGGGGGGTTGTCAGATTTGAACCAAATTCAATATAATAAGATCTTGGATTAGTTCAATATTAGTCAAAATCTGTATCCATGTTCAATGTTCAATTTCTTCATTTCCATTAATTTTTACTGTCAAATTTCAACCAGTTATATTGCTGTGGCTTTCTATGAAAAGATCCTAGATAAGTTGGTATTGGTTAACATCGGTCCATACTTTCAAGTTTATAGTTTATATCGGTAAGATCACCTAATATCAGAGTTTGATATTTGTAAAAAAAATTAAATATTTGTCTGAGTTGAAAGACTTTAAATGCTAATACTTCTGTAGCATGCACAGAGGAAAGGCTACCAAGTTTATTTAAATGAATGACCTTGAACAACTTTCAAGGTGCAAATATGTAAAATCTTTAAACAACTTCTTCTCAAATACCAAAAGGCTCAGAGTGCTAATACATGGCCTGTGACATGCTGGGCGCCAAAGTTTGTTCAAATGAATGACCTTGCCCACTTTAAAGTCATACAGATAATTTCTTTGTTTCTGTCAAATAATTTAGATTTTTATCGTGAATTTTGAACCAAATTTGGTTTATTGGTTTATATTACAATGTATTGATATTTCAGATGAGTTCATTATTGGTGAAAATACGCCAATATTTGTCAGGGCAGTATAATTAATTGACTAGGGAAGTGATAAATCAGATGTTTATACTAGTTTGTAAGTACATATAGCATTATACTTTGATAACTTATTTGTTTCTTCACATTAAAACCATTTTGTTCACCAGGTTTATATTAAATTTAGTAATCTAATCTAGCATCACTCATTTATATACAGTGGCGTTTGCTGGCTGCACTCTCTGTTGCTAAGTGGCGTTTGTGCTCATGTTGTAATCCAGCATGACAGAAGAGTTCCAATATGTTGTCGTTGCTTCACTGGCATGAGTCTACAGCTAGGCCTACTTCATCATTCATTATATAATGTTATACCTTATTATGTTTGTTCCCAGATGGATGTGAGCACGTCGTTTCCAATCCATTGCTGAAACTAGCATTCCGAGATGAAAAATCTGCTCGGATCACATGTCCCATTATTACTAAAATCTTACGGATTTAAGTTACAGGTGGTGGATATTACATACAACATGCCTTCTACTTTCTATATCATTGCAATAACGAAGACACAGAAAATAAATAAATATAAATTCTAATTATTTAACAACATATGATATTTACAATAGCTGACCCTAGCACACCTGTAAATTGGTTACTCTGGATGGGGTTTATTCTGATTGTAAGCATATACCAATATCTTATTCATACACACACTGCCCCACCCATTCCCTTGGAACGTTCATTATATACTCTATAAATATTAGAACCTTGTAAATGAGTTCATACTTAAATTGGTAAAGCAATACAGAGAGTTGAGGTAGACAGTCATGTTCTTTGTAAGTCATAGTTGCAATACATCCACATAGAGATAGTAAAAATCTACATTGTCTTTAGTGGTGTAATACATGTTTGTGCTGTAACATATTTTTTATTCTATTTTTTTGTATTCCTGTCCCTGGAGTTTGGTTCATGTAATAAAAACCGTTATATTTGATATTATTTTTGCATAGTAATGCCTCTAAAAGTCTGTATCAAAATGCTAAAAGTATCGCTCAGTTCAATGGTATTTTTGAAACTTTGCTTAATTACAGTAATTTCAAGTTCATGCAATTAAATCATAGTTCTCTTTTTTCTTTTCTGAGATATCTGAAGAAAGCAAAAGAATGGAATGAAGTGTTTCACAGTATTCTATTTTACACAGTGTACTTCAATCATTCAGCGACAGTATTTTGTGCCCACCATATAAACAGTTTTTTGTCAGAGATATGGTTACAGAAACTAATGAAAAGTCACTTACAAAATATACTTTGTCAAGGTACATGTGATTTACCCCTGGTACAGTTTAGATAGTCTGTCACCAGGAAAAAGGTTGCTTTTAGCTCCAATAATATTACACTTAGCATTAGAAAATCATATATTTAGGTTATGTTTATTTATAAATAATTTGATCAAAAACACAAGTTTAGGCAATCAGGCATATCCCAAGTAATGTTTCCATCAGGGTAATGCTTAACAGGATAGAATAAATACATATGTGTTTGTCCATTAAGTTTTACTTAGTAATACATAATACAATTCCCAGGATAATCTCCAGTCCAAGAATTATATAGATAACTGACTATAGACTTACATATATCATTTTTTTTACAACATTTGTATTTTGTAAACCCAGAAGTATTTAATTCTTTAGTGTTGTGAATATTTGTCGATATTAAACGTTATGACTAATAAGTGTAACATTGGATTTGCACAAAAAGATAAAAGTCTTATTACTCCCATGCCTTCTAATTAACATGGATGAGGTAACACAGACTTTCATATAAGTTTTTTTTGTACATACATTAAGTTTTAAATCTACCAGTATTCAAATCTGAACAAAAGCATTACATGTATATGTAAAGGTTCATATTGTATATGATAGTAATAATGAGTTGGTACCTTAATGATGTTGCTCCAAGTATGATTTTCAAATTTCTGCAATGGCTGTTAACTTTCTGTACATTCAAGAGAACACCTGCATGTTAGTGATCATGTATATAGTTAAACACATAGGTATTCTTATTCAAACAATTTAATTTATTGAAAATTGACTTTGTTATGACCTAGGAAATTGTGTTTACTAAACAGATGTTACACTTATGAAGCTGAAGTGGCATTTTTACATTACAATATACCCTTATGAAGCAAACAATATCATTAATTGCTACCAACTGATGTAAATCTGGATAAAATATACAAGTGAATTTAATATCAATGTAATTTTACCTAAAACCAAAAACTATGAGGATCTCGAGCAGGAATTTTCCTGATTTCTCAAAGCAGGGTAAGGTATGTGTTAACTCCCACCACCAAACCCCCACCTGCCATATGACTGTTTACCTTTGCGCAACCCAAAATCGCCACATAATATTCACTAAGCTTCATCTAGACAATATTCAACACAAGTGTAAGTATAAAGTAATAAGAGTGCTCAACATTCGTATGTTGCAGGGTCATTGCTGTTATCGTCATCATTGTTATCGTCATCATTGTTATCTTCAGCATTATAGGTATTGTGATATTTGTGGTGCGAAGAAAAAAGAAAAAAATGAAAAAAAAGAACAAAAAAGAAAATAAACCTGTACCCAAGGGCAGAGCATCAGGTTTGTATAAAAGTATTTTTTTCTTGAATTTGTGAAATTTTACAACTGATGTTGCTAACTTTGTGTATGATATTTATTTCATGTGGGTCAATCCACCAGGCGAGAAGATGCATGTCGAGTATAGGACAAACATTTTAAGAAATCATAATTTTGGTCCTAAGTGTATGTCATTATGAGGTTCAGGTGTGCCATATAGAAAATAATACCCAGTAGATAACTGACTACCATATTTGACATTATAAGCACACGCCCACCTTAATTCAGAGAAAGAGGATAGATGTACTAATGAAAACTTAAAAAAAAATTCCATACCTCACTAATCTGTCAATACAATCTTCAGTTTTTGATAGCTACATCAATGTAAAATAACGAAAAAAAATGTATTTTTTTAACCCAGATTACAAATAGAAATTCATCCTTGTACATGGTTTTATTTAGCACACCACTGTTGTATTTTTGTAAGCCTACAGTCCACTTATTAGGTCAAAGAGGATAATAACATTTATAAAATCTGTTAAGTGAATATTTTAATTAACTTCTGCAAGTCCTCAATGTTTATAATTATATAAAGGAATTCTTGTGTTAACATCTTAAAATGACCTAATTCTATAATACAAAATTCAAAATAAAAACTCAACTTTCTCATTAAGTTGTCCATGTATATATTAAGTATAATTTTACATTTTAGTTTGTCATCAAGGTCCTTTTTGTCCATAGTTCATCCAACTGTCTTGTAAGAATTCTAAGCTTTTGTGCAATATTTCTCGTGATCGTTCAAAAACTTTGAGACATTTCTGAAATAGTTCTCTTGAGCATGCCACATTTTATGTGTTATCATACATTCAAGGTGACTACCGACTGCCATTTTGTAATCATTTTCAACTTCTTCTCAAGTTCTAAATGTCTCATTGAGCTGAAACTTACCTGAAATGATCGTGACATGATCCTGACCAAAGTTTGTTAATTTCGGGTTTGTGCGAAATCCATGGCCAACATCTTGAGAACACATTTTTAGCCCACCATCTAATAGATGGTGGGTTATTCAAATCGCCCTGCGTCCGTGGTCCGTCCGTCCGTAAACAATTCTTGTTACTGCTATTTCTGGAAACGTACTGGATGGATCTTTCTCAAATTTCATATGAAGGTTCCCCTTGGTCCCTAGTTGTGCATTATACCTTTTTGGACTGATCCGAAATCAAGATGGCTGCCTGTCAGCCATCTTGGATTTTGAGAGTAAAATCTTGTTACTGCTATATCTGAGGAAGTACTGGATGGATCCTCCTGATATTTCATAGATATTGGTTTCCCTTGGTCCCTAGTTGTGCATTTTACCTTTTTTGGACTGATTTGAAATCAAGGTGGCCCACAGGCCGCCATCTTGGATGTCGACAGTAATACAGCACACGCATATTGTCCATTATCCACCTGTAACTGACTGCTATCTATTGATACTTTGGGATCTTTTTCAAATGATATTTGCTAATAGGTGCTTAATAAAAATATCTTGTGCCATCATTGAGTACATTCAATGAAGAACAGTTCATGAACATTTACAACACCTGTAACAAACAAAAAAAAATCAACAAATCTTCAAGAACTGAAAACAAATCCTTAAATGGTGGGCGCCAAGATCCCTCTGGGATCTCTTGTCTCTTCTCAAGTTTAAAATTTGAAATCTTAAGTATAAGGGTTATATATTCAGTATGAGTCCTTGTTCCACATTTTGGTTGCATGGTTGCTGAGTTTTTTGTTGTCATCCAGGTCAGATTCTGAATGTGATCAGATTTTGATGAAGATCTTCAGCTGTTATTTTGAATTTTGATATGTTAAGTTGTAGTTTGTTGCCACTAAGTGGCTGAAGGGATTATCCTGAACATGTTACAACATGATTCATTGACAGTTGTGATTACAACTAAGAATAGAAAAGATCCGCCCAATGCCAACAAAACTGTTTGTGCCAGGATTGTGTCGTGATTTCTAAATGTGAAAAGTACTACAGTATCAGTTGATGTAGATCAAGTTCTAGTAAAATATTCTGAGGGCTGGTTGTTTTGAAGAGGTGATTTTTAAAGCAAAATAAAGGAATCATATCTGTTTACTTTGAAGACTCCTCAAAAAGATCCTAACTTTGGACAAAGGGTTTACCTTGGACAAAGGTTTTTCTCTCATCATGTTCTTGATTCTGTAGTGATATAGTGCAGTTTGGTATGACAGTTTGTGACTGTTGATTATAATAATTTCAATTATTTTTTCAATTTTCTTTTTCAGGAAATGACCAGGCCAACTCTCAAAGCAATACTTCAAAGCCTGGTGACCATGGAAATCGCATGACACCAAGTACATATCAGCTTTAATACACATTATTCCCAGCTTCTAAGTGGCATTTATCACAATGCCTATCATTTAATTAGCATTCAGTTTAGGTTAAAAATCAAACTGAGGCAATCCTTTATATGCAGTAATGATGTTTCATAAGCATTCGTATACTACAGACTTTTTCTACTCGGTCAAATGGTAATATCATAGATACTGTAAGACATTTATGTTAAATACTGTATAACACTGCTGTGATGTCAAGCTAAATGATTACTCTTCCATCAAGGGTCTTAAGGACCTTGAACAAATTGTGAATTTTGTGACCCCAGGATCTCCTATTTACCTAGAGGAAGGACTTGGTTTAATTTACTTGATAGATTCGTGTATAGAAATCAGAATCTACGATATCTCCATTTATATAAGACTGATGAAACAAGTCTTAAAATTTTCATTTTAATGAACCATTTAATCTTGTCTGGATATCTTCTCATTCAGGTTTTAAGAATGTACACAAGATACAAGTGAATAGCACCTTTCAATAGAAATCTGGTCTCAATATTGAAAAACAGCACCAAATCAACCTAGACATTATACAAAAATATTAGAAATGTTCCTGATGAAATAGGAATGTCACAATTGTTTTTATTAATTTTTTTTAATGCTTCATGGTGAAAATATAAGTGATATTTTCACTCCTGTGATATTAACAAATCTTGATATTTTTTCTTATTTTTGACCAATCAGATCACTGCATTTGCAGTGAAAATATAAGTTATCCAAGAATACATTGTGAACTTCTAGAACAACAACAGCCCTATGGAATGGTAGGAAACTCACTTTTCATTGCAGTATTTTATATAGTAATTAACTGGATACTAGTTTGATGATCTGTGACTAAGATGCGAAACATTTGAAATACAGGTGCCAAATTTAAACTAATGAAAGGTTTGCAAAAATATAATAGAGTATATTTAGTGTTTCTTGATGAATAAAGATACTATTTCATCTCGTTGGGTGGAAACTTCAACATTTTTCACTGTTGCTCTTCTTTTTGGACAAAAAATTATCGAACTTCCACCCCATTTGATGAATTATAACTGTTTAGCATTCATCAAAAAACAAATATCCTCAGTATTAAACCCACTCAAAAGCTTCAATGATTTTCTCATTCTTGTTGAAATATTTGACTGCAGTACAAAATTCAAAATCATTTGGAATTCAAAATGCAGAAGGTCCTTTTATTCTCATAAAAAAATATGAAAATTCTTTGTCATCAATATTTTCTAATGGTTTGGATGTAAGCATGCCACAGATACATTCAAGGTGACTAGAGAGCCATTTTGACTTCTTCTCAAGTTCTAAATGTCTCATTGAGCTGAAACTTACCTGAAATGATCGTATGATCCTGACCAAAGTTTGTTAATTTCGGGTTTGGAAATCCATGGCCAACATCTTGAGAACACATTTTTAGCCCACCATCTAATAGATGGTGGGTTATTCAAATCGCCCTGCGTCAGTGGTCCGTCCGTCCGTAAACAATTCTTGTTACCGCTATTTCTGGAAGCGTACTGGATGGATCTTTCTCAAATTTATAGGAAACTCACTTTTCATTGCAGTATTTTATATGGTAATTAACTGGATACTAGTTTGATGATCTGTGACTAAGATGCGAAACATTTGAAATACAGGTGCCAAATTTAAACTAATGAAAGGTTTGCAAAAATATAATAGAGTATATTTAGTGTTTCTTGATGAATAAAGATACTATTTCATCTCGTTGGGTGGAAACTTCAACATTTTTCACTGTTGCTCTTCTTTTTGGACAAAAAATTATCAAACTTCCACCCCATTTGATGAATTATAACTGTTATTCATCAAAAAACAAATATCCTCAGTATTAAACCCACTCAAAAGCTTCAATGATTTTCTCAGTTGAAATATTTGACTGGTCATTTCAGATGCAGCAGAGCGATATAGAGTCGAGGGAGGAGTTTATATAAAAAAGGCTGGAAATGTCTCTTTTTCTAATGGTTCGGCTGTAAGACAGAAAGACTCAAAGAGCAGTTTTGAGGATGAGAGTATTAATGAGGTAACTCCTCTTATGCATCAAGGGGCTGACACTACCAGGTGCAACAGTGACATTGAGGAAGGTACTCCTGTCCGATCAGGTAATACGGATGAGAATGAGGATAACTGTACTTCTGGTTCTAATGTAGAAGAAGACGCTTATCATCAGACAAACACTAAAACTGTTTTAACAAATGATTCAGCTGATGCAAAGTCAAAGCAGCAAGCCGGAGTGCAACGCAGGGATGAAGTGACACCAACCAAAACGTTCAAAGGGTTTTTTTGAAAATAATTTGGTCTGAAAGACTCATAAGGCCTTGTTTATTTTAGAGGGCTGCCTCCTCGACATATACTGACCAAATGACACCAGTCTTTGGGTACATAGCTTTAAATAGTCAGAGAATAGTAGAGCTGAAAAAGGACACTTCTACTTAACTTCTTCAATAGAAGGCTCACTACTTATCTATCAACCATTGTACTTATATTTAATTTCTACTATGGAAACAATTTGGATCATATATGTAGGTTTCTTTTCTGTCAGTTTGTCCTTCTGTCAGTCCATCTGTCTTTCTGTCAGTTCAACCATTTTTGTTTTGTCTGATGAGGTGAAATTTGGTTTGTAACTTTGATTTATGCAGAAGCGACAGATCAAGCTTCAGTGTATTGTAATAGTTTAGAAACGTTACAAAATTTCTTAACCAATAGACCTTGACGCAACTCTTAATGTAATAACGGCGCTAATGTAATAATTGTTACATTAAGCGTTGCAACCGTTATGCTTAATGTAATAAACTTATCTTTATTACATTAAGAGTTGCAATTGTTAAGCTTAGAGTAATACAGAATAAATTATTACACTAAGCGTTGTGATTGTATTTAAATTACCACTAATCTAACAATTTTTATACTGTTACGGAAGTGCACTGCGTGTAGATTACAAGACAATGTAGCAATAATATACTATAATGGTGTATGTTTCCGTCAAGGTTTGGAGGGGCCGAGGTGTCGGTGGTCGAACTGTCTAGTTGCGCCCTGTGATCCTTGTATCATATCACCTCCTAGGTTTTGAGATCTGTGAGGAGACTAGACTTCCATGAATACAATATTGCAATGTTATGTTATGCAGTGTTGATCATTAAAAAGATGATAAGATTATGTAATTTGATCGCGTGTAAATTCTTCTTAATCTAAAAGGTACAGCCAAAACCTGTGACCTTCCAAAAAAAGCGAATATTTTTTCAAACACAATATGTTGGTTTTAAGAAATATTTTGATGCATTTTGACTACAAAAGAAGCTATTTTCGAAAGGCCTTATTAATGCAACTATATCTTAGCAACAACATAACAAAGGAGCAACACAAAGCAATAACCCTTTGATTCCGTGACCTTGAAAGTTGGACCAAAAAAGGGTGGTGTTGTATTGTCGACAGCTTAAGTCATTCGCAGATAATATCATAGGTACATGGCATGCATGGCAGACACAAAACATGTACCCAACCCATTACCCACACCGTTATACTGATTCCAGGCCATTCAGTTCCTTGCAGTATTAATGTTTTCAGGGGAAAGCTGCAAGTACCATTTTAAACGTCTTTGATATGACACGGCTGACAGGATCATCTAATGTGTATGCATAGAAAAAGTGAGGTAACTGGCATTTTAGCCACATGCAAGGTTTGATGGCATTCTAATCATTAATCTTATCACAACTGAAGCTATCATCGGAAAACAATGTAATAAAAAAATTATTTATTTATATTATATATCATATTTTACCAATATCATATGATCAATGTTGTTAACCATGATTTCTCAGTTCATGCACTGTCTTCCATTTTCCATGTGTAAATGTTTTTACATTTTATAATTCCTGTAAGTTCAACTTGTGGGATTAAACTGAATCTTGTCTGAAATGAGACTGAGATGGTCCTTACCAAGGGTGGTTATTTTCAGGCAGATCTGATTCTAATCTGGCCATCTATTCCACCATCTTGGAAAACATTTTAAACTTCTTCTTGGTGCTATCAAGCTAGAAAGTGGTAGGTACAAAATCAATCATGACTTAATATCATTGCCAGGTTTTTATCTCCTTCCAATTATTTGTGTTTCCTTTGATAGAGAGTTTCCATTAGTATCTTGTGTCTGCTTCATTTTGATGTGTCTTTAATGTATTCTGTTGTGAAATCTCATTTACTCTATTGACTCTATTGATACCGAAAATGTATGTAATTAAAATGCTTTATATGACCAATTTTTATATTTTCATATCAGTGAATATTAATATAAAGCTGTGATTGAATGAAAATAAAATCAATTTTTACTAAATGTTTGTTTATTTAAAACGTTTGGTTCCAGATACTTAATCACTGATAGATGACAGAACTTTTTTTCAATTTTTTCAACATTCTTGTCGACAAACAGCTACATTAGTATAAGATAGTTGACTCCACCTTGAGAAATGCTCAGTTAGGTACATGTGCATGTGTTGGAGGCCAACTGGAAAAATGAAATGGCTGATGGGGACATTGCCATATTGTACTGCAACAATTCAAATTTTTTGTTGATATTTCTTGAGAAGTACTGGATGGAAGGGTATACTATTTAAATACATAATCTGTACCACAACGCTTGCCATGGCAACAGTGTTATTTCAAATTATAACATGGATCGACATCTGTAGAATGACTGATGTTTCCTTTTGGGCATTTTTTCTATCATTTGTTGGTTCTTCGACCTGTTGTATGTTGAAGGACTGTTATAAAGTAAAGGTATTTGGAGATCCCAGTGTTACCATACAAAGTAATTAGCCATTACATTTGATTATCCCCAGGAAGAAGAAATAAAATTTGCATAGGTCTGGAAAGTGAAAATATCAGCATTTACAAACTTATTTGGTTTACTGTAAAAACCACATCTTACTGGGATTGAAAATGTCCTTACTGTTGAAGAATGTGTACTAAAGACATGCAAAAGGATAGCACATTCTGATACTGGTTTAGAGTTACATAGAGTATAGTCACACAATAAATTTAACTACATCATACCGCTGTTTTGTCATTCTGGGATCCTAAAAACAGCAGAAAGCGGAAAAAACCATATACCTTAAGAAATGTGTATTTCAGGTAATACATCTAAGAGGAAACAGAAACAATGACTGTACTTTGATAAGAAATATACTTGACAATAAGGACAACATTGCACATGAAAAACACTTCCTTTTCCACTTACATTTTCAATGTTGATTTAAGTGTCCTTGTAATGTCAAAGGAGGTATCAGCATCTATCTATCTATAGATAGAGTAGACAGGAGTGGAAGGAGAATAGACTGTAGACAGGAGAGAAAGGAGGATAGATAGAGTAGACAGGAGAGAAAGGAGGATAGATAGAGTAGACAGGAGAGAAAGGAGAATAGATAGAGTAGACAGGAGAGAAAGGTGGATAGACAGGAGAAAGGAGGATAGATAGAGTAGAAAGGAGGATAGATAGAGTAGACAGGAGAGAAAGGATGATAGATAGAGTAGACAGGAGAGAAAGGATGATAGATAGGGTAGACAGGAGAGAAAGGAGGATAGACAGGAGAAAGGAGGAGAGATAGAGTAGACAGGAGAGATAGAGTAGACAGGAGAGAAAGGAGAATAGATAGAGGAGAGAAAGGAGGAGAAATAGAGTAGACAGGAGAGAAAGGAGGATAGATAGAGTAGACAGGAGAGAAAGCAGGATAGATAGAGTAGACAGGAGAGAAAGGAGAATAGATAGAGTAGACAGGAAAGAAAGGTGGATAGACAGGAGAAAGGAGGATAGATAGAGTAGAAAGGAGGATAGATAGAGTAGACAGGAGAGAAAGGATGATAGATAGAGTAGAGAAGAGAGAAAGGAGGAGAAATAGAGTAGACAGGAGAGAAAGGAGGATAGACAGGAGAGAAAGGAGAATAGATAGAGGAGAGAAAGGAGGAGAAATAGAGTAGACAGGAGAGAAAGGAGGATAGATAGGATAGACAGGAGAGAAAGGAGGATAGATAGAGTAGACAGGAGAGAAAGGAGGATAGATAGGATAGACAGGAGAGAAAGGAGGATAGATAGAGTAGACAGGAGAGAAAGGAGGATAGATAGAGTAGACAGGAGAGAAAGGATGATAGATAGAGTAGACATGACAGAAAGGAGGATAGATAGAGTAGACAGGAGAGAAAGGAGGAGAAATAGAGTAGACAGGAGAGAAAGAAGGATAGATAGAGAAGAGAGAAAGGAGGAGAAATAGAGTAGACAGGAGAGAAAGGAGGATAGACAGGAGAGAAAGGAGGATAGATAGAGTAGACAGGAGAGATAGAGTAGACAGGAGAGAAAGAGTAGACAGGAGAGAAAGGAGGATAGAGTAGACAGGAGATATGGAGTAGACAGGAGAGAAAGAGTAGACAGTAGAGAAAGGAGGATAGATAGAGTAGACAGGAGAGATAGAGTAGACAGGAGAGAAAGAGTAGACAGTAGAGAAAGGAGGATAGATAGGGTAGACAGGAGAGAAAGGAGAATAGATAGAGTAGACAGGAGAGAAAGGAGGATAGATAGGATAGACAGGAGAGAAAGGAGGATAGATAGAGTAGAAAGGAGGATAGATAGTAGAAAGGAGGATAGATAGAGTAGACAGGAGGATAGATAGAGTAGACAGGAGAGATAGAGAAGACAGGAGAGAAAGGAGGATAGATAGAGTAGAAAGGAGGAGAGATAGAGTAGACAGGAGAGAAAGGAGAAGAGATAGAGTAGACAGGAGAGAAAGGAGGATAGATAGAGTAGACAGGAGAGAAAGGAGGATAGAGTAGACAGGAGAGAAAGGAGGATAGATAGGGTAGACAGGAGAGAAAGGAGGATAGATAGGATAGACAGGAGAGAAAGGAGGATAGATAGAGTAGACAGGAGAGAAAGGAGAAGAGATAGAGTAGACAGGAGAGAAAGGAGGATAGAGTAGACAGGAGAGAAAGGAGGAGAGATAGAGTAGACAGGAGAGAAAGGAGGATAGATAGAGTAGACAGGAGAGAAAGGAGAAGAGATAGAGTAGACAGGAGAGAAAGGAGGATAGATAGAGTAGACAGGAGAGAAAGGAGGATAGATAGAGTAGAAAGGAGGATAGATAGAGTAGACAGGAGAGAGAGTAGACAGGAGAGAAAGGAGGATAGATAGAGTAGACAGGAGAGAAAGGAGGATAGATAGAGTAGAAAGGAGGATAGATAGAGTAGACAGGAGAGAAAGGAGGATAGATAGAGTAGACAGGAGAGAAAGGAGGAGAGATAGAGTAGACAGGAGAGAAAGGAGGAGAAATAGAGTAGACAGGAGAGAAAGGAGGATAGATAGGATAGACAGGAGAGAAAGGAGGATAGATAGAGTAGAGAGGAGGAGAAATAGAGTAGACAGGAGAGAAAGGAGGATAGATAGGGTAGACAGGAGAGAAAGGAGGATAGATAGAGTAGACAGGAGAGAAAGGAGGATAGATAGAGTAGACAGGAGAGAAAGGAGGATAGAGTAGACAGGATAGATAGAGTAGAAAGGAGGATAGATAGGATAGACAGGAGAGAAAGGAGAATAGATAGGGTGGAAAGGAGAGAAAGAAGGATAGATAGAGTAGACAGGAGAGATAGAGAAGACAGGAGAGAAAGGAGGATAGATAGAGTAGACAGGAGAGAAAGGAGAAGAGATAGAGTAGACAGGAGAGAAAGGAGGATAGATAGAGTAGACAGGAGAGAAAGGAGAAGAGATAGAGTAGACAGGAGAGATAGAGTAGACAGGAGAGAAAGGAGGATAGATAGAGTAGACAGGAGAGAAAGGGTGATAGATAGAGTAGACAGGAGAGATAGAGTAGACACAGGAGAGAAAGGAGGATAGATAGGATAGACAGGAGAGAAAGGAGGATAGATAGAGTAGACAGGAGAGAAAGATAGAGTAGACAGGAGAGAGAGAAAGGAGAGAGATAGAGTAGACAGGAGAGAAAGGAGGAGAGATAGAGTAGACAGGAGAGAAGGAGGATAGATAGAGTAGACAGGAGAGAGAGAGAGAGACAGGAGAGAAAGGAGAGATAGAGTAGACAGGAGAGAAAGAAGGATAGATAGAGAAGAGAGAAAGGAGGAGAGATAGAGTAGACAGGAGAGAAAGGAGGATAGATAGAGTAGACAGGAGAGAAAGGAGAAGAGACAGAGTAGACAGGAGAGAAAGGAGGATAGATAGAGTAGACAGGAGAGAAAGGAGGATAGATAGAGTAGACAGGAGAGAAAGGAGAAAGGAGGATAGATAGAGGAGACAGGAGAGAAAGGAGGATAGAGTAGACAGGAGAGAGAGAAAGGAGGAGGAGAGATAGACAGGAGAGAGTAAGGAGAGAAAGGAGATGAGTAGACAGGAGAGAAAGGAGGATAGATAGGATAGACAGGAGAAAAAGGAGAATAGATAGGGTGGAAAGGAGAGAAAGAAGGATAGATAGAGTAGACAGGAGAGAATTCGATTCCTGTGCATTTCTGCCCTATGGGGTTTTTCTTTTCCGATTGTAATTACCCCATTTCGGGCCCCTCGCGCCCGCGATTGACATAGGTAATTCTCTGACCTCGGACAGGGATATCCACAGTTTTTACGTATGTGAATTTTTAGGTCGCCTGAGCCGAAGGCTCATGGTGACCTATTGCCATCATGATTTGTCTGTCGTCGTGTGTCGTGCGTCGTTAACTTTTCACATATTCGACTTCTCTACAAGAACCATGAAATGGATTTTGACCAAACTTGGCACAAAGCATCCCCATGGGAAACGGCTTCAAGTTTGCGAAGAAAAAGGGTATGGCCTTAATAGGGGCCGCAGGAGAAGGAAAAGGGGGTAAAATTAGGTAAATCAACTATAAGATTAAATGCATATTTGATATTTAAGGTCCTTATGGCAAGGTCTACAAAGATTGCGAATGAAAAAAAATCGGGTCAAAAACGGCCCCACTAAGGGGCGCTCAAAAGGGTCGAAAATTCAACTCTGACCGATTTCAACCAAATTTGGTAGACAGCATCCCTGAGTGAAGACATATGAAATTATGTTGAAAAAAGTGATAATGTACCCTTTGAGGCCCGTAAGGGGTGTAAAAGGGGCCATATGTAAAAACTTTCATTAAATTACTACTTCTCAAAAACCATTGGGTGGGTTTTGACCAAAGTTGGCACAAAGTATCCCCATGGAAAGCCGCTTCAAGTTTGCGAAAAAAAGGGCGTGGCCCCAATAGGGGCCCGAGGAGGGGGAAAAGGCGGAAACTTGATACGAATGTTCTACACAAGGTCCTGGCAAGTGTTTTGACTTTTTTGGGGCGATTCAAAATCCAAGATGGCCACCCTGGCCTCTGTTTGGCTAAGACATTATGGACCTCCTCTCAAGAACCATTGGGTGGGTCATGATCAAACTTGGTACAGATGTTTAACACATGGTCCTGCACAAGTGTTGTTACATTTTTGCAACATTTTAAAATCCCCAGATTATTGACATATATACCTCGGGTGACCGTTAAGGCCCCTTGGGCCTCTTGTTTTTACCTCACCCTAGGGTTGAGACAAGCTACAAGCGCTCCTTGCGCGTTCTCAACAATAATGTGACGTCACTATCTTGACCCGGAAGTGGAACTTGGCATGTAAATGACGTCATCGTAAAATAACGATTTAATCAGATGTGTTGATTTTGTGTGTATATTGAAGTCATCGCATCTATACTTTCACATTAAAAATGTTTTTTTAATATCAATATCATTTATCTTTATCCTTTACTGTACTGTTAATGGGAATTATATTTTGTGCGGGATGTCGCAATTAAGCGTGACGCGGTTGAGACGGCCTCGTCACTATAATCATGCCTTGTCTACGAGTTTTTGTTTACAAACATTCTATTTCGTATTTTACGCTCAGCGGGTGACCAGAGTAAAAGAAAAATAACCATTCATCCCCTTTGGGATGAGACAGAGGAATCTCAACCCTCGGGGGATTATTAAGCTGTCAAACACTCGGCAAGCATCGTGTTTTACAACTTAATAACCCCTCCAATCCTCGTAATCCATTTTTTCTTTGAGGCGGAAATAAAATGACTTAGTCACGTGACAAGCCATGTGACTCACTCGGCTTTCTTCGTAATCAACCGAGCGTGGGCATGTTGATAAACAATAGTCAAGATAAACAATGTTCCGACGCCGAAAATATGTACAAAAACAACGTTATAGGCGCGTGTATCGCTTTAATATGTATATATTTTATTATTCATAAACCGAATTCTCCATTTCCCGATGTTGAAATCTAAGGTAATAGCCGCTTTAAGAATTTTTTATCGGGAACGTGTCAGGAAGATAAGACACAAAATGCTGTCGGTGCATTAAAAATTATGTTTGTCATTTTAATTTTTTGCTTAACGGAATTGACCGATCATGGATATGTATTTTTATTGATCACCAAAATAGTCCGATTAACATTTGCAATGGGTTCTCCGGAAAAAAACCGAACGGATATTACTTGCGTAGAGAATACCGGAAACACCCGAATTGTTTCCGACCGACATTATTGCCGCCGATTCGCACCCACAGATTCTCACCATCTGTTATACAGTTTAAGGGATCCACCGACTTACGAATTAGTATGAGAATGAGTCATCTGATGGTATTTTTGATACTGGCCGCCATTCAGGTATTGTCTAAATTACTTTTGCCTCATCAAAATTAGTAGTATTAATGTACACTTGATGGAATGAAATTGTTCGGTACTGGTGGAGAAGAAAGTGTGTGGAAATTAAGAAAAAGATAGGTATGACAAGATTTGTTTATGAAGAATGTTAAAAATTAAAAAAAAAACAACACATCAGTGTATTCGTATCAATGTACTGAAGAGAGCGTAGATAAAAAAAAACACGTATAATTGGAATTCTCATACCATTGAAATTTGCTTATTATATTTGCACAGCTGTGTTTGTCATGTTATTTACCATTAATAAAATATATATCAAATACATGGCAACAAACATGCGTTTATGTCACCGACTGATGGATCCACTTACAAAAATCCTACAAAATATGACGTCATTCAACAGTAATGGGAGACTCAATGAAATCCATGACCTTTCTCATCTCGATTAACAAACTCCAGAGGTTTTTACCTCTATAGAAAACGGTGTCAAAAATATACCTATAAGCAAGATATGGCACGATCTTATCAAGCTCGAAGGAACGCATAAGGCAGTTTTAAACGCTTGAAGAGGACTTTATTCTTTGGACGTGACTGTCCTCTTGTCGAAACGAAAATGGTAGAAGGACCGAGATGTAAGCCTCCGACACGTGGTATGAAATGTTTTATCTTGTACACTACGCACCTATACAACAATATCAAGTAGAGACGGAGGTACCCATACCGTTTGATACCAAAAACATGTGATGATGACATTACATTTCAGGCGAAAACACTCAAAATCTTACATGTACGACAGGAAGATGAAGCATCCCCCACAGAAGCCATCCTTTCGTATTCGAACAAGCCGGAAATGAAAACAATGTTTTCGCCAGAAATCGCTGAAAGCAGATAGGCCGCGGTTTGGGTTTGATTCAGCCGTTTATTCAGGGCGACAATCTATTGTTAATCAAGGCGATGTAATAAGAATACGAGCTGTGAAAATGATAACTGACGTCAAACACAGCAGAATATCAAATCTACAATGATGTCTAGAACTCTCAAATCCGGAACTGCGTTAACGAAAACAAGCCTTCACTACGTTAAAGAAGGACCAGTCTGACCACATCAAAGATCCAAATGCAGCTAAAAGGAAAAGAAGCAATTATTTGGTTCAAACTGAAAACTTACTAGGCCCTCTCCTGGCAAACACAAGACATAACTAAAGATACGTGATGACAAAAAGGTTCAACATATATACAAACTAGAAAGAAAGAGTGGGATGGAAGAAGGGGACAGGAGGATGTGGGAAAGTGGGGCTCTGGTTGCAGTAGTTTTCTTCTAGTATCAACCATCTTACTTGATTTGATAAATGACAGCAAGTGTTATTTTACTATTCGTTTCAATGGAATATCAGCATGTCCCCATAAGGGGGGCTGGATAGACACCAATGTTTGACAGAACATCAAACAATCTAATTCAAGGATTAGAAAATATCGATTATTTCGACGATGAGGACAGAACCAAGTATAAATAGAATTGAAATACAGCAAATTCTTATCATTAAACTTCATGGGTCATATATACATGCTGTTGGTTATTCCGAATTCCTGTCTGTGACAAATCATATTTGGACCTGTGTGACGTGCCTCCCGCGCGAGTGTCCAAGAAGGCTATTGGCAACAAATTGGCATGATATCAGTCAACGACGGGGATTCGTACACATTTCAGATATTGGGATCTGGAGAAGATGACTTGGCGAAATTGTTTGTTATATATCGACGGTGCAAATTCAGTGGACGATTCCAAGGCAGATCCCATCAATCCATTCTTACACTTAATGTTCGTAACATGAGCGTCAGTCTAAACGAAAGGTTGGTATCTTCAGCTGACAATGCGTTCCCGTACAGCCCGGACACACAGAGACCTTGTTGATTTAGCGAGAGCAGCTAATGAATCTCAACTGATAGGCGCCATGACATCACGACTTCGATGCAACTCTAACTTAGGATACGTCACGAAAAAGGCTAAGGTTTCGTTCCGTCGATTTGATAGGGAAAATCATTCGGATTTTTTCGCTCAGGAACGATATCTAGTCAACAACCAATCGGTCACGCGGCAAAGACACGTTATGTCTCAACGCTTCAGAAAGCTCATGTAAAGCAGTCATTCAAGAAATAAAGCCTTTATGCAGGAGAAACCCTCCCACCAAGTATCATACGTATAGTCCGTGGAAGGCACGTCACACAGGTCCGTACCTCGAGGCAACATAGATTTCACCAAGGACAACTTGTTCATTGGACACATACCCGAGAGGATCGTCCTGGTCGATTCCGATACACCATAAAATTGATTATGAAGGTCTGAATATGGACGGAAAATGCATTTGGAGATTCGAATATGAAAATCATTTCGGTTTATTTCAGAAGAGTGCACACCTAGAGAGATTACGAAGACGTACCGTGTGCACTGGTTTTAGCACGAAACCCAATACCCTGGAAGGGAAACTCTGTATTGTAGTATACATAGACGGTGAAGGCCTCATTGAATATTTTAGACTTTTGCATTTTATAACAGCACGTATTTCCAGGACAACGTTGTTTTAATGTTTACCGATTATTGCATCTGATGGTATCCATGGATGTTCTCCCAAACTTTGTGATACTTTTGACATTATCAAAATACAAAATGGCCTCCATGACGTTATTTACGGCAACAAAGACTGATTATATGAAATAGTTTCGTTAACTGTTATTGTATCTGTGTCAACAATAAGGTTTATCAGTGTAATGTTTATGATATATACTGCATGTATCAGTATGCGTCAGAATTGCTTCAGGTATGTTCACCGCCATTTTGTAAACATTAATGTCTTATATTTATTTATCTTTTAGATTCTATATGCTATGCTTCGGTTGGAAATAGATTGAACATGAACTTGGTATGCTTGGATGAATGGAAATGAAGTTTGTTCAATGTCACAGGGGTCAAATGTGTATCAGTTATTCCTCCTTTAATGATTTTTTTTTTCAAAAATGTCTCTGACTTTTGATTCTTTAACCACCAACTAATCATGATTCCATCAATATCGTTATTTCTTTCAGTCTGTTTTTTGGGACAGGAAGCGACGTCCACCTTTATTCTTGTGAAACTGTGACAACCTGTAATGTAATTTCTAGGTTTTATAAAAACATTGATGCGATTATGATAGTTATTCAGTGGTCACACAGAAGTTGGTCTGTATCTATTTCAGTGGTGTCTTACTAGGCTACATATATATATATATATGTACATTCGCTACAGTGTATGTTTCTCGTCCAAACTTGTTTTTACATCTGAATGGTTCTTTCCGTACCCTGTACTATTAATGGATAGATATAGAAAATTAGATATTCATCTCTACAAACAGGACACATGTATTGCTTAATCAATACGCCTTTGGATTGTTGACGGAGGTCCTCTCTTCTGTCATGCGCATTACTGTATATGAAACATTTTACTAAATCGCACGTGAATGTAATTGTTGCGTAATGGAAGTCACCTTTTTCTTGTTCATTTTCATACAGTCGGTAGCAGCACAAATGACAATAGTATATTTCCATTTTATCATCAGTTTCCCATTTAGTTCTTTGTAAACCAGATGGGAGTATATCAGGCTAGCGTATGAATACACATTCGATGGCGAAGGTGAGACGTTCACAAAAAGTAATCCTGGTAGATATCAATGTAATAATGACATTATGTGTTGCAATCGCCTATATATAATTAACAGGCGCCATTCTATATACCTTACACCTGGATTAGTTTTTATGTCAACTGTATACCTTATCTGGTTGTTACAATATTGTTTAAATAAACATCGATAAGAAGACGGAGTGATAAAAAATCCCTTATTTTGTAAGGGAATGTTTATTCTTATGTGTTGAAAACGTTATAGAAGTCAAAGTTTCGTTTTATTAAAACAAAGTTACCTACAATTGTCATATAGGCACAGTATAGCTGCCAAGCTGCACATTCTGTCCCGCACCACAACGTTGAACACGCGACAATGGTGTATGTCTACGATCCAGTATCGGTAGGTAAACCAGGCAAACCGTAATGTGAATTTCCTCTACTCACCTGTGACCTAGCCATAATACTTAAGCTTTGATCTAGTTTATTGTTGAAAACATATCATTGATTAAGTAAGCCTCATTAAGAGAGTTCGAAGGAATACTGTCCATGTTTATTACATTTTTGCCAATAAAATATTGGTAGAATACAACGTAAAGAAATATCTCCCAGAGTGCATTGCGGTTCCCAACATATCACCACTCGGAACTCCTCGAATATGACTAACGCCCGAAGCACACCCGAGGAGTTCCGAGTGACACATCACTGTCTGAACGTAAAGTAGCCTATTCCAAATGACGTCGTCTTGTTGTCAAGCTTAACGCAAAATAACGCATAAATGTTTTTATGTTTGGATCGTCCTACTTTTTAAAATTTTTCTTTTTAAAATGTTATAAAGAGAGAATTTTATTGTTTGACGTTTGAGTTCATGTCATATGTATTTCACTCGTAAGACAGAATATCTCTATACAGTTTTTCACATTTACGTCGCACTTGTGAAAAATATAGATATTGTGTCAAACACATGAAATATAAATGTTATTAAACGAGAAAATATCATCGATATATTTTGGATATATAGATGGTCGGTTACAACACTGCACTAACTATTGTTTAGTTTGTAGCTAAAAGCATAGCGACAGTATTTATTTTTCTCTTCTGTGCAAGCAGTGTTTAACACGATAGTGCATATTTGGAATATCTTGTAAATTGAATCGAAGTCCGTGAAAAGGAAAACATTTTTTGAACGGTCTCTCTTCAAAAATATTCTTGCTTCTTGTATTGCATCAACTTTACTTAAACAAGCTAATTTTGACTTGCACGTGACGTTTTTTCAATTTGGAGACAATGCCTTGATCTCATTAGGTAATGATGTCAAAACCTCTTTTTCACACGAGTCGACGTTTATGTAAGATACTGGCTCAGGCATGTTTAGACCACAAATTTAGATTAAGATAACTGTTCAATACAAACGAGAAAATTTTTGGTAGTTTCCTATCTATTTAGATATGTACGTCCATGTCAAGACGCATTAAACACGTGACATTTTGTATGTCTTTAACAGCACTACATGGTGGCACGAACCCACTCCACATGTTACTTCATGGCATTGAATATCCATCAGATACATCAGATACATGAAGTCAACGGTCTGGAACAAGTCGAGGTATAAATAATAAGCTTAACTTTATAAATACAACAATGGAGCCAAATAAATGAAGCCACTGCGTCAATATTTGACTCCTAAATGATGTGGACTATCATTGTTAAACCTAATGCATTGTTGGCGGGGTAATTACATTACTGCAAAGTTATTACTGTACTGTCATCTGTTATATAGTATTAATGTTTTATCGGGGAATTTTATATAAATTTGTGTTTAATGTCGACGTAGAAACCACAACCGTTGTTAAAACGAAAGTTTTTTGCTTGTGTAAAATCAGATTACGGAATTGTACGTATTATGTAATACAGTTACCAAATTAGTTTCTTGATTTCAGAGAATGATGTTGATAACACAACGTACAGTAATAACAACATGACATCACCATTTCAGAGAATGATGTTGATAACACAACGTACAGTAATAACAACATGACATCACCATTTCAGAGAATGATGTTGATAACACAATGTACAGTAATAACAACATGACATCACCATTTCAGAGAATGATGTTGATAACACAATGTACAGTAATAACAACATGACATCACCATTTCAGAGAATGATGTTGATAACACAATGTACAGTAATAACAACATGACATCACCATTTCAGAGAATGATGTTGATAACACAATGTACAGTAATAACAACATGACATCACCATTTCAGAGAATGATGTTGATAACACAATGTACAGTAATAACAACATGACATCACCATTTCAGAGAATGATGTTGATAACACAATGTACAGTAATAACAACATGACATCACCATTTCAGAGAATGATGTTGATAACACAATGTACAGTAATAACAACATGACATCACCATTTCAGAGAATGATGTTGATAACACAATGTACAGTAATAACAACATGACATCACCATTTCAGAGAATGATGTTGATAACACAATGTACAGTAATAACAACATGACATCACCATTTCAGAGAATGATGTTGATAACACAATGTACAGTAATAACAACATGACATCACCATTTTTATAGTTTAAAGTTGTGTCCTTGGTCGTTCTCCACTCTCTGTATGTTATATTTTGATTTTATACATTTCTCATTACTTGGAAAAAATACAGAAATTATCTCCCATTGGACTGATCAAAGAAAAGAGATTTGAAGGCGTCATTTACGGATACAAAGTGTTCACGGATGCTCGCTGTCTGACGGTCTCTGGCCAACCTCAGATTACTTATACACATTGTATTCGTAAAACTATGGACTTTGTGCCCCAATGAGTTCTACTAGTCGGGGTTTTACTGCACTATAATACAATAAATTTGTTTTTATTAATATTTTATAAATAGCAGTTGATATTTTAACATCCTTCCTAGTAATATGTAAGCTTCAAACAAAGAAGATGTTCACATATAATAGTCACTCAATGACGTTTTTATCGCTGGGAAATCCTAATTTGCACATGGTTGTAAGATACATTTGTAAACCATTATACCGAAAAGGCTTGGTCACATTGTACTGACAAGGGTAAGGATACATTGTACTGACAAGTGTAAGGTCACGTTGTACTGAAAAAGGTTAGGTCACATTGTACTGACAACGATTAGGTCACATTGTTCTGACAAGGGTGAGGTCACCTTGTACCGACAAGGGTTAGGTCACATTGTACTGAGAAGTGTAAGGTCACGTTGTAATGAAAAAGGTTAGGTCACATTGTACTGTCAACGATTAGGTCACATTGTTCTGACAAGTGTAAGGTCACATTGTTCTGACAAGGGTTAGGTCTCATTGTTCTGACAAATGTAAGGTCACATTGTACTGACAAGAGTTAAGTGACATTGCACTGACTGGACTATGTCACATTGTACTGAAAAGGATTAGGTCACATTGTTCTGACAAAGGTTAGGTCACATTGTACTGACAACGATTAGGTCACATTGTTCTGACAAGGGTGAGGTCACATTGTACCGACAAGGGTTAGGTCACGTACTGACAAGGGTCGGTCACATTGTACTGACGATGGTTAGGTCACATGGTTCTGACAAGGGTTAGGTCACATTGTTCTGACAAGTGTTAGGTCACATTGTACTGACAATGGTTACGTCACATTAACTGACAAGAGTTTAATGACATTGTACTTACAGGACTATGTCACATTGTACTGACGAGGCTAGTTCACATTGTACTGACAAGGGTTAGGTCACATTATAGTGCCAACTTTAAGGTCACGTTGTTCTGACAAGGGTTAGGTCAAATTTTACTGACAAGGGTTAGGTCACATTGTACTGACAAGGGTTATGTCACACTGTACTGACAAGGGTTAGGTCACATTGTACTGACAAGGGTTAGGTCACATTGTTCTGACAAGTGTTAGGTCACATTGTTCTGACAAGGGTTATGTCACACTGTACTGACAAGGGTTAGGTCACATTGTACTGACAATGGTTAGGTCACATTGTACTGACAAGGGTTAGGTCACATTGTACTGACAAGAGTTAAGTCACATTGTACTGACAAGGATTAGGTCACATTGTTCTGACAAGGGTTAGGTGACAATGTATTTACTAGGTCACCTGTGACTAGATCTTCGACACTGGTAGAGTGTGATACACTGATATGTAAATTCAAGAGTTCACTAGGATCAGACATGACGATCGATGATGTCCTATAGAAAAGACGCTTCATATTCGGTTGACTTTTGTGATAAAACATTTTATCGAAGTTCATACGAGAATCAATATGCAATGACGTAAAAATTGTTTGTTTTTCAGCTGCAAATGGTTGCCTCCATAAATGGTGAAGAAGAGAAGTTAAGCCAGTCCATCATAGCCCACGTCTATCGTATTGTGGACCATACCTGTAAACACCACACATTATTACTTGTTAATTCAACGCCGGCCACTACCCCACAATTTTAAGATGGTCATGGTTTGAATATTAAATAAGTTCCTTGATTTTTTTCCAGTTCATTTTTCATACATTTTGTCTTAAACGTCAAAGTCAGAGAAGGTTACGTTGGAGGCGACAGGTGGAAATGATATTTATTGATAAAAACCTCGTCATCTTGTCAATACCTTAACTTTTCTGTGTTTTTTATTTCAGATTTGACACAAAAATAATATTTGGCATCCAAGTTATTCCTATGACTCAATGTAAATTTGACGATTCTAGTTTGGTTTGGTTTTATACTGTTTAACGTCCTATCAATGAGGTGAGAAGTGCGGAACAGTTATAGTACAATCACACTGAAGTTTACTACCTAAGGATTTCAGAACCCATCATATATATACAGTTAATTTAATTTCCCCTTAGGAAAGTGGATCCAAATCGACTTAGTCGATAATGGCGTTTTTAGAAAAAACGAGACCCCAGAGGGATTTTATCACTCACCATAGTATGATCTCTATATATAGGATTTTATTTTCTTGGTCTTATCCCTTCTTCTGTCCGTTATTTCCGTGAACATATATAAGGCACAAAGAGAGACCTGCACAGATCACTCCAGTACGTCAAGAAATATCGATAACACACTATAACTGTCAAAATCCAAGACGACCGCCTGTTAACCTGCTAATATCGGTCCTTAAAGGACAATAGTTAACAGGTTGGATATATGATATCGGGAGAATGCCCCATCCAGTGCTTCTCAAGAAACGTTCAAAACAAGAAATGCTTTAGAACGTACAGAAGAACGAGTGATCTGGGCCAAACATTGTCTGACGGCGGACGCCGGACAGAGGAACGATGGACACCGCGTCATGGCATCATCTCACCCACAAGACTATGTGAAACAAGGAAAACCCAACAACATATGCTTTAAGATTGTGAAAATAGACAAAAACGAATAACATCATTTAATATAGATTAAGCGTTAGATACAGTACAGACCGATGGTACCGCCCCATAAAGCTGTTTCGTCCTTCTAGGACTTGTCAGTGATGCTACATCATACAGCTGTTTCGTTCTTCTAGGACTCGTCAGTGATGCTAACGGCCTAAAATTTCAAATTTAAGAGGCGAATGAAGAGATTTAAAATCGATCTAAAGAATTAGCAAAATACAGATGGGACAGTGTTCTAATCCTGTACTTCTATGGATTTCATTATCTGATAATTTCTTCAGTATGGCTAAATATGATCTCATTCTTTCATTTCATTGTAGCATCATATAGATAGAGAATACTTGGTCAATTTCTTAAGATATAAGTTTAGTTTTGCGAGGACGAAGAAAAAAAAAGTGGCGGGCCATTTTTGTCCTTCTGTCCTCAGTCAAAATGCAGCTTATGGTTTAAGACATTGACCATGTATTCTATTTATCCTGCAACACTGATTGAAAATCAGACAATCAAAACCTCAACAGTTTTGTTGTTCAATCTATATTTACCTGACGTTGACCTTACCTTGAAAATTGCCTAATCACGCACGACAAAATAATTGCTTCGCGCGGAAATATAGTCCCAAACTTCAACGGATATGACAGCGATTTTACGAATTTTTGTCAATAAATTTGACTGTTACAAAAGGTAAAACCTCTTATTTCACAAGTCGTTAAACTGTTAAATGTATTAATTAAGTAAATTCAGAAATAATTCTTTCGAATCACCACGGCTAAAATACAGCTGTTTTCCGTCACTGCCAAAAACAGCAAAACTTAATCTAACAGGTGTATTCCGACAATGACAGTGCCAGTTGCAGAATAAAAAACTTTTATGAATCCGTCTGTCGCCATCTTATTTTTTGTCGGTATCAAATACTAAAGCGAAACAATAGCAAAACCACAATGTTATCAATATTTATTCCATATAGTTTGTCACCTTTGATTTTCCTGGGAGTAAACAATTTTCACCACTGCTTCAGCTCCAGCTCTCCGCGTTGATTTGACTATCTCACGTGTTAAAAGCTACATAGGTTTCAATAGCAAGTTGAAGATGTTTTATTACGTTTAATATATGTAATTTGCTTTATAACGTTATAGTTAATGCAAAGTGTATCTTTAGCTGCCACAAACTAACGAAGATTTCAATAACTTGGCGTCAGACGTGCCGCGGACAGTTGTCTACTGGTCAAGACAGAAAATCCGATCTTCCAGAATAACACAGCCTTCTCCTACTGAAAAGAAATGACACTAATTATAACAGGACAATGATAAAACCGCTTATATTAAATAATATTAATGAAACCGTTGTTTCACCAAAAACCATATTCAGGAACTCTATGTTAAGTCAGTATATTGTTTTCATTTCTGCATAAAAATAAACAAACGATGAAGGTCAAATATCCTGAGTTTTATTTTTCACTAGATTCGAAGAAAGAATAAAGATGAAGTAAATTCTTTTGAAATAAAAAAATATCGAGACAATAATTACATCTCGGCTCGGATGCAACATATGTTGATACTACGATTGACCAAAGATAAATTAGTCACTTTTTTCTACACAGTTTTCGTCCAATTATTGCGCTATGAATTATGCCGTCCACAGTTCGCAGTAATGTCCTGAACTATAAATATAATTATTAGTCTAAATGTATTATTACGAGTTTTCGGCGGTCAAAATCTATCTTCAAGGTGACAATGCAAGTTAAAAAGAAAACATTTTGAGTTTATAAATAAATAAATGTTTCCGTTTCCCAGTTTCCCGGTTTGAAGAGGTTGCAGGCTTTGTATATCTTCGGATGCCCGTATAGTTTCCAGGCAAGGACTAAACTCTCTGTTACTTCCTAATATACAATGTTCCGAACACATCATTAACTTATGGGGAGGGGGTTGGGTTGTCTCAGACAAGTAATTTTTTAACTTGCATTGTCAGCTTTATCTTAAATAATGTCGAATTTGTTAGAGGTGGCGTTTTGACGTGTTTCATACAAGATTCTGTTTAGTATACAATACTTTTGGTTTCAATTTTGTTGGTTTATTTATTTCTTCATGACCACGCATATTCACGCTGGTATTTCATTTACACTGATATCGATCACATGTTAAATATACAATAACTTTGATGTAAATATGATAACTTACCTGACACTGGTGCCTGCCAGACCCCGTAAGGACCATCATCCTCGCCTAGCACTTGTGACATACCGCACTGACACATGATCAAAACGAGCAGAAATACTAGGTAGTATGTTGGAAAGTCCATGCTGGTCATATGAATAAAAAGTGCCCAGAAAGATTTCGTGTCAGGGTCTTTATTTATATACCACGTTGTTGATATTCATGGCCGAAAGAATTTGTGTTCTATGTTCTATCAGTTGTCAGCTTGTATTTTGTGATGTCAGTGCCGTTTTATCCTTGTAATGTACTACTTTAGGCTTATTCTAGAACACAATTCGGTCAGTGATACATGTGCCGGATATCATGTTATGTTGACCGCACGCCTAAAGAAGGGTCATAACCTGGTGATCGCTTCCGTTTAAGGATATGGTTGTCTACAGGAAATGGCACTGTGTTATCAATTATGTAACATATGTATATGGAAATATATTCCCTTAAAGTTATTACATCAAAGATATTAAACATCTCCGGACTGAATATATATAACTTCGCACACACCTTATTTCCTTCTCAAGTACCAGTTTTAAGGAACTTTGATTTTGAGGGTATTTTTTAAAAATATTTCTTACCAAATATCAAATATACGATAGTTTTAACAGATTTACACAAACGTTTTCAATAGCATTTTTTGGTGATTCTTTTTCTTCTTTTATCGATATTCGGCAAAAATATATTTAAAAAAAAACAAGAGATGACAGAGGGCTCTATCAGTATTTGGCCTTGATTTGTAATTTGAAAGACTTTCCCTTTCTTTTTCTCTTTGTTTTTGTTTCTAAATCTGCTTCCTTGGTAGGTATCTAACGATATAACTTAGACTAATTTATATCTACCAGTAATCCATCTGTGTTAGTAAACACATCACCACTGTTGTATGATGGCTTGCTTCTCTGTGAATACACATGTAATTTACCGGATACATTTGTTGCTATAAAATTAGAATCCAATGGTATCAATTAAGAATTCCATACCAATATGACATTTGGATGATAAAATTATTTTGGCTTTTTAGAAGGTTAAATTTTGGAAAGAGAAACACAGTATCATTTCTATTATAGAATACTGCTATTGTTGAACCACACTAGGAACCAATGTAGGATAACGTCACATATCATATATTTGTGCATCAGATTGTTTCGCGGAATTTATATATAAACATTAATGTTTTGGTTTTCTGACCATTGCTCGGAACATTGCCTACAATGTTATGAATCCACTGTCGCAAGTCTTACCAAGGTATACCCATTGTCTACATTTACCATCAAGTCCAATATTGGCATGTTAATAGTACGCAAATACTTGTTTTCAATATATGATTATATTTTCAGGTTAGATTCAACACAGTTGGTATTGGCTCAAGTCACGTGATCTTTATAAATTTTGTCGATTTTCTTTCTTCTTTTTTTCAATTTCTTTGCTAAGTATCCTCTCTGCATTTCAACCGTGCTTGTTACAGTTTCATTACTTTACGTATGATACATCACAATTTTCCATTTCATAGTGCTGTGAGTTCTTAAAGCTGCAATCTTGTCCGTATGCTCACAATGCCATGTTACTGCTTGCGATTTCACATTTGTGTTTGTTCCTTTCTGATATACTTGTTCACTGTAATGCCTATGTATAGGCATTGTGATGCCATTGTCTTGCAAATAGATCCATATTTTTTGACACCTTGCCTTTGTCTTTGGCTACAGTGATCGGCATCCCTGTGTGTATTGCTTCCCAAGGTCAGATACCTGACTGTGCTGCAAGTGTGACTAAAACTGCAAATTTCATGACCACAGGTCTTACATTTACTACAGGAAGAAATTAACTCTTATTTTTCAGGAGTTTCTAAAAGAAACATAGACTTTGAGCATGATTTTATTTCCAGTGGAAATAACCAAATCCAAACTTGATTAGAACAATACACATGAAGGTGCAGTTAAAATGGATTTAAAGTGCTGCTAGTTGATGTTTTGGAGATTGTACAAAAGACAAACATCTTTACATGTAAATTTCGAGTTAGAGTAAACTGCATCATACAGCTGTTTCGTCCTTGTAGGACACGTCAGTGCTTCTACATCATACAGCTGTTTCGCCCTTTTAGGAATCGTCGGTGATACTACATTATACAGCTGTTTCGCCCTTTTAGGACTCGTCAGTGCTACATCATACAGCTGTTTTGCCTTTTTAGGAATCTTCAGTGCTTCTACATCATACAGCTGTTTCGTCCTTCTAAGACTCGCCAGTGCTTCTACATCATACAGCTGTTTCGCCCTTTTAGGAATCGTCAGTGATACTACATCATACAGCTGTTTCGTCCTTGTAGGTAACGTCAGTGCTTCTACATCATACAGCTGTTTCGCTCTTTTAGGAATCGTCAGTGATACTACATCATACAGTTGTTTTGCCTTTTTAGGAATCTTCAGTGATGCTACATTATACAGCTGTTTCGCCCTTTTAGGAATCGTCAGTGCTTCTACATCATACAGCTATTTCACCCTTTTAGGACTCGACAGTTTACTACATTATACAGCTGTTTCGCCCTTTTAGGACTCGTCAGTGCTACATCATACAGCTATTTTGCCTTTTTAGGAATCTTCAGTGATACTACATTATACAGCTGTTTCGCCCTTTTAGGAATCGTCAGTGCTACATCATACAGCTGTTTCGTCCTTTTAGGACTCGACAGTTTACTACATCACACAGCTGTTTCGCCCTTTTAGAACTCGACAGTTTACTACATCATACAGCTGTTTCTCCCTTCTAGGACTCGCCAGTGATACTACATCATACAGCTGTTTCGCCCTTCTAGGACTCGCCAGTGATACTACATCATACAGCTGTTTCGCCCTTTTAGGACTCGTCAGGGGTATTTTACAGCATTTTCTCCCAGTAGACACACAGCTTACCGCTTCGTTCATTAATTATGATATTGATGAATGTTATTAGAAATGTCATAGAGAATCATATATGTTCAACTATTGCTTTCATAAAAAAATTAGAATCTAGTGATCGAAGTGCAGTCATCCGGAAACGTATTTCTCAATCTGCTATTGGTTTGATTTCAAATGGATTCCATACTGCCTTCGTTGATTTCAACATATAACAGCTAAATCATTATGAAAACCATTACCTGGTCTCTGTTTCTAAAAGGTAAGTACGCTGGAACAGTAATACAGACAGGAATATATCCGACAGACACATCGACAACTAATGACATCTTACCATATATGGATTGATTCGTTAATGGCTAATGCATGTCCTGTCTCTACATTCGACGTGAACACAATATGTTTAGTTTAATTATCAATCAATAACTTCAACTTTATTAACAATTGTATAATGAATGTAAACTGCCATTTAAACACATAATGAAATAGTGGTAGGTCCACTCCTGTTTATTGGATAGTTAATATGTAATTCAAATCGTGACACACTGTCTGTTAACGCTTTTCCGTCCAATCTTTTCGTACGAAAGATTTGTCTGGATTTTCCGGAAAATTTATATTGGTCTATTTGCATTCTATTTATGATGTTATGACCATGAGAGGATATGCAACACGATATCACTTGGTTCAATATTGTTTTTTATAATAAATATGAAATATGATATACAACTCATTGTTAATTATCATGATTAACATGTTGATTTTCAGAGCTCCTCATTACACCAACGAATATTAAAACATTAATACAACTGATCAGTGTACTGGGAACAAGTGTGATTCCAAAGGTTGAAGTGATTACCGTGTGACCAATTAATGGCATCATGAAGGATTTTAGAATCTGTGTAGTGACACTGTTTTTTATCGTCAACACTATCAAGATTGTATACGGTCACTGTTCATCCGTCACTGTACCTCTGTCCTTTTTCGCTCAAGAAAACAAGACTTTAACAGGGTTTACATATCGTCGAATCACACATGTACCCAACGTCCAGATATGCGCCAAGAACTGTCTTCTTCATCGGAAGTGTCGTTCGATCAACTACAACAGTGACCTTTTGGATTGCGAGTTGAACTCTGCAGACCATCTTGGCGAGCCACAAGCGCTGTCCACATCCGTGACGTCACAGTACTACATCATTGATGGTTGGCCTGAGGTATGTACTTTAACAATATCTTTTCCTTGAATCCATTAATTAGTAAGTAGATAACTTAATTCATTGAACCGTAAAGTCGTATACCTGCTCTGCGACGTGTATGATTGGAAGGGTTGGCATTATCTTAGACTTATTGTTCTCTCCTTCGTTTTTCTCCGTAGAGCATTTGCGGACACTGTCTTACCTTAGTATTGAAGTCTATCAAAACAAAGAGAAAATGTGACATATGAATAATACATAATTAAAACTCAAATTCAATAACACCAGGGCAAAATATGAAGAAAAGAAAGATTTGCACGGCATCCCCTGAAAAATACAGCAGTAATAAGGTCTTGTTTTTCCGGAAGAGAAAAAATCTTCAAAGCTTCATCAAAGACATCCCAATGTAAATATTGGTCAAGTAAGTAGTGTAATGTTCCCAAATGAGAATAGGCAATACAACAACAAAATCATCAGACAAACTAACCAGCATCAAACATCGTATGCAATATTTGGTCAATTTTCATTTATAGCAAGGCTGACCAATTTTTTTTTATCTCATATGAAACACAAATTCGTACAAGGGATTATATTTGTGATCACATATGTGAAGTATCGTGTAGCCTGTAGAGCAGTGAATGTTTTCCCCTATCTATAGTACCGGTCACCTAACTTATATCGTAAAGAATTGAAACATGATCTTGTACAAGAGTGGTTGCTTAACAAACATCGTGGCAATCGGATAAGAAATACAACTTGAAGAGCGGTGATGTCGTTTTTGCTCACCTGGTCCATATGGCCAAGTGAACTGTTGGCATACCGCGGTGTTTGTCCGTCAACTGTTCTATAATCGCTACTTATCATGAACAACCAATGAGATTTTGTTAAAATTGTGTCAGAAGCATCTTTGGGGGAGGGAAACAAATGTTGTGTAAATAGTGGGTGTCAGCAATCAGGGACCTGAGGTTCGGGCTCAGAATTGGGGCAAAGAAGAATTAATTTTGTATAAAGGGTGGGTCTTGAGCCCCTAGGAAGGCAGGGACGGGGTCCAAAATCCTTCTCATCCTTATAGGAATGATTTGGTCTGAAGTATCAATGGTTTGGCTGACTCCCTAAGAGGGTTGGGTTCCAAAAGGAAAACGGACATGTTTTGTCAAGTAATGCCTGGGTCTCTTGTTTTTTATTTGTAATAACAGTAACTTGGTTGTGACTGCAAACGGTTGAAACACGATCTCAAACAAGAGGATGCTTGTGAAAAATGTTTGTGAAAGTATCGTGACGATGGGATCAGAAATGCAGACCGAAGAGCAATGACTAACTTTGTACACGTACACAAAGTATACTTTGTTACGTGTGCCAAGTGCTATTTGCAGTATGTGGGTAAGACCAAAACACTACTTGAACTATAATTCATGCCAAGCCATAAACACATGACATGCAGTTTGTCCCCACTGCGGGGAACACATAAAAATATGGTACAATTACGACACGATTCATCATATAGAAAAATGCTATTGATCCGAAGGTTCCAGGTTTGAATTACCTGTCATAATTGTGCCCGAGTTTGATATGTGTTGTATGTACATTGTGATTCAAGATTTTATATCAGTTGATGAGATAATCTTCTACCATTATCAAGTCGAGAATTTCTAGCTGTCTATCAGTAAAATTTCCAAACATCTTTTTTGGGGGATGTCATGGTGGTGTCTGAAATTTCTTGGACAGGCGATTTGGTGACGTATGTCGTAAGTGTAAGGCCCGGACAAAGTACGAGTGAAAAATTGTCTTCCCTCGTCAGTTGTGTTACAATATCCTTTGTAATTTTTACAATGTTGCTTATAATACCTGATAACTTTCGTCTCTGTGTTTTTGTGCGTTATATTTGTGGGTTGTTCTGTGTCATGATGATGAATTGTGTCATGTTTAACGAGACAATTTAGTATGCATGTCCTAATATTGACAAAATATTACGCTCTCCATACATTAATAAACTCTAAGGACAATCAACACAAGGGCACTTTGAGCTATCGAGCATGCCCAAACCCGTCTCGAGAATGTCAACATAAATGGCTTCAAACCCGTAGCTTGAGCCAGTGAAACTAATTACAGGGTCTCACACCGAACAGAAATGGATGCGAAAAAATTGTTGCTTGATAAGAATATGAGAGATGGAACGTATTGTATGCAACGTATTTAAGTAAATCATAACCCCGAGAAATATTCATATCTCCGTGTTATCCCTCTGTTCTTCAATCACATGGGTTTGTTCCCGCCAGAGGGCGCGTCATTTCGTGCTATATGACGATTTTTGCTATATTTGGCACTGGCTTCCCGAAAATATAAACTGACCGCAACAGACATTGGCTACGTAACAAACAACTTTTATACACGATTTTATTTTCGTCTGGATATGTACATCTTCGATTCTACTTGAATTAGAAGAAACGTTGGTAAAATTGGATAAAGTCATGAAACAGGATCTTCTAAGTGATACATATATTATTTATCACTTTGATAATGTGAATAATCTTTATAAAATCCTGCTGGATAAAAGGCAATGCCTTTTCAATATAACAATACTTTCTATTAATAGAAATGCCCGTGAGGATTGGCATTATCGATAACATTACAATGTATTCCGTAAGGAACAGAACATTAATCAAATACAAGAAAGGGAGATTGAAATAAAAATTGAGTTGTATTATTTAACAATATATTTCGCTGCAGTCATCAATGGCAATTGATTATGACTTTCTATCAATTGCGTATAGCTTGACAGAACTAGTATTGAACGGAACAATATGCCACATAATATTGGATTGATTATTATGTCAAAATGTCGAAATAGTAAAATTGAGTTTGAGCACTGTTTTATGTTTACGTAATGAATTTAAACATACAAAGGCAATGTAAATATTAGCGCTGAAAGAAGGACAATTATTTTAAAAAATATCTTAAAATCAAAATGCTGTTCATGAAAGGACAATAACTCGTCTAATAATTATAAAATCACATTGCGGTTAAGAGTTTACTTCATGTAATGGTTATAAAGCCCGTGTAATTCAGATAGACCGGGTAAAATAAGATAGATCTCCATGCCTCATTAAATTGTTGAATAAAAACAACGAGAAGTGATTCTTTAAAAAGTTTTGATATCGACATAAAACTGACAAGGGAGATTTGCAGACAAGAGACAGTCTTTAAACAAAGGGCAGTAACCTTTTCAAATATAGTCAGATGACACTGACACGGGAAAATGTGTCTTGGTTATTAAGCTTTTTGAATTATGAAAATGCCAATGGGTAGTAAATATTCTAAGGGCAAATCAAATGAACTGTTGTGGGGATTAGGCTTATGACGTTCCTAGACTAAAATCGACAGTGATAGCTTTTTACCAAGCTATATGATAGGCGTGATAGTATCGATACCAGCATGATTTTTTCCATTTCTGGATAGCAGCGTCCTTGCCTCCCAATCCTATGATGTTTACAAGTTACAATTGATTAATATTCAAAAAGTCTGTTCCCAATATTACGATTTTCGTGCAAATTGCCATCAACTGATAGACAAGATCATAACATAGGGTTTCAAGAGACTCGGGTTGATAAAAGTGATGGGGAAGATGTTATAGTGTTCCCTATTTTCGTATGAAATATGAAATTGGCACTGTTTGATGATCGTTAGTATAACTATTGGTTCAGTTGCTGCTTACCGTGTACTATTTTGTATACGTGGCATTGGTTATCTGAATTGACCGAGACGTTTAAATGATGGATGCCGTTGATGAAGCAGAAGACGCTTATTCTTCCGGGACAACTGCTCTTATCACCCTAGTACTTTTTCAGGAGTCTTCTCTTTTGTAAATTTTGTCCTTAATCTATTGAATTCAGTTTGGATCATGATTCTTTTGGTATGTTGTTATTTCCTTTTCTATTTTGAAAGCGATTAGTGTAAAACTGAACGAAGAGATATTCGGAAAAGATAAACATCATCAAATCGAACAAAGGGGCAGTAACTGTTCCAAATACGGTCGAAACATGGTAAGTATGCCTACCAAATTAGAAAGCTGTCAGTTTAAGACTGTTGGTAGATCTCCGAACACATGAAAGTTTGCAATGAACAAATGACGAATAACGCATTACCATAACACGGCAAACTTTACGACAACTTCAAAAAAGTAGAAATTCGATTTCCCTGGCAGTTCACTTTCAAAATATTTATACAAAAGTGTTATTCATGAATATATTAAATAAACAGAAAAACCTTCCACACAATACCTATTAAATCAAACACAAAAGCACGTGGGAAAAACACTAATGATTCCCATCTCTCAATAGAAATTTACAATAAGGCACAGATACAAAAAGATAATGAAAATTACATTATACACTTGTTTTGTCCTAGTATGATTCATCCGTAATGCTTATGGCCCAGGAACAACAGCCAAGTTCATATCAAGATGGAACCGCTGGCAAACGTTTTTATAGTACTGTCACACTGAAGTGTCAATGTCATATAAAGGTTTAATAACATTCATGGTCACATGATGTAAACAACGGGCAAACCAGTCCTTGTCCATCCCATTTCATAACAACAAGGAAAATATACCAGCATGTCAACACATTCGTCTATAGTAAAAAACGAACAAGAAAACGCTTTATACGGAAAAGTTAAATTAAAACCAGTGCACATCTTTCTGCTGAACTATGTAATATTAAGGAAGATTGCAAAACCAGACACTAACCCAGCTTTAACGGCTCGATCCAGTTCCTAATAAACTGGTAAACCTTTTATCTAAACTTTTCAGGGTATAAATTACGGCATGGCAACTTGCAAAGCAATATGCACTGTGGTATTTTACTAATGGTTTTTTTTTAATTTGCAGTTCTATCTAAATCCAGACCACTCATATATATGTTTTACCTGGCATTTTTTTTCTCGTGTTACGTTATTTGTTACTGGTAACGGGAACTGTCTCCATGGAGCATTCCTTAGATCAGTGATTTTGAACAATTGGGATGATACAATGAATTGTTTAAATCTTATCTCGTTACGATTCCTCTTATTGCAGTCATTATCTAGATTGTCGCTAGGATACATTAACTCGCTTGTGCTTGATTTGTTAAAGATTCATAACCTTTTTTATCTCGCTATGAATGACACCTGGGTATGCAAGTGTAGCATTCAAATGGACTTTGAAATGGTTTACAGTCAGCAACATTAACTTGTATAGTTCCATTAATGGAAACCTCGAGGGACAAATTGTGACAAAGGTAAGCACTCGTTGCAATATACAGCGCGGCTATAACACGGGCTGTTGAGTGTAGGCGCGGTAAGTTAAAGGTTCCTTGTTCGAATACCGGAGGAAGGATTGGAATAGATAACGATCTCTGTTACGTTGTCGCCCTTGTAGAGATTTTGTTAAAATATTTGGCATTCCTCTACATATTACTCCCTAAAGCTCGTGCACGAATTCTCTTTTGAAACATCTACGTAACCCTCGTTAACACTGGTGCAATGCATAATTTGACTAAAAATATCATACATTTAGCTAGGTCGGTTGAGCATGCTATTAGTAAGCTAAAGGTTCCTGGTCTGAATCCTAAAGGAGTCACTGAAATAAAAAAAGTGATCACAGTGAGAAAAACAAAAACAGAGTTTTGACCAGACCTGCACGTAGGGTGTAATAATTGTGCCTTCTGTCAGGCGTATCTTACTCTAAATGTGTTTTAAAAAGTACTATAATTTTTGTATATACTCGCATGTGGTTTTTACTTAGACCCGAGCCATGCATGCCACGTTTTAATCCATTCGAATAGAGACGAAGCTCAGCATATACACACGTACTTGACGTTGTTTTAAAATTGAAATTTTTGAAAAAGTTATCGAATTATTCGGTTATTGTACCTTCAAATCTAGATTTTGATGTTTCTTTCGATCAGTTTGGATTTTTATCGGTCGCTACCTAGACTTCAGAATTTAGGCCATTAGCATCACCTGCGAGTCGTAGAAGACGAAACATCTGTTTGACGTAGTTCAGTTCATTATTTGGCTTTATCGTAACCAGAGCTATCCACTTGTGTGTCTGTCTTTATACGCGGGTGTGTGTGCGTGACTTTCTTGTGTGTTTGATATTAGTTTCGATATTTAAGAAGATCCTCGCTAATGCATGTAATGCCAGTGCATGTGCTTTTTGGAGGCAGCAATACCTTTATGTAAGCCTCCTTTAGTTAGCACGGACTGGAGCTGACGTTATAGTGTTACCAAACTTAAGTGTACTGCATGCATCTATAAGGAATCCAATCCGGTCACATATTACATTAAAACGGAGAACCAGTTGATACACTACCATAATGCTGAACGTTAAACAGGAAGCAGTAATACTATACAGACAAAAAGAAAAAAACCTCTGGTATGTCTCGGCCTGGGGGACAGAACAGCGATTATGAGTAAGCGCAACTAAAGGCCAAAATTGAGCAATATCAAGAGAGACAAGAAAATAGTTGCTCACGAAGATCAGCAGCCATTACGCGCTGTTATTCAGTTGCCTCATTATGCGATAAAAACATTCTGGATACGGGGAATTTTGAATGGATATTTACAGTTAAAATACTCGAAAAGAATTGAAATATGAAATTTTGTCGTGACTGTTTTGCAATTTGTTTTTTTAGATGTACCATAGCTTTATTGACGAGTTACCGCTAATCCTGTTGATCAAAGCTGTGCCTATTTTTCCACTCTTGTCTTCCGTCTTCATATTTGTAAAGATGTTATTTCACAGGAAACCATTTGCTAACATCGATAAAAAAAAGCCACAGGGTATGATCAGGGTAAGGACGGGCAAATATGGAACATGCTTTACCTGTGTGTGTGTATATATATACTACTCACAATTTGATAGGGATTACTTTTTTATTTAATGTGTAACGGTATCTATTTTCAGAATATATTCTACAGTTCAATTTATACATATTTCGGCATTATAAGATGAAGATTTAACAAAACCAAGCGAAGAATAACAGTATTAATTTGCTTTAATGCGCATCGTACACAGATACCCCGAAAATCGCAAATTACGAAAAAAGGGGCGAAAAATTAAGTCCTACGAAACAGTGTCGTTCAGCGACAAACAGGGTGTTAGTATCGAGTATAACGTCATCGAGCATCAATTATGCTCAGGCAGCGGCGGCGCATGCTTCTGATCAAGTCTCGTATCCGGTTTTGGGGAATACTTGTCCATTCAGCGACGAGAGCTGTTTGAAGTTCCTGAAGCGTTCTAGGTTGGATGTTTCTCGCCGAAACAGCGTTATGAAGCATGTCCCACGCGTGTTCTATAGGATTGAGATCTGAAGATCGGGTTGTCCAATCCATCCTCTCAATTGTTTCCCTTTCCAGATACTGTCCAGTCACACGAGCTCTGTGTGGTCGCGCATTATCGTCCATAAGAATGAATTCCGGACCTGTAGCACCAGCATAAGGCCTGACGTACACGTCCAGGACTTCGTCACAGTGCCTCTGTGCAGTCAGACTGCCATTAAGGAACACATGAAGGTCGGTCTTGTCATGCTAATGCCACCTCAAACCATAACAGATCCACCACCGTATCGGTCATGTTGGGAAACGTTAGCGGCATGGAACCTCTCATTTGGTAGTCGCCACACCCTGGCACGTCGGTCAGTGAAATCTAAGCAAAATCTAGTCTCGTCTGTAAAAAGTACGGGGGACCAGTCATGGAGGTTCCAATTCACATGATCTCGAACCCAAGCAAATCTAGCTTGAACATGTCGTAACGTCAAAGGAATTCTCACAGCAGGTCTGCGCGACCTTAAAGCAGCATCATGAAGTTTATTTCTCACAGTTTGTGTTTAGATTCGAGTTCCGGTGGCTTCTGGAAGTCATTACGTAGTGACGTAGCGTTGATGAACCTTTGACGTCGAGCTGCAATAACAAGATAGCGGTCTTGACGCTGCGAGGTAAGTCGTTCCCGACCCCCACCATGTCTTCTGGAGACAGTTCAATAATTTTGGTAAAGATTCCACATACGGGACACAACACTCTGGGACACACCAAGGTCATTGGCCACCTCCCTTTGTGACCTAAAAGACTGAATCATACCAATGCCCCTGTCCATATCTGAAGTGCTTAGACGTCTTCTAGCCTGCTGTCGGGGCATTTTGAAACCATTAAAATTCAAAATGTAAAGCAAAAAGCGAGATGTTCTGCCACAAACGTATTGATGACAATCTGCACGTAGGAGGCTCGTGTGTGTACACGTGAAGTGTAGGCGTTACGGGTGACTGACCACATAAACACCCGATACACATAGACCTCGGTACAGATATAAACCAACAAATATAAGGAATACGTATTATTTTATTTTAAAAGAAAATTTTGCTAATTATTAGGTGTGATCCCTATCAAATTGTGAGTAGTATATATATATATACATCATGATTCAATAAAGAGCATAATAAACATAAAGACTTTTTATTTCAGCTACTCCTGGGTGGATGTCAACAGCATTCGTGTCCCGCGACGCACGTGTGTGAAGATCAGTTCCTCAGTGTAGATCCCACATTCAGATGTGTGGAATATGAGATTTCGACTACCACTCCTTTGTCCCCAACGATTGGTTGTACAAATCTACTTCCAGCTGTGTCAGGTGAATGGAATTTTATCATATACATTTGTTTATCCTCAAAATTCCATGGCTAACGATTTCTCCATAAAGAGGGCGTAAGGGGTCGTTTTCTCTGGAATTTTGAGAAGATATTTATTTGGCGTGATGCTTAGTTGAATGCATAAATTATCATAAAATTATGTATTTCTTTTTCTGGAGAATGTTTGTATAAATGTGAAGCATTTGTCTTAATGAGAAAGTGTTTAGTTATCAGGAGTATGTCTTGTCAGATTCGTAATAAGACTGTCAAGTACCGTTTCGCTACGTCCAATTTTCAAGTGTGTTTCCATTGAAGTTTTATGTTGACATATTGCTATCTCTTACTGTTTTGTGAACTTCGTAAAATCTCGTGAAAAACGTGAAAAAATATCGAACTTCTAGGTGACAACATCTATATTTATTGAAGTAAACTATGACTTTCTCTAGACTTACTTTGTTTCATTCGAGACTACATTAAAGAGCTCAGCAAAGCAGGTCAGTGCCTTGACAAGTCCTTTAAGCTATAATATTCCTATTGTGAATGTTCACTTTTTTGAAGTATCACGATTTTCTAATAGGTAGTCAATAACTAAGAGATAAACTCACACCACAGGGTTTCGAGAGATGTAGGTTGATGAAAATTATTGGGAATTTTTACATAATTCTCTTATTAAGAAATATATTTTCTTGCGCGATATGAAGATGGACGTGCTTGATGTTGTTTCATAAGATTCTCCATGGTTCCAAGATGTGCATTGTCTATTTGTGGTCTGATCGAAAAAAAAAATTTTGTATTTTTTTTTATTTTTCCAGATTTTTTTAAAAACATATAACAACAATACATCACCACACAAAACTTTCACATCGAAAAATTAAATGTCCCACATCTTTGGCTTATGGTAATAGTTTCTTATAACATAAGTATAACGGTAATTTTTTATCTATTTTTTACGCATCGTAATCGTAGTGAACATCGAAGAGGCCAAAAATATCTGCCTCCATTGTAACAGTTAGGATCTCGATCATTTCTTGACTTCCTTTCTGTGCTTTATATTAAACATTTGATGATACCTTTGACATCTACCTGCTTTAGGGAGGTCTTTAACCCCGTGGAAACAAACTTATTAATGAAACATGAACGTCAGGTCTGAATATAAAGCATTAGGACATTTCAGATAGGTGGTATGTTTGAATGGCTCAATGGCAAGAATACCATTTTTATATGGCATTAGAAGTGTAAATATCTGAAAGATAATCTGTTTTTATTCCAGAAGTGATTGCTAACTCTGAACTTGTAACATTTTCACCTGTGGCGTGTGTCTATTCGCCGGGAATGACATTTGAAACACTGTTGCACAATTACCGCAATGGACAGTTTAACTGGTTCAACCTCCAGCCGGTAATAGATGGATGTGCTGTTCTTGCGCATACGAACTCTTACAAATATTTTGGAATCGAATTTTATGGGGAGTGTTGGGTCGGGAATGATTTCGTTGAATCGTCCCATGAAATGATACCGGCAGACCAGTGTGACTCGAAAACATACAGGGCAGTGGGAACTGAGAATGTTATTTGTGTATATGAAGTATTGTAAATTTGGTTTCTCTTTTAAGCACAGCTCCAAGTCAGTCATAAAACGATGTCATCATTTGGTTGAACGGATTTAAACTAAATTCCATACATGACAGAGACACAATTTTGTATAAACCAAGGGTCTGACTCCTTTGAAGACGGGGACAAATTGAGTTTATAGAGGCAAAGAATATGGCTAAGGCTTAGGTACTTTTAGTTCCTTGTCTGCTGATCAGCATCGAATTAGTTTCACAAGGACTTATAAGCCAATGGTCAGTTTCCAGACTTGAGCTTGAAATTGGATATACATAGGGATTTTTTTTCTACTTTGGCCTCTTGGATAAAATGTCTTTAAATCTCCAAACTGCTTCTCAGTAGCTCAAGGGCCCAAGGTACTGATACTGTGCCAGTGGTATAATTAAATGTAACGCTACGAAGGACAATACATGCTACTTTTGAAGAGTTTTTTTTCAAAAATGCAAATTTTACTTTAACTGACTCTTATCGTGACCATTATCGTGTTCGCAAACAACATGGACTGACAGATGAGTGATTGGGGCCTCTTGTTCAAAAGCTAAAAACGTTTATGGTAACATCTTATTATATATTTCAATCAACTCTGTTCTTTGTGGACAAATTTCAAAACAGACGTGTTGATTCAGGCCTGTTGAATTGAAATCATCACACATATACAGCTTGGTTGAAAGCTGTCCATGTTGGTGTTGTGGAAGGGAAGATCGAGATAAGCGACTGAAGTAGAATAGTATGCTGTGTCATCGATTTCCAGTTCCTATAGACATATACGATAATGTTTTTGTGAGCTGTTTGGATAGCTCTTCCATTCAGCCTCGGGTATTGAAGATTGGTCAAAGGCCCTTTGGAATTATTTGAAATCCACATACTATTAAATCTACTTCTCGAATATACAGTATCACAATAAGACTGTAACTCAGATTTGACAGTTTTACGAATGGTGGTTTGTAGATTTGACAAAGGCTTGGTTTAACAGTTCGCAAGCCATCAATACAACGTTGTTTATATGGATTCTTGAGAAGTTTCAGAATCCAATATAAACGCAAGAGGTCCGTATCCTTATCACTAATAGGCAATGATTGTAATACCAAAGCATGAGCCAGTATTCCTTCTTTCGAAAGATTGTATAGTCTATAGGTGGAGTAACATTCGATATCATACAGGCTTAGTTTGAATGCATGAAATGTAATAATGTTTGCAGGTGTTGGACGTCTCATCTACAGACACAATAACATACCTGTCATGAAAATCTTGAAGTGTTAATTCAACATCAGGATCGAGGAAAACTGACCTACATTTTGTTTTCGGTTTAGACTTCAGGTTGCAAATTGAATGGTGCGCCGAATTGATTTAACCCACTCGAAAAGCGAACTCAACGCACCATGCTTTTGTTTAACCCTTTCTATTGCATATTTTTCAAAGGAATACACAAGAATATTGAAACTCATATTCCAATTAACGGACGGGTTTCACGATAATAAGGACCCTTCATGAAAAGCTTTTGTAACTTAACATTTTGAATCACCTGTTACTATGTGCCCAGTTGAACCATATATTTATAGTTACAGAGGCACAAGAACAAGCTGACAATGGATTACTTCTTAGGTCATTTTTGTTTCATACATAGTTTACCTTCGTCCCTGGTCATGCCCCTCTCATTTTATGACTGATCATAAAACAAAATGGACGATAGGCGACCATATCCGCTTTTTCACGGGGGAAATTTTCAAATTCCATATAGTAAAGAGCAAAAACAGATGATAGAAGTGAAAAGGAGGGAAAAAGAATGAATATCAAATAACAGGGTCACTCTGTGTGCGTTTGTACATTTCTATATTCACTAATTCGTACTGATGCATCCTATTATCATAGAATTATAAAGTGAATGTTAGTGTGTTATTCTGCTTGTGTATCTGAACTTATCAGAAGATATCTATTGTACTTGTGTTGTGGTGCAATGTTCCTCGATAACATAATCGGCTAACATGAAAATATGTGATCATTCTAAAGACAAAATAGACCTGAAGGAGGAATTATCAAGATGAGACAGCCTGCGAACGAGTGTCATTTTCCCAGGACCATCGCCCTCAAAGTCATTGCACATGATGATTAAGAGAGACACAGACAAACAGATGACCTCTACATCATCGACAACTCCTGCCATGTTCATATGTGTGTCTTAACATCGATGATTTTGCTTTACCATTAGGTTTGTATATTATTTCGACCCGATCCTAGAACACCATCAATTCTTTGTTTCAACTTTGTATGTTGTATACATGCTGTGCTTATGAAACGTGATCGTTCTGTTTGGTTGTGGTTCGAAAGGCTCGTAAATTACTTTTCCAATTACCGATCTTTTTTAATAAACAACTCATCCGTTATATATATTGTTGTTATATCATTTTTATCTGTCTAAATGATTTATTGAATGGATGTATTTATTTGTCGAGTTCCAGCAGCAATCGTCTGGAATATCTTAATATTTCTATTTGATGTTCCGTGTGTTGACATTAATCACGTAACGTTGCTTTTAATAACTACGACAAATTGGCCAACCATAGCTGTCGCTGCTTGCCAATATCAAAACAAACCAAGCATTTACCAGTCAATGACCTCTGGTTTCGTCACAGTTTGTTATCGCTATTTGTATACATATGTTTGATGGATCGTTCTAAAATGACATATGAAGGAATTTTTGAATTAATAAAAAATATGGCAGACAGACGGCCATCTTGAATTATGATTATGAAAGATTGTTATTTTTGAGGAGCAGAGTAGGATTGTTCTCAAATTTCATATGTAGATTTTGTCTCTTTTGTTCCAATTCATTTTTCAGAGCCATCATTAAAACAAAATTGCTAGGAGACCACCGTTAACTTTATCTTTGAATTCATATGCAGGTTGCCCGAGAACCCTAGGTGTACATTTTCACTTTTGGAATTGATCAGAAAAGCAATAAGGCTGAAAGGCGGCTATCAAGGATTTTGATTCTAAAAATTTGTGATCGCCACTTCTTAAGACGAACTAAACGGATTTTTAAAAATAATTTCTATGTAGGTTTTCCTTGGCCTCTAGTTAAACGGCGCCATTTTAATTTTTGACTTGTCCGAAAAACAAATGGTCGACAGGTGACCGTCATGGATTTTCACGATCAAAGTTTATTATCGATATGAACCGTAATAATTCTGTTTGGTTGTGCTTCAAAAGCCTCGTAAATTACTTTTCACCGATCCTTTTAATAAAACAATTCGTTATGTATCCTGATAATATGTTATTTTCATCTGTCAAAATGAACTATTGATCGGCTGTTTTCTATTCATTTCGTCGAGTTCCAGCAACACCAATCGTCTGGAATATCATAATATTTCTATTTGATGTTCCGTGTGTCGTCATTAATTACGTTGTTTTTGTATGAGCATTGCTAACGATGAATGTGCTAAATTTGTGATCATTGGTCATGGTCATTGGCCACCAACAGCAGCTGATGGGAAGTTTAACAATATAAAACCAGACCACGCATTCACACTAGTGACACACGGCACACCACCTACCCACACAACAATTATCACTTTAAACATCACCAACAAAATCAAAATGGATTAGACATATATCTAACCACTAGCAGATCGATACAGCAGACACTTAAATTGATTGGGAATACCTAAACTATAATATAATGTTCTGTACTACTTCTTGGCTATTGCGCAAATCATACCAAGGTAGATTGTTTTTTTTCATTTGGTCTGTCAGGATATTTTTTGGTGTTTGTATGCTGATTTTGACGCCGTAGTACCTGGAGGCACGGATTCTGCTGAACCTCGGTCTGTAGAGGCTGATACTCTCAAAACATACAAAAACGACTATTTGAAACAATCGATAAAGATACATATATACCAACCGCATTTGTTAAAAAAAGGCAATAACTCTGTGTATATCTGTTATTTAAACAAATTCCATTGTCTGTAACCCTGCTGTTCGGATTGGTGATACCGATATCGGTGAGGACTCATTTTTACATTGAATTTTGCATCTGTCATGTCATGCAGAAAATTCATATTAATTTAATTTTCCGATAAGGAAATTTTGGTTATGATGTCAAATAACATAGATTTACGTACAATGTAGATTTATCGAGATGGATTTATTTACCTGATTTCTTGTCATTTGTTGACGTTATAATTACGTCATATTTGTGTTTTGCAGGAAAAAAACATTCCGCATATACAGACGTTTCCATTGTCATATGTGTCTTTGGTAAGTTATTTAATTTTCAAAATGGATGGCTAACAAATTGATTTCATTGACCATGTTTTCGACAGTGAAGTAGAAAAATGTATCAATTCTGCTTGAAGATCAGCGTAATCAAGACGATGTATCCAAACATTTAAACGGCAGAGTAGATTGAACTGGTGCACAAAAAATGTCAGTACTTTGTGAATAATGTTCTAGCATTCGGTGGAATCGAATGGAGAAACACGAAATCCATGGCAAGTTCTTTAGGAGATTCTGAGAGACCTACCGAATTTTCTTTATAATTCATATAACTGTTTTACTTGCACTCTCCATGTCGTCTGCTGTAAACATTTTGTTGGTGGCGTTGACTGTAGTCGGAAATCTACCGTTTGCTTGTTTCCATCCACATAGCATGCTTTCGTGTTTTAAGAATTCATTAATAGGCAAAAATATCATATGCATTGCCTTTGCAAACCTACATATATTAAACATTTATGAATTATAAAAAAATACATTGTAAAAGTACATATAGGTTCAAACGACCTAGGTATATTTCTTCCGTCATGGGCCACCACACATTATCCAAATGGGACATAAAACGAAGTATTTAATTGGTTAACCCTTATGAGTGAGGTTGAATTAAAGACGGCGGAGAATGCATCACCGTACTAATGGGAATGTCTATCAGCTCATCATCAGAAGTCTACACCATATATCTTCAGTGATAAAGTGGAAGGGGCACTGATCTGAAAGATGTATCTCTCCTTCAAGGTGTCAGACTAAGTGGAGACCTCTCTGCAGACCACGGGTCTGAAAGAATATACTGCAAGGTGTCAGACTAAGTGGAGGCCTCTCTGCAGACCACGGATCTGAAAGAATATCTCTCCTGCAAGGTGTCAGACAAGTCTGAGTCCTCTCTGCAGACTACTACGAGAGAGGCAACAAACTTTAAAGTGTTATATATTAGTACTACAAAAATCAAAAATGTCACCAGAGTAGACGATTTTTAACTCAATTCAAGCAGCGATAAAACAAACAAAGTTTGGAGGTGTATGATATTGAGACAAGATAGTCGTCTGCCAGCAATGTTGTCTTTCTGGTCAGCCCAAAATATAACATGGCACAACTAGGTATCGAAGATAGCCTATATAAGTGATACAGATAAAAAGTTTTATTGCCAAAATCCAAGATGACCTTCTGTCATCCATTTTGTATTTCGGACCAGTCCCAAAATGAAAAGTTTACCACAAGGGGCCAAGGGGAACGAACAGCTGAAATTTGAGAAAGATCTATTCAACATTTCTGAAGAAATAATGATGCCAAACTTTCACTGTCAAAATCAAAGGTGACCGCCTGTCAGGAATAATGTCTTCCCCACAACTTTATAGGGCACATCGTAAAAGGCGGGGAAAACTACATATCAGATATGAGAATGGCCTATGTACTTTTCCCGAAATAACTATATCAAAGTTTCATTATGTAAATCCAAGATGGTCGCAAATCAGCCATTTTGTTTCAGGATCAGTCTCAAACTTTAAGGGGCACAGCAAGGAAACAATGGTAATCAGAATATGATGTTTGAAAATGACCTATTTATTACTGGTCAACATATCACAACAACGAACTTAGTCGAAATCGAAACCAAAATAGCACAAATAGGGACTAAAGGCAACCTAATGCTGAAATATGAGACTTTTTTTTTTTTTTTTTTTTTTTTTTTGGGGGGGGGGGCATTTTTAACAGTGGTCCAATGGTGGGGTAAAAAATACAGAAGCAATCAAACCAACAGTGACATACCCACACTTGTTCTTCAATGACATGCCATCCGTAGTACTGATCAAACGCTCCATCTGGGTATTACAAAGAAACAAACACCAGACATGCAAAAGGCTGGTGTATGATCTGGAAAATCAAGTCTATTACTTGTTATTGTTTGAAATATCGTTGCATATTTGACAATGACAGGGCACTGACCTCGTCACTATCAATGTCTTGTCGATTGGTACAACGTATTCAGTGTGCGTAGGTACACGTTTGTGATATTTTGGGTATGAACTCAATTCAGTTCAATTCAATCAATGTCATTGTTTTATTTAGGTGTCAAGCATTTACATTCATACAATAATAAGAGATGCCTAGCCAAAGAGTGACTTATTAGACAAGATAATTTTAGAATTCATAACAAGTAGCTTGATAATTGACAATCAATTAGGAGTTTTCTACATGAACCAGTGGCTAAGGGGAGAGAACCACATCTAACACTAAATTTCGCTCTTGTGTCCGTTTGGATATAGGAAAATGTATGGAAATCCGTTTAAAAACATCATAAGTTCTTAGCTTGTTGTCATTGGATATTTTCTTTTGTTATAAAGCAATTTTTTAACATTCTTCTTTATCGTGAATGTTATTAACTTCCGTTGTACCTACAAAATGTATTGTGACGCTATGAACGTCAATGCGAAGACGTCATTGACAGACAAACCACGAGGATGATAGCTATATAGAGCCTATATAACTAAAGAAAAGATACTTGAAAAGATATTTGCTGTAATTATTTGCAACAGTTCATATGATAAAGTCTTGAATGTTCGTTTCCAATTCATTTGTAAGATTTCTGAAACTTGTCAACATGTTTCTCGGTTTCTCTCGACAAAAAACTGAAAAAATCGTAAACGCATTTGGTGCAAGATCCGACATTGTTTCCTCTGTAATAAGAATGGCTCGTTGCGAAAACAATGTCCCAGTTGCTAAAATTTAAATAATCCTTGTTGCAAAAATACCATGACCAGGGCAAAGGGAGATAACTTCAACTGATTGGATCTGGTACTACAACATGTATAGCGGGGCACGAGGAGGATGAAATAAAACCTTCTTATGTATCTAAGATTGAACCGGAAAACATATGACCATAATGGTGTATCTCCTCTCAAAAGTGGTTCTCTGTACAAATCTGAGGTTATAAACAACTAAATCCAATCTGTTGCTTCAAAAGCTACCAACATCACTCCAGAACAGTTCCAGCAGGACTTTAAATGCGACATGATAATTATTCCATCCTTAGTAACATCTAGATAACACAAGATGACGTCAGAAAATTACTCCAGAACCTTAATCACACAAAAGCTGCTGGACCTTACACTCTAAAATCAAGATTCCTGGCAAATGAGATATCTCCCATATCAACACTATTATCATAAAGTCAATTGAGTCTGGTTATGTATCATCTGACTGGAAAGTGACACGCGTTTCCCTATACAAAAAAAAAGCCTTAAAGTACAACCAAGAAAATTATCGGCCTGAATCTCTTGCTTATATATTTATTAAGCTCCTTGAGCACAGGATTGTCAGTAATATGATATCACATGCAGAAAAAAATATTTATCATTTACAATATGGATTCCGTCAGTCTAGATCCTGAGAAACACAGCTTATTGATTTTTTTTTTCAATATATTTCCAAACATGTTGAAAAACAGAAACAAACAGACGTCCTTATTCTTTACTTCACTAATGCTTTTGACAAAAATCCGCCACAATGTCCTTCACAAATTAAATCAGGGACAATGTCATCAAGTGGACAGAAAACGTCTTCACTAACACAACAGAATCGGTAATACTCGACAGAGAACTGTCTTCCTATTTACCAGTTGACACAGGGGTCTCCCAGGAATCGGTCCTTGGATCGAGTTGGTTTCTTTACTATATAAACGACACCCCTTTGACTACTCCTCCACATTAAGAATGTTCGCCGTTAACACCATATTGTATCAATGACATTGTCTAATAAGGATGCTTCAGTTTCACCAATTATCTGACTGGGAAAAAGATGGAAAATGAATGAATGTAGTGTCATGTCCATTTCTAGGAACAAAAAACCGACAAACTACAAATATTACCTACACAGCCACCGTCTTCAACTTAATAATAAAGGTAGTTACATGGGCGTCACAATTCAACAAGATTTGAAATGGAATTATACATGTATATAACAAAGATAACAAGTCGTTGGGCTTCATTTGGCGAAATCTGCAATTAAATTAACAAAACAAATTTACAAAACAAGCTTTTAAATCGTTCGTGTGTCCTACATTTGAATATGTGTGTACAATACTGGACCCTACCAAAATGGCAACATTCGTAAATTAGATATGGTACAGCGAAAAGGGGCTCGTTTTAACATTAACAGATTTCCCTGCTAGTGTTGGTGACTTGCTAGATCTGGATTATTCGATAGACGCAAGGACGCCAGTCTTATTCTGATTTATAAAGCATACAAATGGGGAAAGGGAGACATTTCAAATCTGCACCAAGGAGATAGGGCGACGGGTAAAGCATACAAATGGGGAAGGGGAGACATGTCAAATCTGTACCAAGGAGATAGGGTGACAAGTACAGCATAGTAATGGGGAAGGGGAGACATTTCAAATCTGTACCAAGGAGATAGGGCGACGGGTACAGCATATCAATGGGGAAGGGGAGACATTTCAAATCTGTACCAAGGAGATAGGGCGACGGGTACAGCATATCAATGGGGAAGGGGAGACATTTCAAATCTGTACCAAGGAGATAGGGTGACAGGTACAGCATATCAATGGGGAAGGGGAGACATTTCAAATCTGTACCAAGGAGATAGGGTGACGAGTAAGGCAAATTACATGGGAAAAGGTTAATTTATTAAACCCATTATGTGAGAAAATGAACGGCAGATTATATATTAAAATTACATTGTGAACAATTAAAACTAATATAATGGTAACAACAAGGCAAATTAAGTCACAGCAATATGGGGAAGGGGAGACATTTCAAAATTGTACCAAGGAGATAGGGCGACGAGTAAAGCATATCAATGGGGAAGGGGAGACATTTCAAATCTGTACCAAGGAGATAGGGTGACAGGTACAGCATATCAATGGGGAAGGGGAGACATTTCAAAATTGTACCAAGGAGATAGGGCGACGAGTAAAGCATAGTAATGGGGAAGGGGAGACATTTCAAATCTATACCAAGGAGATAGGGTGACAGGTACAGCATATCAATGGGGAAGGGGAGACATTTCAAAATTGTACCAAGGAGTCACAGCAATAGGGACGGACAAGGAGACAAGTAAACCTAATACATGTATAATGTGGACAACAAGACAAATTAAGTCACAGCAATTACGTAACAACAAGACAAGTAAAACTAATATAATGGGGACAACAAGACAAATTAAGTCACAGCAATAGGGACGGACGGACAAGTAAAACTAATATAATGGTAACAACGAGACAAATTAAGTCACAGCAATACGGACGAAAGGACAAGTAAAACTAATATAATGGTAACAACAAGACAAATTATGTCACAGTAATACGGACGGACGGACAAGTAAAACTAATATAATGGCAACAACAAGGCAAATTAAGTCACAGCAATAGGGACGAATGGACAAGTTAAACTAATATAATGGTAACAACGAGACAAATTAAGTCACAGCAATAGGGACGAATGGACAAGTAAAACTAATATAATGGTAACAACAAGACAAATTAAGTCACAGCAATAGGGACGAAAGGACAAGTTAAACTAATATAATGGTAACAACAAGACAAATTAAGTCACAGTAATACGGACGGACGGACAAGTAAAACTAATATAATGGTAACAACAAGACAAATTAAGTCACAGCAATAGGGACGAAAGGACAAGTTAAACTAATATAATGGTAACAACAAGGCAAATTAAGTCACAGCAATAGGGACGGACGGACAAGTAAAACTAATATAATGGTAACAACAAGGCAAATTAAGTCACAGCAATAGGGACGGACGGACAAGTAAACCTAATATAATGTGGACAACAAGACAAATTAAGTCACAGCAATAGGGACGGACGGACAAGTAAACCTAATATAATGTGGACAACAAGACAAATTAAGTCACAGCAATAGGGACGGACGGACGGACAAGTAAACCTAATATAATGGTAACAAGAGGACAAATTAATTCACAGCAATAGGGACGGACGGACAAGTATAACTAATATAATTGGGACAACAAGACAAATTAAGTCACAGCAATAGGGACGGACGGACAAGTAAAACTAATATAATGGTAACAACGAGACAAATTAAGTCACAGCAATAGGGACGGACGGACAACTATAACTAATAAAATGGTAACAACAAGACAAATTAAGTCACAGCAATACGGACGGACGGACAAGTATAACTAATAACACGGGAACAAAAGGTCACGTTAAAGTCATACTATGAAGAATTTGACAATAGATTAAGTCTTTATAAGATGAATGTGACAAGACAAATCCATATCTCAGTGAAACGGATATCTTGTTATTTGAAGATGACCTTTCACATGTTGCATATATTGAAAGAAAATAAGCATTTCATCTGACAAACTATAAAGCAATTGTTTCGCTACTGTGACATCTAGCCACCACAAATACACAGCATAGAGCAAATATCGAATTAATCGAACTCGTACATTTTACATCTCTAAGATTGATGACTTACATTTATAAATAGCAGTCAATAAGTAAATTCTATTATGTAATCCGATTGATTGGTTGTTACAATATTAATCCATGTTTTTAATCTTCTAGCAAGAATTCCGTGATCTTTTGCACGTCCATTGTAATGAAACAGAGCGTAACTAAATGCGACTCTAGCTTGTCATCATAATTATTTTTCTTAAGCCTCGATTGTCAAATATGTCAGGTAAAGTCAGAAACGTATAATATAGAGGTATTTCAGTCTCTGTTTTTTTTTTCTACTTTTCCTGGTTGTTTCAAATGCTAGAAAATGCATGTTTGTATCTATTTTGATATCTGATTATTATGATTGTCTCGAAATATGCTAATTATAACGTACAAATTGATATTTTCTGTACGATGATTGTATTAGGGAATGCATTGAATTAAAATACTTTATCAATTAGAGTTACTTAGCGTTGTTGTGTTTATATACCAGATTTCTCCAAAAGTTTCTAGCTTATCTTTTGAAAACACACAGTCATGGTAGAAATCTCATTTTCAAATTGATCGCGCTAACTTTTGTGACAAGAATATTATGTTCACTTTAGATTCTTTTTTAACACAAAACGCGTGTCCGAGTTATTCTCAAATGAAATATCATTCTTTATAGAAGAAGGTAATTTGAAATCCGTGGCACTAAAAATCACAATTATTTTCCGATTGATCAATGTACTTTTAATGATTTGCCATTTTGATTTAATAGTATTATTTTTGTTACGAAAATGAGATTCCCTTTTCAATGTTTGACAAATCGACTGTATTTTCAACTTATTTAAATATGAAATAAATTTCGAATGAGAAGATGTTCTTTATAACCTTGCACAGTACAACAATTGTCATGACGGCCATTACCCAAGGATCACTTCGCCCAATCGTGCGTTATTGACATATAAACTCGTTATGCAAATTAGTTAAAGAAACATGGATGTTAACTGAGAAACATTTGAAAAGCAAACAACACAAGCCGAGATTACAAAGCGACTTGTATGTAATCACTTCGGAACACCCTTTTTCTGAAAATCTAGTCGAATAGCTCTTATATCTGTTGTTGTATCATAGGGACGTCTTGTCCTACCTCTTTGAAATTCCCGAAAGTACACGAAAGCATTCTAACGATACAACGAAAACATGAATGAATGCCTCTGTTATAAGCATGGCTGCATCGTACGCTTCTCGTTAAGAATGATTGTACATTTAAGTATCAACGTCAACATAGTATATACATTGTACACTTCTTCATTAATACTTGCATGATTCGTCCTTATGGTTTTATATAATTACACCAATGGTTACAAATGTCAGGTGTAAACTGTACATATGTCTTTGAACTTGAATTGTACATTAACGAACGAAATGTATAGTGATAACTTATAAATAATAATAAAAAAAATGGAAGATAAAAAAAAAATAAAAAGATTACCGCACTCATGTGATTGCTGATATTCACATACTGTGAACTATGTTTTGGTTGTATACATTTCGTTAATCACATGTGAAATCCTTTATTTCGAAGTTATCAAATGTACTTTGATCAGAAAACAATACAACTATTTACTATGTATAAACACAGAATGAGCAGTCCGTCTTAATCACTCGTCAATACACGTACACTGATGGCATGTTTACCTGTACAGCGATAGGACTTTGAAAATTTCCATGAACTGAAATTATGTGCCATTTCATCTAAAAGTTACACATTTTATTTTTTCATTCAAGTTTGTCAAAGTTATATCAATGTGTTGGAGAGTTACTATACTTCATAATCCGAAACATACATTTGGAGATTTATAGATAATAATGCTTATATTTCACAATGAATTTGTCGAAAATCGTTTTGTTAAAAATTTGGTAAGATTCATGTTTAAATTTCATCTAAAAATGACACAACTTATTTTCATCTGTAAATTAATGTAAAAAAAGACATACAATGTATAACAAAGACATGTTTAATTTACTGTTCAGAAGTATACATTTTGGAATTTTTATTTACAAAACGATGTATTTGTTTTTTCCCTGAAACGCCGCATGCGCGACGCGGTATGTCCTCAATAGCTGCATATATTATAAAAAACAAAATCAAGAAAATATCAACAAGTCAACAGTATATTAATTCAAACTAAGATTCGATGAAACTATCGGAAAATATGAGCAAGAGAAATATTTACACGGAGACTCTTGTGAAAAGTACAAGGGGAATAAGACCAGGTGTTCCTGGGGGCTAACCGCCGTTTTCTACATCGATGACACCCGCCATGTTAACTTTGGTTAATTAAAATAAGGAGTGTCACGTCCCCAAATGAAGAACAATGTAAACAACTGAACTGTCAGGTATACTAACGAGAGTCAAGCACGCCCAGCTTTTACTTCACACGAGGAAATAACATATTTCCCTATGAGATCATTATGACGACCGAAAAACACCCAAATAGACTTCATCAGCCTACATTTCGAGAAAACCTGTGTTGTGAGTTTATCTGTTTGCTATCGACATCTTGCAGGAAGTCGCGATATTTGGGACAAACCCATGAATATTGAATTACCTTCAACATTAAGACACATTACAAGTAGTTCGTGTTTAACAGGATTTCAGACAAAGAAAAGCGAGTAATGTTAAGTCTAATATATGTCTATTGTTAGCATATTTTGAACGCCTTAGCACGCAGAAGTTGGGGTGTCATCTTACAGTGCACAATGTACTCTTCACATAATCATGTAGCGACATCGTGTTTACATTGTATCAATGGAAAACATTTATATTTCAAACTAGCAGTTTTAGAGATCATGGCTCAAAGTCAGATAAAGGATATGGATTTCCACTCTCAATAATAAACAGTGTAACACACAGCGTGACATTATCCACCCCCTCCACCCCCTCAATCACTTAAGAGAGTGTTTACTTATACAAAGTGTAAGACAAATTCGTGAACAATTTTGTTGCGATGTCCTGGAGACCGTGAACTTTTGCTTATCTGTTTCTAATATGTTTCCATGGTAATATGAAAAAGAAGAGCTAGAATGATATGATCAAGGGTGGAAAGGTTTAGAGTATCATCAGGGATGTATATAACCGTGTTATACGTCCCTGGTATCATGAACTGTTTTGACATTTTACTCTTTTACTCTGGAAACGGCAAAATTTGTAGATTTGCCTGTTTCTGTGTTAACCAGGCAAAATAATATAAATATGAAATCATAACTCTTTTATATCCAGAATGCTAGGTAGACAGCAGTACAAAGTTTCAGGGATTTACTTTAAACGGTGTTTAAGTCATGTTCCATTCAACCAGAGGCGTATATATCACATATATGATATATACGTCTCTGATCCAACTGAAATTTGTAATTTGGTCTATCCGTTTCCTTTTTAACGGCGGCGGGCGGATTGTGGACGGACAGAGCTCACATATAATTTCCGTCGCAGATGGGTTTCGTGGGGAATAAACAAATAAATGAATTGAAGTTTGACAGTTAAATGAAAAATGGAGATAAAAAAGAAACTTAAATACTCCGAATACAAAAGTAATGTTATATAGGTCTACGACAATGAAGGCGAGCGTAGCAGTGTAAGGGAGGGAACTCTGAATTATTAAGATCACATTCGTTTTCTCACCTGCAATCTTACTCTATCAAGCGCTTAACAATAGACATTCATGCGGTAATGCGACACATTTTATGAGGTATGCCCTGCTTTTATTCAGGGAGGCATAACCATCCGTAATAAATTGATTTATTTGGGTTTTCCGTTTATTTCAAAACGAAAAGGTAACTAAATAGTTATTTCCATCTAGTCGGATCCTAATCGGGAAAACACATAACCGGAAGTACTCATGACGTCATGGTTCTCAAGCATTATCATAACATAAAATCGATTGCCAGCCATATTGGAGGCTTTAAGAGATTACGAGGACAAACAAGAGACATTTTTGTTGTAAATAGCCCCTTTTCGCCACACATGAAGGGGTATTAAGATGGAGAAGATACATTTTGGGTTATTCCTCGTCCTGTTCGTAGGACATGTGTACTGTATGTCAGGTAAGTCGACCGTGGTTGATCAGACAGGTACGTCCACAATTGTGCTTGTTCGGGACGAACCCGCTTCTTGTTTGACATAAGTGATGTAGGAACAGTTCTTATTACGGATAGTCGGTTCTTTCAACACTATGACGTTTTAGATATACTGTTGAATATCATAATATTCCGCAGAATCCTATAAATATGCCAAACGTTGTACTTGTGATAATTAGTTTATTGTGTTATTTTAACTGCATGTGAAAGTGGACTTTCATCCGCTCTACTTTATATCTTTTTTCATGATTAAGGACGATGGATGATTATCATGTTTGTGATGTTTTATAACTTCGTATATGGGTGTCGTAATAACTTATGAACTGACCACTTTAGTAAATTCATGAACTTCAAGTGTACTAATGTTTAACAATCGGTCAGTCTTAGAAGAAACAAAGACGTATAGAAATATTTTCTTCTCTTAAAGAGAACATACAAGGTGACCGTTTTCGACTTAATTTTGCACAGCTGATAAATTCTGTTTATCCCGTTTTATATCCACATTTGTATTATTCTACACCAATTAACTCGTTTCCCAGAATCAGGAAAAATGCTAACAAAAATCACTTAATTTATCCGAAACAAGATAATCCCCAGGACCATCTGATACAGTAGTACCACATCTTGATTGTGATAAGACATGCCTCATTGAAGTAAAGTCAATTTTTTAAAATACTTACCCTATTCCTTGTGTTAAATATGTATTATTTCCTTAATGATATAAAGATTACTTTGATTAAGATGCTGGACTGAAACTTTGTAAAATGAATTGGCCTCTGTTTTAGCTGCACATGTTACAGATAAGTTAACTTTATTAAAATGTACACAAATCAAGTATATATATTAACAATGTCATGTATTTAAAATATACCTAATCAGGGTTTAAAACATAATAAATTTCTCAGTATTGAACTTTAATTTTCACTTTAATCTGCCAAGAGATATATTATGTTGAGTTACCAATCAATATAATTTGGTTCTTAACCATGGCTCAAGTTGCCACTGTCTAACAATCATTGCAACTTTAATTAACTGCATACATTATGTTGGTTATAGATATACCAGTGAAGTTTGGGGACACCATAAACTGGGGATATTGATTGTTTTCTAATCTATCTCCTGGACATTTTTGTAACTTAAAATCTTTCAAAACTGGCCGCTATATATTGTATGTGCAGACACAGAAAAATGTCAAAACTTGCCTCTATATATTATATGTGTAGACACAAAAAAATGTCAAAACTTGCCTCTATATATTATATGTGTAGACACAGAAAAATGTCAGAACTAGTGTCATTATATTATATGTGTAGACACGGAAACATTTCAGAACTGGTCTCAATGTATTATATGTGTACACAGAATAATGTAACACAGAAATCTCTCATTTTTATTGCAATATATCAGTCACAACATTAATCACAACATAATTCATTCTCTACTGTACATATCCTCAAGTAAGCTCCTTCCCTGGTGTAAAATAGTAGTATATAGTTTGGAGAGAGATTATTTGTTAACTTCATTGAGAAAGGGCATGGGCTTATTTGCAGATAAATTAATTCTCTCTGAATCAGCCAACATTTATCAATATGATCCCAATAGTGTTCAATTTAGAGAGTATGGAATACATCTGAACAATATCTGTTTGAAAAAAGATCACGAGTGTTTGTCTATATACAATATGATCATGAGAAAAATAGAAAATTTAAACACATTTTTTCAAAAAACACAACATTAACATACAGACATACAGGGCTACTTGTACATCTAAACAGTGATGTTCATACATAATTCACTACCTTAGAATTCAATATTGATCAGACTGGTAGTTGTGATGCTGTTTCTTTAAGACACTCTATGTCCCTAGTGGTAGATATATCATACACTGTACCTGTGTGTCTGTGTACACTGATACTGATACAGTGAAAAGATCAAGAATAGGATGATTTATTGCTTTATGTGATATCTGGAAAAATTATTTCCAAGTTTCTCCTTTACACATGATTTTTACCGGCTTTGGTTATTCCCTTGAATAACAAAATCCCCCCCCCCTCTTCTCTGTTATGAACATACGTAGATGAAGGAGATAAATTTGATGTACTTCTGACCTTTTTCTGAAACGTGTATATGAATAACTCTTTGCATACAACTCATCACTCAGCGCATTACCTGTACAGGTGTATAAATACACACCTTGTCATTATTCTTTTCAAATATCACAAATTTAATGACAAAGGAACAACTCCTGAGAACACTGATTTTTTTTTTGGTCCAGTATGAGACAGTTTCCCCTCAGCAACAGCTGCCTTTTTCCCCACAAAAGTAAAGGAAAAATTGTGATTGTCTTTCACATTTTGAAGAAAACCATAATAAATTTTCCCAATGCATACTGAACACAGGTTGCTATAAAACACAGAAACATTTATGAGTGTACAATATTCCAGTAGCCAGACACTTTAGACATAAACATTTTTGTATAAGTAAAGTAACATTTGTACATTACAGCGAAAAAAAAATTATGTAAATATGCTATCTTCATTTAGTTTAAACTATGGAGAAACATTACATGTCCAATAGAATTCAGGTTTTCCTAAATTGAATTTACTTTATTTTTACACTCTTTTAAAGTCAGTACATGGAATGACAAAAGGAACTGAACAAAAAACAAAAAAATACAAATTATCTTTTTAAATACACCGGTATTACAAATTATCCCCATTCAAGCCGACATTAGCCTAATTAACAGTACCTCTCAGTAGGCTATAATCATTTTCATTCTGATTTCCTCTTCACGTTTTGTCAAATTGAAAATACAGGACTTGTTGAGGATTCCTAGTTAATATTATTTTATATTTAGACCAAATTCCCAAATTTTGCAATATTCCTTTGGTAGTCTTGAAAAATTCCTTCCCAATTCACCAATTTTCTTCACATTATGGGACATTCCAAACTAATTAAAAAAGTCCTTACAATTTTCTATTGCACGTGACCCTCAGTTATGTTGGTGATAATGAACTGACTGTTTCCTCGAATATTTCTTGATTATAAAGGTGTTTATCGTTATACAATTGGACAAACATATTTCCTTGTCACTTATACAATATAGGTTTTTCCTTGTGACATGCCTTAGCTGATTGTTTTTCCTTGAAACATGCCGTTAACTTGTATTAAAATTTTTGAGATGACTGTTATAGTTAAACACTTCACAAATTAGTTTTGTATGTACTATAATGACATTTAAATAAGTATTTCTGACAAAATTATTGTTCCAATTTATTCCCTGTAGCTTGTGCTTATGTGTAGAAATTGCCTGCAGTAAAGAACAAAATCCACAAACCTAATTATTAGCAAGAAATAATTGAGACACAAACACATACCAATAAAGGACTTTTTGGCCATATACCTGTTTAAAGTTAAAATTTCATTTTGTGATTTATAATTTTGAATTTAACATTGAGCTCCTAAAAAAAGGATGCTGCAGCACCTGCTTTTATTTTTTTCAATCATGGAGATTTTCTGGTTTTATAATTTGTTTGAAGGCCGTTACATTATCATTTACAGTAACAACAGCTAATTTAGTGCGGGTGGACCTGTTTTATATAGACCTGATAAGTAACTAGTTTCTTACACCTAAATAGTAGATCCTGTCACACCAACATTGTATCTGTGTGTATAGGTGTGAATTTACATACCCCCAAGGGTTTGACATAGTCAGGATTTGTCAACTTGACAATGCATTTTTCAGACATGTATACCCCTGAGCATTGAGATCTGAAGGTCTATATATTAAACATGTATCACCATACACTGATCTCTCAGACAGGAATGCAGGATGTGTTGTTTATACATCCTTTTAAATAAGATATAAAATGTATATATATTTTGTAGCAATTCATAATATAGAATTTTACAGTATTATACAATGTTTTGTTCTTATATAAAATTTTAGACACACAGGAGTTTTCTGCTGTGTAGTGTTGTATTGCCAAACTAGTGGGTACTATTTTACCTCATCTTATACCTGTGACTTACAGGTGAACTTGCATATATGTATGTAGACCCTACTTCTTCTAGACATGACCTTAGTTACATTCAGTAACCTTGGTTATCCACATCCTCACAGAAGTGTATCTAAGTTAAACCGGAGGCCAGCTTGGCCAACTCTATGTCTATAACACAGATTATTAATCATCCTCACAGTGGGGGTATTTGGCCAACTGAGAGTGAGGAAGGGACCCCCCCATGGCTAGCATACCAGGCACTATTGTCATTAATATAATTACTCCAGGAATCTTCATCAGTAAATACCACATCCTCTTACTAGCTTTACATAGATCCATTGAATAAAAGGCAACACAAAACCTTGATTAAAAAAAAAATGTTCCTTTTCAAACTTACTCTAGTGTTGAAATTTGAATAGAAATTTGTATAGGGTTGCATGGATCTGTATATCTTGCTTAACAAAGTCCATGCATATGCAAGGTTTACAAATTAAGACTGTCAGACATGAATTTTGCCTTGATTTTGAGCGCATGACTTCTTTGCAAAGCCCTGAATTCTATTCCATGGCCATAAAATTGGAGTTTTTACAAAAGCATGCAAGCCCTATTTCAGATGTTGAATTAAGATATTCTAGCAGTATGATGTGAAAAGAAGTTCTTTTTTAATGAATTGTTGCTTTACAATTTTATCAAAATGATGACAAAACATTGAGATGTGATTTTAAAAATTCTTTTTGAAAAATCCAGTTTTAATTTCCTTTCAGATATGAAATTATAATAACATTTACATATTTTCTTTATAGTTAATAAATCATAGACTTAAAAAGAAACAATTTTCCTAGAGATTGTACTTTGTTAATTTGCAAGATCAATAATTTATGGTTATTATTAGCTCTATGTATGCTGTAAATTTGAAGTTGAAACCTAATCCTCATGAATTTCTAAGATGGAGTACTTTACTTTGATTGGATCAACATGATGTAGAACTATCTCATATGTTTCGGTTTCTGTTATATCAGCTGCATTTAAATCAGCAATAAAATTAATATGAAGTATAAAGACAGGTTTTATAACTGTAGCAAATAAAGAGAAAAGCAGAATGATAGATATAGGTAAACTGATATGTATCTACTTGTAAGTTGTATAGAGGAATTGTGCTGTAATACAGGGGCTGGTCAGACAGGAGGAGTGCCGTATTTACAGAGTGAAGTGGGTTTAGCATGCCCAGAGGATGAAGAGACAGCAGACTTTATCACAGTTGTCATTTACTCGGTAGAAATGTTGGTTCAGCCCTCACTCTAGGCCCTTACTACACACCAACCTCATTAATAGCCATCACCTATGGGAGATTCTTGCTTATTGTATGTACAGTGTATGTGTGTGTGTTACTATATATTTACTACTGAATAGAAGCTCTAGTCCACCTGAAGTAAAAGAAGTCCTAACGTTTTTGTTTTACAAAGCATGTAAGATCTATATTTGAACTTTAGTTTCTCCCTAGAGAAACAATTTGTGTAACAGAATTCTGTGAAATTACACGTGTCAGCACTTTTTATACTGTAATTTGTTTTCACATGTGATTTTTCCAATAAATGTTTTTAAAGCAGCTAATGAATGCTGCTGTCGGAATGAAGTTAAATGCAAAAAAAAAAAAAAATCTTTATCCTTGTTCGTTGTGTTATAAATTTCTCAATTTATAGCTATACTCAACATTCCCAGTCAGGAGTAGGAGAGGAACAGAGGTATTTTCTGATTAAAATTTTAAAATCGATATGAACAACAACTCTAATTACCTATCCCACCCACAACTTTTCATCTGCCGTTGGCTTTACAACAGCCTAAAACTTCCTTGTGATAATTATTGAAAGTATGACTAATCCTTTAGTGTAGGTATTAGTTTATTTAATTTCAAACACCCACACACCTTCTTTCAGTGAAATAAAAGGTTCTCATGGACAAATCAGACACCTTCAGAGATATGTAATCACAATAAAACAGATTTCATACACATAGGCTATAAATTGCATGTAATGGTTCTAATTAATTCTGATTTTCCTCCGTACACAGTAAAGATATTAAAATTCTGATAAGCAGAAAATTTAAATGCCGAATTTCAGAATTGATATTCCTGGTTTCTTAGTGTTTTTAAAAATCAATTTGGAAAAAGTAAAAAATTTGTTTGAAATACAAACTTCACAACAGTTTCCCAAATAAGTGACAGTTGTTAAACTGTAGAAATGTATTAAATAAGTTTGTGGAATTTCTTCATACACATATCTCAGCTTTAGAATTTCTTTATATACACATCTCAGCAACTGATGAAAAACAGTCCTATACACATCAAACTAATAACAAAAGAGTCAACATTTGACAAAAACTCTTTTTGATATTGACAACATGCAACTTTTTGTTACTTCCAGTAAGATGTGTACATATTTTTATGATTAATCGCAGGTGAAATTGTAAAACTTAAATTAGTACACAAAGTTTACTCCCTTTTTTTACTAAATTATGACTTTGGGGACATTAACGCAGCCAAAATTGACCTGATGTACCATCATGTGATAGTGGAATGGGAAAAATTTCGTACAGATCATTTGGTGAAAATTTTAATGAAGGAAGGGATAAAACTTATGACATACCTGAAGATTACAGGAATAAAGTGACAATGTTGAGGTTGAATTGATAGGTGTATCTTTTTCATGATGACATGATTTGAAAATATGTCACATAGAAACAAAGCTCTGTATTGGAGAAAATTTCACCATTTGGAGTTTTCAGTATTTTTTTTTCTCAATGAATTTTGTTTTATCTATTCATGGAAGAAAACAAGGCACTTGGGAATACAACCCTTTTCCAGTAGTAAAATTAGTTTTGAATTGGATCAATCCTTGTCTGCTTTGAGTTGGATTCTTGTGATTGCCCTCAGTGACTTAAGTGTCAGTGACCTTTGGTACTAGGAACAAATTTTACAAAAAAAAAATTCTGCTTGTCTTGCAAAAGATTGGCTATAGTCAACCAAATAACATGATAATGACTTTTCATAGACTGAATCATATCCAATAGCAATTCAATATTCTAGACAGACTTTATACATAGTAGAAAATTGAAAACAGGCTGTCTGCAGAATTGAGAAACAGTTGCAGGAAATGGAGGCGCCCAACAGAGACTGGAGATGAACTTTGCGAAGACGGTCTGCCAAAGTGTAAAATACATGACTAATACAAACCGTGTTCTTATTTTGTTATAAATTCAATAAAAAGAACTGCAAATAAATCTATTTCATACATACAATGGGACAGTGTTCATCAGCAGGTATATCTGACAGGATAGTGGTAAGATGATAGTATGATAAGATCTACATCTCCATGATTGCATCAAGGGGACAAATGAAACCACCTATCTAATGAAAATTCTCTGTCTTCAAACACAATGTGCTCATATCATATTTCATCCTTTTTTCCAATTGAGGATATCATTGTAACAAAAAGGATGCAATAATTGTACTAAGTGTCTTGATCCAAACCAATGACGTGAACCTTTGATAGAATGTGGTTGGATCGTTTCAAATTGTAATATGATGAATTCAGCATATTGCAAGAGATTTTCATAGGATCTGATATTTCAGCATCCTCTTGTCTACTAGATAAATATTCCATTTGCTAACTGGTTATAATTCAGAAAATGATCTTTTAAAAGTAATTTCATACTTTGCTTTAAATTTGGAATTTCATTGGTTGATTAGCAAGTCAAAATGTATTTGTTACAGCACTGAATTGTTTCCTTAGTTTGAAATGAAGACTGAACTGCTAAAATTTTTAGATGGACAAGTATAGAAATAATATTATCAATAAATTGTGACCTGTACCAAGTAGACTAGTATATATACATTGTATGCTTTATAACAGTATGTTGTACATCATCAAGTACTGGCAGTAAACAGGTTCTCTAGGGAAATATTTTGGTTTCCTTGGCAACTAGGTACATTATTGAATGCTAGTGTTATGTCTTCTTTATCTTGAAGCTTATGGCGAATTAAGCTACTGGTCTGTAGTAGTAGACCACCGAATTATATACCTCTAATATTACAACTTCATACATAAATTTGTAGTTGGTTAGTCTCTTACCCCTGGTCCCTAGTTATATATATATTAAAGGCTAAAAAGTGGACACATGGGCACCTTTTTGATAAAATTTCATTTGTGGGTTCCCAAAGCATGGTCCCTTAATTAGTTGATAAATTTTGATCAAGAGCATAATATATATAGCTAGTAGGAGAAATTATAATTTTACAGGCAGGTGTGAGGTGACCCCATATAAATCGCTCCGCAATTTTTTTCTTGACGAATAATAGTAAAGAATTCTTTATCAAGACATACAATTTCTTAGAGCCTCATTGAAAATTTCTTCTTATTGTTTTTGTACAAATATTAATTTAATTTTAGCAAATCATTGCAGTTTTACCTTACAATATATATACCTAAGAAAAATCAGATTTGTTAAACCTTAATTCACAGATCCACTATCCTTTGACCGTAGAATATGGTAGGTATGATGATATGAGAACACATATGTTGTACATGAGTGTAACCCTCCTCTGAAGAAGAGTACTAATATTTTTTTGGTGATTGAAATATTCTCAGTTCCAAAACCTCAAAATAAATCTATGTTTAATGTTATTTTGTTAATAAATAAGTATCCATATAAAAACTGTATCCGTAGGAAAATTTTATACAAACAAATTATGGTTCTGTTTTGTCATTCGCTGTACTTCATCCATTATTGTCACTATATAGATAGACCAATGACCTGAAGTTGAATTGAAACTTGAAACTTAGTAATCAGGGTCATAGCATTACATTCTTTGGCATATTTACTGTGCAACACAACCGCCAATAATCAATAACGAAAACAGCTAGGTCATCATCAGGAAGAAAGACAAATGGTCGATAGAAACAATAACAAAAACTATAACAGTAGCCTGAACTTAAGGTCAATAGTAGCTAATGAGCTTACTATTGTACGCATAATGTTGGTCATTACCGAGCTTCCTTTAGGACCTTTTATACAAAGGCCTCTAAATGTCAGATCACTAAAACAAGCTTGATTTTTATCAACATAAAGTTATTTCGATGGACTGAAGTCATCTGTTTGCTTTCATACAGACTAGAAAGCCAGCGATCTGCTAGCCAGCTAAGAATATTTCATTTTTGTTATATTTAGTTTTTAAAAATGGTAGAATGTGTGTGCTGATGATTTATCAGTTAGATTCAGTAAGATTCACAAATGTTTTATACAAATGCGAAGCTCTATATGACATTGTCATTGGTAGGTTAATCATTTTCAAACTATAATATTAAGACACCATTGGATTTTATAGCTGGAAACAAACTATAATATTAAGACACCATTGGATTTTGAAGCTGGAGACAGCCAATATATGACAAGGCTAGTGACAATTTACCATAATACCTGTAGTCTTGGATATCAGTTTATATCTCTGATAAATTTATAAATCAAGCTTGATGTTAATTGCTATGGAATTCATGAAAATACTACCACCTTAGAAATAACTGCTATACAGTATTAGGGAGATAAATTCAGAGATTTGTAAATCATAGACCTGGTGTAAATAGAGGTACCAAAGCTGTAAAAAAAGGTTTGTTCACTTCCTGTTGATGTTCATAATCACTGTACAAGGTTGTAATCTGGACTATCACCATAGAATTTGTGAAAAATTTTCCCTGAATTTAGATCTTTCGGTTAAATTTTTTTCCATGATAATGTGGGATTTTCTTGAGTACTTTTGTGCTTGAAAAGAATTCTAATTATATACTACAGTCAAAAAGTGTTACAGGTCAATTAGGCCTCTTGTAAAAATACTTGATAATCATATATGTATGGCTTTCTGGCTACTGTAACCTGGTTTTATAGCTGAAGTAGGTTGGTGAGGCAGTGGTCCAGAGGTTAGAGATATCTTAGTTCAAAAGTATTTGTATGTGGTAAGGAACACTCCTTCAGGTAAACCGGTAATAAGGGTCGAGTCACTCAGTACAGTTTGTACCAAACACCTATTAACCATCCTCTTATTGCAGTACATGTGGACTTTGTCAGACCCTTCCTTCTTTCTTGTCAGACACTATTACATGTTTTAATTGTTTAACACTGTAAAATCATGGGTTCTGCTCAGGGTTTTTTATAAAGATCTCGTTATTTTTTCCTGTTGCAGTACTAAACAACAACAATTGTCATTTCAAATAAACTATACAACTCAGTGATTTTCGTAGAATTTTTTCAAACAAGCCCAGAACACCATTTTTAGAATTAGTTGAGTCCGTTTATTAAGATATATATCAAAATATGAGAGAATCCCATAGGAAAAGTCCTAACTCAAATATTGGAGTCCCAAAAATCACTGCCACTGTGATGATCCTTTCAATGCTCATGTGTGTACATTTGTATCATAAACTGTGTTGATTGCTGATAGCAGCAGGTAAAACAAGTTATGTAATAAAAAGAATTTATCCCTTTTGTTTTCACTTTCTATGGTTTAATTTTTTCCTGGTGCCTCAATTTTTTTCACATGCTAATCATTTCTGAGATCTCAAATATTTTCGCTTGAAATGATACTCAATAATATTCATGTTATGTAAAAGTATGAAGAAAATCTCTGATGATTTAATTGATAAATGGTAAAATAAACCCGATGTTTTCATAAGGGACTCATTTTCATTAACATGTGGTAGGTTTTTTCAGCCCTGATTTCACATGGAAACTTTTCCCTGTGAATAATTCCAACAAGTGCACTCCACTTTCCATTTTACAAGCACGTAGAGCACCTGTTACTGCAGTCAAATCAACTGTGTCTTGGACTACTGGTCTCCCATAACTCTCGGATTGATGTTAATGAACCATCATGCTAAACTTCAACTCAGTTTTGTTTCTCAAACTCTATATTTCAACTTTACAAATCTTCTCCAATATGTCCATACATGAAGGATATCACCTGAGAGTGTCAGATCATTTAAAGCTCAGTTAAATTAATTATTTAGACATGTTTCATAAATGTCAAATGAAATAGATGTAAGGTTCTGTTTATCACATTAAATAACTTAAATACTTTTTGTGAAAGAAGCATTTTACTAGATTTATATCCAAGAAAGCTCATTTTGAGAATTGCTAATTATATCGCTTTCGTTGATGATGTCACATTACATAGGACACCATGATGGCATACAACATCACAATGAAAACCATGGAAACTTGAGGTTAGCCTCAGCCAATCACACTTCTGCTAGGTCATAAATTACACAGGGGACTGCAATAACAAATTTTATGTGAATATTATCAGAAGTTATGTGGTGAAGTATTTTCAGTAGAAAGCTAAACGACGTTGACATTATCTGAAATGCATTGTATCCTCAACAACTTGACTGATTAAATTAGTATATATAAAATTTTTAAAAAGTTTGCTGTTTAAGACTTAAAATTTTAAAAAGTTAACCAACAATTTGATTAATACATTTTCGCTAAGATTTTAAGATGTAGATTTGCGACAACATAATTGGAGTTTTCATGTTGTGAAGTACCAGAAGTTTTGTTTCATATTTGTAATGCAGTGAAAGTTTGTTGTCATTATAAAATGTAAATGTTGGTACAGCCTATAGCAGATCTCTTCGCTTAGAGAAAATTCCATTTTCAGAAATCAAAGTTTGTAATAAAATTTCTGCAGCTGGTGTTTAATAGGAAAAAATGCTTATCAAGTCAGAGATTTTGAAAAGAAAATTATCTGATTTGACATTTGTTTTTTTTTTCACTAAAGATACTAATCAGTTGATAGTACCTGTAAATGTTACAGAAACCCATCAATGTCACCTGTCTGTAGAAGTTATGTTCTGAAACCATCCCCAATGTGTTGTTGATATATCTCAAAACAATGAAGTCAGTTGTAAGTTTTACATAACATGATTACCAACTTTCTCAAAATTGAAATAACATTTGTATACTTTAAAAAATAACATGATTCAAATAAATACATAGAAAAGTCTGTTATTATACATAATTCAAAGTTACATAGTAAAAAATCTTAGACAAAGACTCCAGCAATTGGCTGAAACTAATTATGGCTGTAGGAACTAATATTGTAGTAAATAGTTATGTTAAATTCACATATTGTTTCAACTTATTTGTATGTGGTAGTGAAAACTGATTCAAAAGAAATGAAAGAATTTCAGTTATTAAAGATATATACCACTCTTTCATTCATACCAGGAATGTTACATGAATGTAACAATATGATAAATGCATGCACTGTAGCACATGGATAATTTTTTACTTATCATCTCAGCTTTGTACTTGTTGAGAGAATAAAATGATACTCATATTTTTTTTTACATATGTAATATCAAAATTTAAAGATGTTTTCAATACATTTAGAGAATAACCATAGGTATACCGGTATTTGTCAATTAGTGCGATCCTCTTTCTCTCGGTTTTGGGATTCATCGTAATTTTGAAAAGAATAATCTGGACTCATTTGAACAACATTCACAAAAAATACTGACTCACTGTCATCATACATTACTGAGAATTAATTTGGTGGGCGTTAGATTTCATAAATGTCATACCTGTGAATGCGATCCTTACAGTAGTACATGCCTTACCTTAATGTAGACATTACAGGTATGACGTGGTGAATTTCCTAAAGTAACTTCTGGCCTTTTTGTATATGTCAGTGTTCAGGTTTTATGTTTTAGTGCTTTTTCTCTTACAAATTAAGCAGTAAATCATTTTAATGACATTATTTTAATAACTCTTCATTTGAGCAATGATAATAAATGTTTCTAAAATTCTTTGAAATTCCACTATACAAGCATATATTTTTATTAATCAGTCCATTCCCAGTAATAAGCTCGTCTAGACATACTGCTGTTTATTAGAATTATTAACAATATTTCATTGTCCTGCGATAAGCCCAGTCTTTGACCAAGTGTCGTGTTAGCCTCCTGGTCTTATTACAAAACTAACTATTTTATTTCCTTCACTCTATGGGTGAGACATTTTTCTCCACAGGATTGTGCATAAGTATCTATGTAGTACAGAATTTATTAAACAAGTTCATTTATTGATAAAAATAAATCAGCATGAATGTAAGATTCTATTTATCATTTAAAATTCTCAAATGATTTCTCTATAAAATGTATTCTGGCTGAACATTTTTCGCTATGGAAACAATCATGTGACATCAAGACGTGACTCGTTTATGACATTATAATGTAGTATATTACATATGTGTCTTATGATAAGACATGTCGATATGACCTGTTGATACGACATGAAGCTACAGACCAGTTTGGTGATTACGATTATTTTGGTATTAAAAGATTTAATGCTGTGTGGTTTATGTATGTGTAATGACACACAAATACAACTGTCTCTTATTGTTTGGAGATTTACAGCTTTGTAAACATAAGTTTGTAAACATAAGTTTGTAAACATAAGTTTGTTCCTAGTATAATCTGTCAAAACGTACCAGAAGTTTTTTGTTTGAGAATTTTACTTCAGTTCGATGTGTTGACCCAGTAAGCTTTACGGGGGTGTATACATGGATGCAGGTCAGCACACATGAATTAAAGTACAGTCGTATGATAGTCGCATGATAGTCGAATGACAGATCTTTTTGTGGAGGACATATTAAATTTCTTATACATTGAACAGTTACATGAAAAAAACCAGACCTTTAAAGAAAAGAAATTCTTGGGTAACTTCTTCAAAGGCGAAACATTGTACAATCTATATGTAGGCCTATATAAAGTACTGTTGTACAGGTAGTATAATGGTTCTTGTAGAACTATTATAAAAAGAATAAAAATAATTGGATATAAAACATCTGTATTGTCAGCTGTCTTTTTTAAACACTATATCCATTACCAACCCCATGTAATTACTTGTGTGTTACAGTTAAATTCTTATCAAATTTCCGAGATTAATATACATTAACAAAAAAAACAATAAAACAAGGACATGTACTGTTAAATGTGAAAAATTTTCTACCTCTGACACAAAAGTTAAAAAAAGAACAAAGGTAGAAAATTTGCTTTAGTTTACTTTTGCTGTGAATGATTGATATTGAATCAATTGTCAATAAATTAAATGTATTGATTAACTACCTGTGAATAATTGATCAACTGATCCATGGTCACTTAAAACCACAGTCAGGGTTTTAAGCTTTCAAAGATATGAAGATGGATGTATCCTGAGAGCTAACAACATGGTAACTAAGACAGGAAACACATGTTGCTGAAGCGTGGGTTTTTTTTCAGCCACAATTAAACCTTTTATTAATCCCCAAAATGTTTCTTCCTTCACCATGATTACTGACTGGTTTCACAACATTGTACAAATGTATTTAGTACCATTTTACCAATGTACTTAGCAAGGTACTTCAACTATATGCATTATACCATGATTGTTTTAGTAGAAATCATAAGTTCTTTTGTTTTATTACAGAGCCCAACATATACGACCCGCTAATACAGTCCCAGCGTATTAACAGAAGAGGGGTGCCAGAGTTTAGGGGGACCATTGGGGAGGATCAAACCACGGTCAAACTTGACTCAGTCCTACGGGCCTACGACAACGATTCAACAGGCGGTGCCAGTAAGTATATGTTAAGTCCTATTATAGGTGTTCTCTAGAAAATTGTATATTTTAGATGGTTTCAATTTTATGTTCTGTAAAATATAGGTAGATTGGATTACAGCAGTTACATGTAGGGAAAGTGATATAAAAATGATAAATGGTTAATGAAACCTGGAAATATAGTCCCATGATCTAGATTGTGTTGATTTATCCAGTTGTGAAAGGGGTTGAAAACTATTGTCATACTTTGATAACATAATAGTTCATGTCTTAAGCTGAAAGTGTTTCTTAAGGTCACAACAAGTCTTACAGTCTAAGCTGGCATTCAGAGGTATGGAGTACCATCAAATGTAGAATCAATCATTATGAAATGTTAAAAATGCATTAAAGCCAAAGGAAGTTAAAGATTAATCAACACATGACCACAACATCAGTATGATGATGTTGATTTGATTTTAATGGGTTTAATGGATTGGCATGGACAGAATGTATGAGGCACCAGCCAGGGTGTATGAGGCACCAGCCAGGGTGTATGAGGCACCAGCTAAGATGTATGAGTGCTGGTCAAAAGGGACACCAATTGTGTAGAAAATAAGACAGGGAAAGAAAGACAATGTAGGAAAGAACTGAATCAAGATCTAAAGTGTTTTATTAGTAATGGGGGTACCCCCAGCAATTGAATGTCCCTCTGGTAGAAGACATGAAAACATTGGATTCTGCACAAAGAGCATGATCTGAGTTGCCTCCTAAGAACAAGCTGTGGAATACAGCATATCCTATCAGTGATCATTTGACTTGGAGTTTACATTGCAACAATCTAAAAAGGATATAGAAAATAACTGTATGATGATGAAATGAAGAAGGTAGTGAACGCCTTCATTATACAAGGTAAAGGGGAAAAAAATTGATTATCCATGAAAATCAGAGAAAAAAAAAATACAGGAGCTGTCTTTTATAAGGCAAGAGAAGTCATTTGTTCTTGTTCGGTTAGGGGACAGAGGAAGAATGTTGATACGAAGGGAAGGGAAATGGAAGATAGTGTTGTATGGGGACAGATTGGTCGTGTATAATTATATCTTACTGCAGGGAATCGAGTGCTAAAGTGGTTGGTAATGAAGTAGGAGTGTTTACTTATATAACAGGTATTAGGAGATAGACAAACACATTAGGGATCATCTAAAATGTCCGCAAAAACCTCCATATCCAAGAGCTATATAACCATCACTTGGTGATGTTAAAAACTTGTAAGTAAGATTTTTCCTTCATTAAAATTTTTAACAATAATAATGTTTCAATTAAGATGTAGAAATAGGTCGGTGGATGGTGTGATTAAGCTGACGCACCCTGATTATGAAGAAGACAGGGTTAGTGTGTGTTGTCCCGACACCTGATTACAGGCAAAATAGATGAAGTTGTTTTGGCCTGTAGGTGGACTGGGCGTTAGGTAATTAGATTGTGTTGTCAGACACTCCAGAGGATTAGTATGGGCTTCTAAACCCTAATCAATGTCCAGTCTGTCAGATGGGACACACTAATTTGATATTTGGACCTGAAGCATTGATCACTAGTGGAATAAAACATCTTATTATAAACTGCCCATGCATGCCACTACCACCCCCAGTTAAAGCTTTGTGTACCCTTGTAGAGCTCTGGACATTGATGAACATTCCTCTAAAGTCTGTGTTACCTCTAATGCCTTAGACAAAGATTTGTATGCCTTGTAGAACTATAGTCATCTACAAGCATTCAGCCAGTCCATCCTACCACTTCTACCCAAGACAAAGATTTGTATGCCTTGTAGAATTATAGATATTTACAAGCATTCAGCCAGTCAGTCTTACCACTTCTACCCAAGACAAAGATTTGTGTACCTTTTTTACGGAACTGAAGACTATTTCTCTACTGTCTGCCCTACAACTGACCTAAATGTACCTTGAAGATCTATAGAAATCTAAGCACATACAGCTACTATCTACGGTACCATTTCTAACCTAGATGAAGATTTGTGTGATGAAGATTTGTGTACCTTGTACAGCTGTAGAAATGGAAATCTATCGTACCATTTCTAACCTATACAATATAGCTTAGAGCTATAGACATAGATGAACATTTTGCTACAGTCTAACCCACAATCTACCTGGAAAAAGATTTCTGTACTTGTAAAGACTCATCACAAGATCGTTCTGCTGTTCATTAGTGAGCGGAGAGACTTCTGCTTAGCTTGCAGTAACCTGGTGACATTGAATCTGAGAAAATAATTGGTGGCAATGATGTCTGAAATATTGAAGATGGTGTAAAATCCTTCCTCTTAATGAAAATAATTAGATTTATCAATTCTACTAATGATCATGACACTGTTATATTCAACTCAATACGAATGTGAAATTTTACAGCAAATCTTTAATTTCAGATATGCATGTTTCAGCAGATCCAACATGTTTTTGTCAACAGAGATATAATGAATTTACACAGATTAGATCTCCTTTCTGTTTACTGATTGGGAAATACTTAAAAAGTATTAAAAGGAATTACTATAACAGTATAGACAATATCAATAGAGATGTAGACAGATGTCATCACTTTTCTAGAAAGATCTGTGTTCCGAAAGATTATATAGAGCTACTGTAGTGTAACTGTTGTCTCTAGAATCGTTGCTTAATTGTTAGGGTTGGTGTTCCTTAGGTCTTAATTACAACATCCTATATGGCATTACCATTGCTGAAAATAAAAAATAAACTATGCATCTAGTGATGTTTGCAGACCTATGTATATATTTTGTAGAGCTTTGTTGAAACAAAATGAATTGCCCCTTGCGTTGTTAGGTATAAGATTTGCTGTTACTGTTTATGTTCCTAGAGCCAATTTTCAGAAATCTCTATCGGATTCCACAGAAATCAATCCTCGAACCAGCTAGTTTTAACCTTATTGATTAGAAGCTGAAACCAACTTAGAATAACCCATGTCTCAAATGATCCAATACATAAATTGATATAGATGAATGTTTCCAGGGGAGGTAATTCAATAAAAGACACAATTTAGTTGTACAAGAAAGGAGAGATTCTGCTTCACTGGTGTTTTCTGCAATGTAATAATTGTTCTTCTTGAGGAAGATGTATTGAAGTGTTACTAATTGATCTTACACACAAAACAATTCGTCCCCAATGGTTGTTACTGAACAACCGGGCCATCAATCCACTCCAATCAATTATCAGCCATCGGAATCCTGTATTCATGGAATATTTTCCTTCTTTTGATGGTTTGCAGTTTTCACCAGAATTGTTTTGCTTCCAAGTGTTTTCACTGACTTAAAGATTACGCATAGTTCAGTGCCTATGACTGTGGCCATTTATGTTACGTCTATAACTTAATTGTTTACATGTGAATATATACTTATGTACACTTTAGGGTCTTAGGACAGTTAGAGGTCTGACATCAGCAAAAAATAGCAACATGTATGATTACGTAATTTTTTATATTTCCATATCTTTCCATTTAGAATCGTCTGTCCACTGATGTCTATTACTGTTCAGAAATTTTTTATCAACTTTTATGCCATTGTTGTACTCTAAGCCCATCCCCTGACTTTGAGTTGAATATGTGGGCCCCTTGGGCTTATTAACAGAAGACTATAATATGCAAAAAGGAATATATATAGCTGTGAAGTTGTTGTTGATTGGTTAAATATTTAGAACTTGGACAAGTTATTAGGATCACTGCTACATATACTGAGAATTATAGAATTATATGCCAAATGGTATTGGAATTTTAGTAACACTAACATTTCAGACTGGACTTTTCAGCTGTAATGAATACTGTCTAATTGTATTACAGATATTTTGTTGTAGGGTTTATTTTGGTTAATGTTTACTGGCAAGGGTCTTCTGGGATGGGCTAGTCTCTCTTCAAAATGGCTTCTTCACATGTTTGATTTACATGGCACGTCTTGTAAAAAAGCCATTTGCAGCCATGTTACCTGGAGTTCCTCGCATACAGAATCAAGTGCATAAAATTTTAATTCATAGATGGAAAACCGGTTTTAAAGGTAGAGGGTTTACGAAGTAGCATTAATGGAGTCGAGAGTTGTTATGCAGACGCAATGTTCCCTGGGGAAATTTATATCCTTTTCTCTCTGTTTTAATTTCATTGAGCATTGAGGAGTTGAAACAGTTGATTGATGTTTACAGGAGATGCAATATATCACCATTTCTCTGTTTAAGATCAGTTCATTAAAAATAAAACTTACTTCAAGTACTCTTTCTGCTTATTTGAAATTTGAATTTCTTTTGTCTCAAAAACTATTGTACTGTGTTTATACCATATGTTGCAGCAGTTTCATCAATACACAAGTTGTTTATCGTAGATAATCTGCTTATTTATCTGCACATCCTCAGTAGGTGTGTTTATATGTAGGGATTAATGTGTTATACATGGTACATAGAACATTTTTACAAACATGCACTTAACATAAGTAGATAGATGCATGATGCATGTATTATGTGTAAGGAATTGGAGGAATGCTTTGCTTTACAGCTTTTAACCTGTTGTTGTTTGTGATCATTTTTATAACAACAACCATTCCCTAATCATACGGCTTTCACTGCATACTGACATCTGTCTTCTCTCTGTTGATAAATCTTTTTCATCATTTTTTTTACTGTTAAACATGATTGGTATGCTTGTTTTTAAATTATCAGAAAACAATGAATATATGAACCATTATTTTTAAATTATGCAGCCTGCTTGTTTACATGTTGATAACATCATGCAAAGTAAACAAGGGCAAGGATTAGTGCTGAGTAAGACCTATCAGAGGCATTGTGGTATTTCTGTGATAAAATTATGCTGATGGTGAAGAAATAATCATTCCCTGATGGTTTATTTTTCATAAAGGACACATACATGTTTATCAAAACTCTTACAAACAACTATAAGATTCTATAAGTCCTTAGAGGAGACAATGGAAAACTTGATAAAGCTAAGATTACAGTTAACTGTGGTACATCTTTGATATTGTTTCATATGGCTACCAATAGTTATTACCTCTGTTTCATGTTATCTAAAAAGTGATTGGATCATTTTTAAACATTGGTTATCATGGATACCTTAAATTGAGTGACTGGGTTTAGAAATTTCGAATTCATACACACAATGTTCGTTATTTAGATCTTAAGGTCAAAGGTCAAAAGTCAGGTTCACTAATGATCAAGTTGATATAGAGAACCAATTTCTGCTGTAGGAACTTTTATGAATTCAAGAGAGTTTCAATTCCTCCAAGAATTGTAAGTGGCTTGTAAAATCTACATCAATATTATATGATATAATGTATGGTTCATGGTATTGTTTGTTAGATAAATTGGAAAGTATATCTCTATATGTCTCTGTTGGCCATTTGTCATTTCAAATATATACCAAGGGAATTCATAAGAAACTGTCTGTTGAGAGTTTAATTTTGATATCAGTTAAAACCAATATATCTAGACATCACCTCTGTATTTACTTGATATTTACATATATGGTTTGACTTTGTTGAGAAACCATCATCGTCGTGATGACTGTGTTTTTATAAGTCCCACACATCTTCAGTATATTACTGGACAAATTTCACATGTAGTTGATTGGAATATACTGTTGAAACTTACTGTCTTTACATTGCTTGAGCTGAAATTCCATTTGAGTCTGGATTTCTTTCCTTCTTCATCTTTGTACTTTTATTTTGGATGATTCAAATTTTATTGTGTCAAAATTTCAGCTTGGTCAAAGTGATATTTCAGTCCCTTCAATTGTAAAGCAAGAGCAAAAGTCATTCGTTGCCTCTAAATAAATTTTTGTCAAAACATCGGCACATATTCTGAAGAATAAACAGAATCTAAAGTCACCTGTGCATAACACATGCTAATTACGGCGTTACTGTGCATCATACACACAACACTGCATGGTCTCTGACAATTAAGTACCAGTTTAATTATCCAATTAAATGTTGGCTTCTCAATTAATGTCAACATCCTGTAGCAGTGACTTACCTGTACCTTAAACAATTAGCATGATTACAACAGACATGAAAACAGTTAGTTTGATTGGGTGCATATTTAGGAACGATAAAACGAAGCCAACAAATCAGTACAAATATTTGAGGTTGAGGAAATCTGACAATTCCTAGAGAAACTGTTTTTTGTGCTTGTTTGCAAAAGGACAGTGGCAGGTTACTTCACTAGATTAAGTGCTTGGACAGTGCAGTGCTGAAAGTATTTCCCATTGAGTCTTTATCTGTGCATGATTTGTTAAGTGTAGTGTTTGTATAATGTTTTCTGTAACAGGAAAAAGCTTTCCAATGCTGCCTGTTTCCTATGTTTATTCATTCATATTAAAGTCATGTTAATATGATCTGTAACTCCATACATCGTTTCTAGTAGTGTCTCTAAAACTTTTAAGCGAATTTTAGTGTTGTTTTATGGACATTCTATGTGTGCTATGTCCACTGGTCAATATGGTCATTACATGTTTTTTTAATTGAATGCATAAATGATAAGACGAGTAAGTAGAAATCTGTTTGTTTCTGTTTATTTACTTTCGTTTGAAATAACAGATTAAATTACGCTGTTTGTACCACAGTACCGTGCCATCGTTCTTTGTTCAACATTAATTAACATCAGGAAATTAAAATGTCAACCTTATTTGGACACTTTGTTTGAGTCTATATTCGGTTGGGTAGAAATAATTTCCATGGTCCCTTGAATTTCGAGATAATGAGTTTAAACTATATATAAATATATATATATATAAATGACAGTATATTGAAGCTTGACAGTTTCAATAATGATTTATTATCTTTTTGATAATGCAGCTGTGCAGTATCAATACTTTGTACTATAGAATCATGGATAACAAGATTTTGCAGATTATGACCAGAACAGATACAGATGGCAGGCAATAATATGACTCATTGGACAGTGTTTGATTTGGTCACAGTGTCAGAAATCAGTGTTACAGATCACAAGATGAGGGAAGAGAAAGGAAAATGAAAACAGCCTCCCTAGTTATTGATAACGATTTCTGAAATGTCAGTAGGAGATGTAAAGAAAGTGTTGCTGTGTTTGGCAGCGCATTCTGACTCATCATCATATTTGTAATTCTCTACACCTCTGGACCACATTGCAATATAGAAATATAATTCTCTTGAATTAGATTTTAAGACAGATTGGAATTCAGGAATTTCTGGCAAAGATTATAAGATTCACTTACTTTGTACATAAGGTGGTTTTGTGCAAGATACATTTGACCAGAGCTTCTGTAATACTGTACAGAAGTCCCAGAAATATAGATATAAACTTTATTTACTTTACAGTAATTGCAAAACAGCTTAGCTATCAGCTTATATTGATGTGACTCTGTTGGCTGGAATTGAGTTGTGTGAGGGGCCGGAGTACCTGAGGAAAACACTTGTGGTCAGGCAGTCTAACCCCTTCATATCTTTACGTGCCCACTTGGGAACCAAACCTCAAACTTTTAAATGAAAGCCGAGAGTGCGCCTAAAATTGTTGCATTGACCAGAATTTTGTATATTAAAAAGATTGTAGATCAAAACTGGCTCGGAGATCAAGACTGGCTCGGATGCATGACATTTCCATAGTGTTAGATGACCTGATTCATTTAAACCAGTATCAAGTTATTATGTGATTATGTGGTGTTTTTACCATAAGTTGTATAGTTTGATTAATTCATATTATCAGACACAATTAATATATATATAAACACACTAATGAATAATTCTCCAAATGGAATTATCTTGTATGGTTCGTTCTGTCAATGTAGCAAGATAATGAAAATTAATTGGACAGTAACCGTAATGTTAATGTTCCAATAAAGCTTATGGTCCTGTATCTAGATGAAGGTTTTCTTTCATTGATCTCTACCTGACTTGTCATTCAACTGTTAGAGAAGATCAGTCTGTATATACGGAGACCATTGATGGGGTGGAGATGGCTTAATGTTTCCAGACTTTATTTCTGGCCCAATAAATTCAGTGTTCGAGGCCTATCTCATCACTCATGGTCAATAATCAAACTGCTACAATGATGAAACTTTAGATAAGAGGGCAGAGGTGCAGATTAATATTTCACTCGTTTGTACTACACAGAATGATCAATGGAATTATGGCTGGCAAATACAGACATCTATTGATTTCATGGCTGGAGGAGAGACTAGAATGATCATCCAACACAGCTTGCTAGATAGGTCATGAAATGTGGAAGATGATTGATTGCATTCTGAAACGTTTTTTTTTTTTTTTTAGCATGTGTTTTCAGTAACTTTTCTGTGTTTTTTTTTTATTGTAGTGAACTTTGAATTACAGTACTATGCACATCTCTGACATTTTCAGAAAGTGATATTTACAATATTATTAAATGTTTTTCAGAAGACTCAAATTTCATGTGAAACTTGTGAAATCCACTGATTCTTTGATTTTGTCAAAATAATTTGTTGACATGTGAATCCATAGTTAAGCATTATTCACTTAATCCAGGGTTCTCACACCCCATTTTGTGACTGGGGCCCAGAATTGGGAAAAATAGTGGCGTTTTCCTTAGAATTGGGAAAACTTTGGGTCTAAATTGGGAAAAAAAGATACTTTTTTGCATTGGGAATATCGGCCCCAAATCTGGCAGATTGAGAGCCCTGAAATCAGCCAAGAAATGAAGAAAAATCAAGATTTTAATTTCACAATGTGCATTTTCATATATTGATGAAATTTGGTTTGGAAGTAATTTTGCCTTCTGAATAAATGTTGCCTGTATTGTTTCCTAGAAGAATGTTACTGATCGTATTATGAAACGTTTCTGTCAAGTTATCTGGGAGGAAATTGCTGCATGTTCTTTGATACTGCATCTATAATGAATGTTCTGTACCAAGGGAGTTTAGATCAGGATCATTAGTTTTCTATTTATTGAATTTGTATTGAAAATTTGGAAATATTGCTTTATTCTTCAGTGTTTTTAAATCAATTTTAATCTGAATGATTTTTATCGCTCCAACTTTAACAAAATTATCTGTAGCCAAAAATTTTAGCATTTGTTAAATATGAGTAAATTTGTTTTCAAGGTTGAATCAGCTTGAAATTTCTAGCTTTTTTGATTCAATTTGAATATTTTGTGGAATGAAAAAAAATTGATGCATCAGCATCTGCTGAAATAAGAATTAGTAATGATTGTTCGCACAGAAAATAGCAGGTATTGCTTTTTTGTTTTTCTTCATTAAAAATGTTTGAAATTTTTTGATGAATGATAGATTTTATTTTGAAAAGTTTTGTCATTGACATCTTCAAAATGAGGCTTGATGAACAGATTTCTTTGCCAGCACACTATGTTATTGATATTACTAACACTAAAACATATTGATAATTTGAAACCAGAGCAGGTCAATTCACAGCAGCATTTTGATTTTTTAACAGTTAATGTATAGTTCTTAGTGGGAATACCTTTAACAGGGAAGCCATCAATCTAACAAATACGAATCACCTGATCTAGTGTTAATCAATATAACAAATACAGCTCACCAGATCTAGTGTCTACAATCTAACAAATACGAATCACCTGATCTAGTGTCTACAATCTAACAAATACAGCTCACCATATCTAGTGTCTACAATCTCACAAATACAGCTCACCAGATCTAGTGTCTACAATCTAACAAATACAGCTCACCATATCTAGTGTCTACAATCTCACAAATACAGCTCACCAGATCTAGTGTCTACAATATAACAAATACAGCTCACCAGATCTAGTGTCTACAATATAACAAATACAGCTCACCAGATCTAGTGTCTACAATATAACAAATACAGCTCACCAGATCTAGTGTCTACAATATAACAAATACAGCTCACCAGATCTAGTGTCTACAATATAACAAATACAGCTCACCAGATCTAGTGTCTACAATATAACAAATACAGCTCACCAGATCTAGTGTCTACAATATAACAAATACAGCTCACCAGATCTAGTGTCTACAATCTAACAAATACAGCTCACCAGATCTAGTGTCTACAATCTAACAAATACAGCTCACCAGATCTAGTGTCTACAATCTAACAAATACAGCTCACCAGATCTAGTGTCTACAATATTAATACAGCTCACCAGATCTAGTGTCTACAATTTAACAAATAGAGCTCACCAGATCTAGTGTCTATCAATATACCAAATAGAGCTCATCAGATCTAGTGTCTACAATATAACAAATACAGCTCACCAGATCTAGTGTCTACAATCTCACAAATACAGCTCACCAGATCTAGTGTCTACAATATAACAAATACAGCTCACCAGATCTAGTGTCTACAATCTAACAAATACAGCTCACCAGATCTAGTGTCTACAATATAACAAATACAGCTCACCAGATCTAGTGTCTACAATATAACAAATACAGCTCACCAGATCTAGTGTCTACAATATAACAAATACAGCTCACCAGATCTAGTGTCTACAATCTAACAAATACAGCTCACCAGATCTAGTGTCTACAATCTAACAAATACAGCTCACCATATCTAGTGTCTACAATATAACAAATACAGCTCACCAGATCTAGTGTCTACAATCTAAGAAATACAGCTCACCAGATCTAGTGTCTACAATATAACAAATACAGCTCACCAGATCTAGTGTCTACAATCTAACAAATACAGCTCACCAGATCTAGTGTCTATCAATATAACAAATACAACTCACTAGATCTAGTGTCTACAATCTAACAAATACAGCTCACCAGATCTAGTGTCTACAATCTAACAAATACAGCTCACCAGATCTAGTGTCTATCAGTACAACAAATACAGCTCACCAGATCTAGTGTCTACAATCTAACAAATACAGCTCACCAGATCAAGTGTCTATCAATATAACAAATACAGCTCACCAGATCTGGTGTCTATCAATATAACAAATACAGCTCACCAGATCTGGTGTCTATAAATGTAACAATTGTGGCTCACTAAATCTAGTGTCTCTACCAGTTAATTATCCACCTGATATAGATAACTTACAGTTGCTAGACCTTGGTCACGGTGTTAACCAGTACACCATCACCTTACTGTCATTAGTGTGACTACTATACCTATCCATGTAACAACCACATAAGGTTGCTGCCAGTATTCCATGTCTATGGAAATTTTATCAAAGTCATGCAAACTCAATAATGTAACCATTTACCTGAATGTCACATTCTAATTAATTGGAAAATTTGCACAGTTTAGATTACATATATACACATATACTTGACAGTCTTGTGAAATAATCTGATATAAGAAAATGAAGAAGTTAACTGAATTATAGGGCTAGTTCTCATCCTCATCTAGATTTTGACATTTCTCTCAATTGCTTTAGATTTTTTCCACAGTTGCCTCTGAGGATTTCAACATTCAGGTGTTTAACATCACTGACGAGTCCTGGGGGGATGAAATAGTTGTATGATGCAATTTAATTCAATATCTAACTTCACCATATCTAAGTCTACATTTATATGAAAAGATTCCATTCACTTGTGTGTCTTTTATACAATCTTCAGTAGCTGATATTGTCTTTTTTTCACCTATTATTGGAAGTGACAGCCTTGAGTTTTCTCATTTCACCACCACAAGTTTCTAATATGTTTCTGTACTAGTAGTGACAGTTCTTGTATAGGTTTTTTAGGTGGGCTAATTGACATCCTGGGCGAGATAGCTCTGTCTACTTAGCAGGTAATGATCATATCCCTGACACAGTATTATTACATTAAGGTAATGTACCTGTAATGTTAGCCTTTTAAGACCATCAGTAGATTGGGACAAAGTGCCATATTTCTTGGCTACTAGTCGTCATTAGTTTGGGTAATACTGACCATTTTATTTCCCTGATAATCGTTTACTAGTGTTTTGTACGCTGTTAATCAAACAAAGTGTTTCATACATATAGCGACATTAAATCTTACGTCGAAAACAATGTTGTAAACCTTTAGGCAAGTGGTGCCATGTATCAAGGTTTTACATTACATTGACACTATAATGTAAGAATATGTTTACTAAATAAATCAAATTGTTATTTCCTTGAAGAAAGTCGGACCTTAGAGATAATTGTGTCATGTCATTTATTAATTTGACATCCTGTAAGAAGAAACAGTTGCCTTGTTTTTCACCCAGAGTCAAATTATTTCAAAAGTGCACAAAATAATATGATATTTCAGCTTGATAAAAAATCTTTATACTTTTTTTTCAGTGAAAAAGGCAAAATCTAAACAGTGATGTATACAATATCGATTGGATTGTTGTTATCTAAGATTTTCCTGTGATGTTTGTGACATGGCCATATGTTCCATAGCTATACTGAGGCAAGTTACATGATAATAGTAAAGATTTGATGATGATGACAGAAAAATAGATATCTCTTTATTTTCCCATGCATTGTGTAGATCTAAAAATGTCCTTCTGAAGCTAGGGATGGATGTGAAAGTATATAGGCCTCAGGCCCACACTGAATCACCTTTCTTGGCACGCTGCTTTGACTACAGCAACAATTTATTGTGCCCAGTGGCTTTGATGGTTGTTGTAGCTGCCCCAGAATTTGGAATGAATGGTCGAGATAAATTGGAATAGATTTAAACTCCATTGATTTTAACATTAGTTTGATTGTGTGGAGATTCTACTTCCACTTCTTGTGGCAAGCATACCAGATGAGAAAGAGTGCTGGCCTGATATGCCAGTTAATGCCTTGAATTTAGGCGTTTGCTGCTCTAAACACTGCAGTGTGGTTAAGTTGGTCAGACATACGGCTGTGTAATTGACAAATATCTGTGAGAATACTGCAGTTTTTATAGAAGACATTACCACATGCATATATAGACAGAGATCAATAAATCAGACATATACTTGAGAGGGTTCGTCTGAAATTCCTGTATGTACACATTTTGTGATCTCGTTACAACAAAATTTAACCTGCAACTACTATCACTGCTCTTGCGAAACTGATTGTAAGATATACCTAATACATTTTAGATATTGCTTACAATTGTTTTGTCCTTGATGCTGGCTTGTTCTGCTGCATTGCCCAGTAGCCTCGGGGAGATATCATGAATGTCGTCTGATATATGATAGGTAAAAGGTTGTATTATTGATCCCCGCTGGGTCATACTGAAGGTTTCAAATGTTGCGTCAAATGCAAAAATTGAGAGGAAAACAAACATCAAATGGGACATAAAAACTATGTATCAGTTGTGATCGAGTAGGTATGCCTTCATATCCACTGTGTAAGACCAAGGTAATGCTTATAATGTGATTTCACAGGTAACGTCTGATTGGTTATGGCTCACATTGTATAAAGTTTGATATTAACGAAGGAGTTGAAAGGACTAGTCTCATTCTAATTTAGGAATTCATGAATTCATATTGCATCTGGGGTTAACATTGATACTAAAACTTCATTAGATCTATCTAAATAACATGAATGTGCAACTGAGCTCTAGTTATTAAAGCAAATCAGGGGAGATAACTGAGACTTATGTCAACTCGTTTATGTAAGTTAGCTTGAAACAAATATACTTAAGTTTAAAGGGAGATATCTCTGTCAAACTGGTTACTGAAAAAGAATTTGTGTAGTGAAAAGTTATAGGTTGATAAGTAATGGGAGACAACTCCTGTGAGTGGTAGACATCATATAGGCACATATGTTTCTAAAACTGGTATATGTTTTAGGTCAATAAATCAGAGCAACTTTCTTCAACAATTTTTTACTTCATTTTCTCAGTGGTTCATACTAACATGGTTAAGGAATTTTCTCCTTTTTGTTTTGGTTTTAAGAATTTATTTTCAAAACTAATCTTGTTTTCATGAATCCTTCTTTAAGTGATAATGGGAGATAATTCATGTGGAGATTATCATGGACGAGTCAAGGCTACAGTGAATATTTAGCTATGATACATGATTACATGTTGTGGTGGCAGGTCAGAATATATATGGTAAAGTATTGGCTATGGGAGATCAATATTAACATCCAGTAGTCTGTCAAAGTGAAGGTTCAAGTGTATACTGACCCGTCCAATGGTCAGCTCATCTCGTGGAAATGTGACAGGATATACACCACTTGTTTGGCATCTGGTTCTAGACACCCCAAACCTTGCCTCATTTCAACCAGTTTTAATTTGGTTTATGTTAGTTTTGCGAGGGAAAACAAGAAACAGCAAGCAAGCTCTGAATTATTCTGTGGGAGTATTGATCTCATTGAGTAACACTAAGATTCCATTCCTGTAGGATTTCACCACACGATACTTCCTGTGAGCTTAATGTCGACTCGTGTCAAATCCTATTAGTAGAGATTTGCTAGAATCTGGTATTTACGAGTTGGTATGTCAATTATTCATTGGATTCTGTGGTGTCAATAAATTGAGAGTAATTCTGAAATTCTCCAGCCGTTAATGGGTATTGATTACAGAATGAGTGTTTAATTGCCCTAATAATGTGTTAATAATCTCCAAGATGAGTGATGTGACATGATGTTGTAAGTATACCATTATAACTGTGATTAGTCTCAGGATTGACATAATTTACAGGTAGATTGATATGTTTGTTTGCTGGGTTAATTACCTTGTAAACAGGTGGGGTCTCCTTGTAGTAGTTGGTGACTGCCTCACTGAACAACATACAGGAGGCCCATTTCATGTCATCCAAAGTAATTAGGGTAAAGTGTCTTGCCCAAGGACAAAACCTTAACATCAGTACAGACCTGGGTCTGGTCCAACACAAACCTCCTCAGGGCTACCAATAGAATGCATAGTAATTTTTTCTATGATACACAAATTCAGAAATATACAACATGAACAGTCTTGGGAAAAGCTTTAATTTAAAAGATTTTTTTTTCTTTCTTAATTCCACTTCATGGTGTATTCCAATGATTTCTAATTACTAATTATTTTGTTGATCATTTTTTAATTCACTTAGAAACACAAGTGAATTAGAAAAACCTGCACATGACTTAAATTCTGATGAGGTTTGCTCATTTCTTTGCTGAAATGTAATGGAATATATATGTGAATGAGATTGCCAAAATCGTTGAATTGCCTGAGGAGACGTGATGACATGATGAGCCTGTACGCTAGTGGTTGTTCTATATCACTGGCCAGCACATTACACAACATCTGGGAATATCTTATTGCATTGTCTACAGAACATACATGTGAAGCAGGTTGATGTCAGGTGTAGTGATGACAAACATTATACATATTCATTAAAGGAATCTTATTTATTCATAAAGCCAGCATACTAATTAAGGGATTGATTGTAAAACATATGGAATCTTGTCTGTCTGAACTTCGGTTGAAACTCTGTAAGAAATTGATAGACAATGTGATATTATAAAATCAGACATCATTAGACATATGATTTTAATTTGTAGAGAATTCAGAATAAATGCTTACAAATGATTAAATGTCTATTTCTGTTTTCCTGATTTTTTTTGTTACATTTTTTTTTACATGGTCTGAACTTTTCTTAGTCTCTAGGTAAATAATTCCCTAATTTGTCCCATGGATCTTAGTCCTTAGACCTTGTAGACTAAGATTACTTTATTGTAAACTGGAATTGTCCCATCATACCATTATACAAAATGTACATGGAGTAATGGAAAATGAAGTTACTAATCTGGACATGTTGTATTACTGATAAGATTCATATCACACAAGGGTAAAAACTGTCCAAGGATGTATTTAAAATGTTCTACACATGGTGTTACTGAAAATGTCCAAGGATGTATTTAAAATGTTCTACACTTTGTGTTACTGAAAATGTCCAGGGACATATTAAAAATGTACTACACTTGGTGTTACTTAAACTGTCCAGGGACATATTAAAAATGTACTACACTTGGTGTTACTTAAACTGTCCAGGGACATATTAAAAATGTACTACACTTGGTGTTACTTAAACTGTCCAGGGACATATTTAAAATGTACTACACTTGGTGTTACTTAAACTGTCCAGGGACATATTTAAAATGTACTACACTTGGTGTTACTTAAACTGTCCAGGGACGTATTAAAAATGTACTACACTTGGTGTTACTTAAACTGTCCAGGGACATATTTAAAATGTTCTACACTTGGTGTTACTGAAAATGTCCAGGGATGTATTTAAAATGTACTACCCTTGGTGTAGCTAAAAAAATCTGTTAATAATGTTTTTGTAAATGTCAAAGATATTGTTAACTTAAACATTAATGAGGTAATTCAGACATAAAGCAAGTAACATTTTTCTTGGTGAACTAAGATAAAATCATTGAGGTACCAGTCACTAAAAATGAGTTCAATGTTGCTCGAACTGAATTTGTGAAACTCAAAAAATAAAAATCTGATTGTAAGATATGAAATTGTGAAGTATACATGGAAGTAAAACTAAAGGTTTACTTTATCTCAACAAAAATGATGTTTATTCTTTATTCTTATTCTACAGATCTTTTTGCAGAAAAAAAATTCAATTCTATTCTAGTGACACAGTAGAACATCAGTGATCACCAACATTGAAATACACATTTTCATTATTACAACAATGAAATACACAGTTCATTATCACCAACAATGAAATACTTAGTTCCATTATTACAACAATGAAATACTTAGTTCCATTATTACCAACAATGAAATACTTAGTTCCATTATTACCAACAATGAAATACTTAGTTCCATTATTACAACAATGAAATACTTAGTTCCATTATTACCAACAATGAAATACACAGTTCCATTATTACAACAATGAAATACTTAGTTCCATTATTACCAACAATGAAATACTTAGTTCCATTATTACAACAATGAAATACTTAGTTCCATTATTACAACAATGAAATACTTAGTTCCATTATTACTAACAATGAAATACTTAGTTCCATTATTACAACAATGAAATACTTAGTTCCATTATTACCAACAATGAAATACTTAGTTCCATTATTACAACAATGAAATACTTAGTTCCATTATTACCAACAATGAAATACTTAGTTCCATTATTACAACAATGAAATACTTAGTTCCATTATTACCAACAATGAAATACACAGTTCCATTATTACCAACAATGAAATACACAGTTCCATTATTACCAACGATGAAATACTTAGTTCCATTATTACCAACAATGAAATACTTAGTTCCATTATTACCAACAATGAAATACACAGTTCCATTATTACCAACAATGAAATACACAGTTCCATTATTACCAACAATGAAATACACAGTTCCATTATTACAACACAGTTCCATTATTACCAACAATGAAATACTTAGTTCCATTATTACAACAATGAAATACTTAGTTCCATTATTACAACAATGAAATACTTAGTTCCATTATTACTAACAATGAAATACTTAGTTCCATTATTACAACAATGAAATACTTAGTTCCATTATTACCAACAATGAAATACTTAGTTCCATTATTACAACAATGAAATACTTAGTTCCATTATTACCAACAATGAAATACTTAGTTCCATTATTACAACAATGAAATACTTAGTTCCATTATTACCAACAATGAAATACACAGTTCCATTATTACCAACAATGAAATACACAGTTCCATTATTACCAACGATGAAATACTTAGTTCCATTATTACCAACAATGAAATACTTAGTTCCATTATTACCAACAATGAAATACACAGTTCCATTATTACCAACAATGAAATACACAGTTCCATTATTACAACAATGAAATACTTAGTTCCATTATTACCAACAATGAAATACACAGTTCCATTATTACAACAATGAAATACTTAGTTCCATTATTACAACAATGAAATACTTAGTTCCATTATTACAACAATGAAATACACAGTTTAATTATTCTGCCAGATAATGTAAAATAGTTATACATATAGATTAGTTTCACATTGAACACTCAAGTCTTTAAATCACAATCTCCACAGAGTTGTCATTGCGCTCTGAGAGATATTAGATTTTCACTGAGAATGCTGTGTTTTGATTGATCCAACTTTCATTGTGAAAAATTTAGTAAGACATAATGTGATTTCAATCTGATGAAATAGTAGGAGATATTGGTAGAAACTCAGATGGACAGGAGTCTTGTTTAATAATGACAATTGACGTCAGTTTTAAATTCAAACCAATAAGCATGAAAGTTGACAAGTACAATGAGATTAAGCACAGATATCAACATAATATCACGGGGTCTAAACATAATATCACGGGGTCTATTTTCTCATTGATTCTTGGAAGGATCAACAGCAGCAGCCACACATGTGGTTAAATGTTACTGATGACTCAGTGACGAAGTTATAGACTCTTGGGTCTGTTCCATAACGCCTGGCCAAATTTTTGTCACTTCACACTTGCGTCTTGTCAGGGAATGCTTAAGATATGCTGGTAATGTTGGCATTCATCATTCTAAAAAAAAATATTTTTACTTCACTTGACAAGGGAATATTTATTTAAACTAAGAAATCAGTTTAGTGTATTGAAGACCTGACTGATATTAACTTACATACCATAAGAGTCCCATGACAAAAGACCTGTGAAATATAGTATATATGGGAATACCAGGGATATTCTCACCCTCCCATACAAATATTTGTCTCTGCCAAGTTTTAAGTTTTCTCTAAAAACATATTTCTGGCCCCAAGATCATGAAACAGTCTGAAGTGTCATAAGTTTTGAATATGTAAATCACAGATGATATCATGAAAAGAGATGTTGTAACTAAAAGTTTTTTCATGATCTTTGGACCTACTGTAACTTGCAACTTGGCCACCATTGTATTTTCTCCTTAGTGATTAAAAGGCAATATGGTGAAAGTTTAACTTTGGCAAGAGTTGCCCCATCTTCATTTCATTCTATTGGGCATCAGTCTTGCTGTCTAATTTTAATTACTGCCTTTATTTCCAAAAAGGGTCATATTTTTTTTTAATTGTGAAAGTCTTAAAGCTGTTTATTCGGGGTATGTTGTTGATAAACTAAAAATGTACTTGTTGTATTTTTCAGAATACATCTGCGGCTATGATGTTATTTCACGGAGGCGTGATATGCCATTCGTGGTTGATATTAAGAACAGAGCAACAGGCGAGGCAGAGATCAATCTGATTGAGGGAGCCCACTTAAACTTTGAAAAACGAGCTCGCTATAGGTTTAGCATCATTGCCTATGACTGTGGGACCCCTAGAAGGGAGTCAAATAAGTAAGACTTTAAATTTCTTCTAAACCTTATAAAAGTCAGGCAGAAAGAGACTGTTTCTCAATTTTTCTTACTTTAAATGGTGTAGAATTTCACATACATCTTTAGGATGTTGATCTATTACTGATTATTTCTTATTACGTACTTTAACAATTCGTACAAAAACACTTCAGAACTGTTTGTGACCACCAGGATAGATAACTAACATTGATATTGCCAAAATCCAAAGTTGACCTCAAGAAAAAAATATATGAAGTTCAAATTTTCAAATTAATTTGCTGCTAATACATAGAAATTGTGTAGAGTGTATTACTATCATAAGAAACCTGTTTCAGGGCTATCATCTTCATTCGTGTGAAGGATGTTGACGAATTCCCACCAAAGTTCATCCAAGACAACTACTTTGTGGAGATGGATGAGGGACGATTCTACGACTCGTTGGTGCGCGTCCGTGCCACGGATAGTGATCGCTCTCCTGAATACCGCGGCATTTGTGGTTATGAGATCCTCACAAACAATGTTCCCTTTACCATCGATAGGCGAGGTACGTTCAATACAAAATCATTTAATTTACATGTCCATATATACAATACTTTGTTACCCTTGTAATCCAGGCCCATGGCATTGAGCAACATGTAATGAAAGTTGATAATGATCAATGACGTAAATGTTTCTCATCTGACTGCATGTATACCTCTGCTGGGAATATGGTCTATTCAGCAATAAGCCCACGCCTGGTAATAAGTCCGTGTTGATTTAATCTGTCATATGTTGTTCCATCATTTTGATAAGCCTACTCCTTGACCTTAAGTTAGAGATAAAGTGTTGTATCCAGACCATATCGCGGTATAGAAAACAGTTGATTTTGTTTTGAATAAAATGATGATAGTTATATCATTAATTTGTTGCTAGGTAACCTGAGAAACACTGAACTGATACACTATAAACAGCATCACAACTTTATCCTGGAGCTGGTAGCTGTAGACTGTGGAGGAAAGCGCTCCAAGAAAGCTGTTATCAACATCAAGATGAGAGAAGTGTGCAAAAGTGGATGGCAAGGTCAGCATCAACATTGTCAGGATAGCTACCCTGAGAAAAAATATAAATTAATGAAATTATCGAAGACAGCTAGTGTTGCTCACAACAAAAGGGAAAAAAATGCTTTTTGAGTTTTGAAAATTCTAACATAGTGTATCCTTTGATTTTTCAGATAGAATCAACTTAAAATCTAAAGTTTCAGCCATTCTTATGACCAAATTTTTATCCTTAGAAACAAATTTCGTTATATATTTGATTGAAATCTTTTAGAGTAACCTGAGACTTATTTTTAAGAATTTAGTCTTCTCTGCATATCTTTTATAAGCAATGATTGAACAACCACAACAAAACTGTACTGTCTGAAACCTAAGATTGACTGTTATCATTTAATCATTATGGGTGATATTTATGGTCAGTCCACTAGTTCGAGGAACAGGTGATTTCATATATACCTAAAATAAATATGTTTGCTCTGCAGATATCCCAGACCATGTTAACTATGATGCTGGTAGTGGTCAGGTGAAAGTGGTTCCAGGGGCCACCCTCAAGTGGTGTGATAACACCTGTGTCCCACAGAGGGTCAAGGTCAAAATGCACTTAGCAACCAAACACATTGGTAAAGGATGTGACCGTGACACCTACTCCATTGTCTCCCAGAGAAAGTTGTGTGGTAAGTTAGCAGTTTGTCTGCGGCTACCTGTAATTCTGTTACCTCATTAGTCAGGACATTTGGAAGAATATATGTGTGTCATATATTTTTGTGTGGTAACACCTATACATTAAACAGGTATTGAATTAGAATGTTGATCACTCATGAACATAATAATAAGATAAATAAAACAGAAATTAAATATGAATAATAATAATGATAATAAAAGGAATGGATAAGTTTTAAAAAAAAAGTTGACCTGTTGGAAATCTGTAAATGAATTCAAATGAAAACATTGCTCTTTAACCGTGATTGCCGTACACAAAAGTGTCTAAAATGAGCTACATTTCCTAGCATGCAAATCCTTATTGTGAGTTTTGATTTAAAAGGTTAAAGTTAATTAGATGAATGACAAGATTTAGCGATGGTATTGAGATTTATAGTGGGAATTCATTAGGTTTGTTCAAATACAAAAACATAATCAAAACGAATGTTTTAAGGGGTTATATCTTTTATTCTGTCAATATCATTTTTTATATCTTTTATTCTGTCAATATCATTTTTTATATCTTTTATTCTGTTAATATCATTTTTTATATCTTTTATTCTGTTAATATCATTTTTTATATCTTTTATTCTGTTAATATCATTTTTTATATCTTTTATTCTGTTAATATCATTTTTTATATCTTTTATTCTGGTAATATCATTTTGTGACCACCACAGGAGCCAATGATAACAGTGTTGATCTGTTGCCATCGCCAAGTCTGACGACAACCTACACTAGCACTCTTCACGTTGATGATGGCCATGAGAGTGACCAGATCTTCTACTTTGATGGACAGACCAATGCAGTTGAAGTACCCACATCTCACTTCAACCACTCATTGCACGAACATTTTACCATATCTACATGGATGAAACACGAGTTCGAGGATTGGACAGTCAGTCCTGATGGTCGTCCTGAAAAAGAACATATTGTGTGCATGTCTGATGGCGAAGGTAACTTCCTTAAATATGTTTGTAGGCCATAACCTTAGTGATGTGTTATTCTTCAACCGTTTCTTTAACGTTTGGTGTTATGTGTATGTTTGACGATATATAAAAGGAAAGATAATTAGAAATTTGTGAGAGAGTGTATGTTTAATTGCCTAGAGTATTAGTAGATTTCTCTCCTCTTTTTCTTAATATTTGCCTAGTACTATTTTTGAGTAGAAAACCAAAATGATCCTCCAGCAGAAGTTATATAATAACAAATGAAGAAGAACCTGCACCACATTTAAAAAAAAAAAAAAAATATTACAAAAAAAAATGAATCTTATTACAAACAAAAAAAAAAAAAATATAAAAATCCCATCATCATTTGATGTTTATGATAAGTCATTTATATTGGTTTCATTGAAAAATTGGTATATTGATATGTAATTCAAAACACACTCCATACATATATGCTTAAGATTTTCTCAGCTGCGTTTTAAGTTATTCTATAATCAAAACAGTCCAATTTAAAAGTGATTAATATGGTGGTGTTTTAGGTATGAGCTGCAACCTTTCTATCCTTCTAAGTTATTTTATAACCAAAACATGCAAAGTTACAACTCATGAATGTGATTGTGTTTTAGGTATGAACCGTCACCATTATTCATGGTTTGTCCATGGTGAGAAGCTTGTGTTTCTCCTGCGCCGCGAGGCAGACGATGAAGAGGACATTGAAGTTTTCAAGCCTGCAGAGTGGCGCTGGAGCATTCCTCAGATCAACGACGGGGATTGGCATTACTACGCCGTCAGTGTTGACTTTCCACATGTAGGTGTTCATTACAAGTCTTATCCAAATATGTTTATATTTACCAAATAGTTCCTGACCTACATGGTGGTTGTAAATACATTAACTAGAAAGTTTAATTGATTGGTGCTTCAGCTTTTGCTTTTTAGTATCCACCAACAGTAAGTTAAAAACAATTGATTGGTTCTTCAACTTTTGCATTTTAGTATCCACCAACAGTAAGTTAAAAACAATTGATTGGTGCTTCAACTTTTGCATTTTAGTATCCACCAACAGTAAGTTAAAAACAATTGATTGGTGCTTCAACTTTTGCATTTTAGTATCCACCAACAGTAAGTTAAAAACAATTGATTGGTGCTTCAACTTTTGCATTTTAGTATCCACCAACAGTAAGTTAAAAACAATTGATTGGTGCTTCAACTTTTGCATTTTAGTATCCACCAACAGCAAGTTGAAAATTTTGTTATTCAGAGTTTTCTGCACATAAAAAATTGTAATTTACTGTTATGGAACTGACTGAATGAAGTAATTAATTTTGACTTCCAACAGCAATAAAGACTGTTATTTGTTCTTGACTAATAAATGTTGTTGGTTTTTGACAGGTGCGACTGTATATTGATGGGAAGTTATTGATCCCAGACCAGGCTGACATGGAAATAGTTGATGATTGGCCTCTCCGCAGAACTGTTAAAGTTCATTCCACCAAGCTTGTTGTTGGTGCCTGCTGGCAGGGTAGGTTTGCAGGTCACAGGGAAACCATTTGGTCGTATTATTAGCCATATTCCTTTATGGTTATTTCACATATCATTAAAACTCTGTCACAATTTTTATTTGCTGAATACAAGTAACCAAAGACTTCAGATTTTTATCGGAACAATCATTTTTCCCTTTGCAATAGTAAATTGTGAATTATCAGTGTTTTAGTAATTAAAAAATGATTTTCCCTGTAAGTATTGTAAACAATTATATTTTTAATTATATTTAAAAAAATCTCCTTTTGAAATTGCAGATAAAAAAAAAAGATAATGTGATCGTAGTAAATAATTATATCATTGTAAACAATGACTTCACACTATGTAAATATAATAAAAAATGAATAATCATTGTGTAATCATAATAAATGTTGTTCTAATAATCAATGATTTCTCCTATTTTTACAAAAAACAATGATTTCCTCCTGTGTAATAATACATCTGTAAGAATTTCTTTTTGTGTAATTGTCACGGAAGTGAGTGATTGTTACCCAATGTTTCCTCACACTGTGTGATTTCTTTATCTAAAATATTTTCATCCTATATAATACAATGTATACCAGTGATCATTTTCCGTGTAATCCAGATTTATTATACAAAATATATCAGCATGATATTGATGTCTTCCTGTTACTTATGGTTAATACACATTTTTCCTAGTGTGATATCTCAGACTTTCATTTTCTGGAAAAAAAATAAGAAACAAAGATTTTCCTTGTGAATACTAAATACTGATGTGACTATTTCCTTCTTTTTGATATGAGTGAAGTTGTCCTCATCGCTATACATCATTTAATTTTTTTTTTCTGTTTTTAGGTGCTAAAAACAAATTTGAGCACTACCTGCAGGGGTTCTTGGCAGGTTTGTCCATCCTGAAGGGTCAGACAGAAAGTGACCGTGTCATCCATTGTCTCAATAGCTGTAAGGAAAACCTGGACTTCAAGGGAACAAAGTCTCTGCTGACTGGTTCAGTAAGTTCTGTAATATAAGTTTGTATAATGGGGTTGTTGTAACCTCAATGTTTGAAGAGGCCAAGCATTCCTAAATGCTTAGATTAACTCAACATTTAAAAAATCCATAGGTTTCATGCAAATTTGAATGTAAAGGAATTTTTGTTAAAGGTACAATATACATGTATATGCCTCATAAATAGTTTGAAGTTCAAAACTCATGACTCAAATTTAAAACGCTTTCTTCTTTGCTGCTTACAGGCAGTCAGCTACAACAGTGAAATGACAGAGTTCACCATTGAAGGTAAAAATGTAACCAAGGTGCAGAATCTGGTCAGAGATATTGTCTATCTCAATGCTCGCCAGTTCCCCACCCCAGGGCGACGCAACATCGACATTTCCACCAATGTCCAGTACGTATACACATAATGTGACCATGTCTTATAGACCTTTTTCTAGTTTCTGAACGGTTTCATGGATATTCACCAAAGTTGACCTGCTGATTGGTCAGTATTTTGATCTTCAAATTTTAAATTTTGAATCCCCCTCGTAATATGGCCATAGGTATATAGCATTCGCCCTGTTCATACATGATACTTTAGTGAGATATATGCAATGTTAGGATCTGTTTCTCTAGCAGTGTCTATTCAAGCTGCTAATTCATGGAAGATATTTTATCATCTTTATTGCTTTAAGATCGATACGACAGAGTCAAATTGAAGGTTTTTATTTTTTAATTTTTTTCAAATTGATGACAAGTTTTTGGATAACCTCCATTTCTATTGAAGCAGGAATAGGGGCCTCAATGTTTAAGATTTCGCCAGTTGTTGACATATCAGTGAATTTTACAATCCTGCAAATTTATCCAGTAAAGAGGAGTGATGAAGAAATTTGTGTTATGAGAATGGTACCATTCCACCTAGTTTTTGATGGGATAATGCTTTAGAGACAAAAATGAATTTTAATGGTGTGTAATTATGATTAAAATATGTTGTTTACAGTTGTAATGGTAAGGAAGTAATTCTACCTGTTGCTGAGACCTACGTGATGGTAAACCCAGCTCCAATCCCATCCATCTCCCTTTCTGGACCTCACATTGTCCAGTCTACGGCCTCTCAACTTCTATCTGGCCAAAGAGTCTTCAATGGCCTTCGTATCAGTGTTGACTTCTTGCTCCATAATGGACTCTCTCCTGAAGAGGATGAAGACGAAGACGAGGAAGAAGAAGATGGCACAATGCCGTCCAAAATACAGAAACTACAAGACAAGTTATCTCGCACAAGGAACCAACGTAAGGCAGTGCCTGTTTTAGAGCTTTTAATCAGTACCAGGCATAAATGTTGTTGTTCCTTTACTTTGCATGTTTCCAAATACTTGTTAATCTCTCACTACCTTTTAGAACTTGGAACTTCAGTAGTTTATGGCAATATCAGGCCTGTTACGGCTTAATGACTTCTGATGCACTGTATAATTGATTATTTTTAGTGCAATTAAACCTTAATGTTTGTTTACTGACTTCCTTGTGTACCTCTGTTAATATATATATGGGGTCAGTTGGCAAAAGAGAACATAAAAACAGTTCCTAAGGGAAGATTGCCTTTATATCTGAAGAACTAGAAGACTATAAACCTGAATAGTAAATTTGGATGTTGTAAATTTCAAGTGATCAAGAAAAATATAAATGCTAACAAATTGACATCCAGTACTTAAATGTTAAAAATAGTTGTATTATTAGGATGCTTTAAAGGGACATTTGTTTGTTTTGTAAATACTTGTGTGATTATTATTACAGAGGAGACCATGGAAAAGGACATCCCCCAACAGGACATTTTACTGGATACATGTACAATCCGTGCTGACCCTCCACTGGACTTTCGCGTAGAACATCTGAATCTTCCAGAGAGCACCATCTCACGTTTCAACATGCACCTGGAGGGTAGTGAGACCAACAGTGGTCTTGTCATTACAAGTGAGAATTAAACATTTACTGATGAAGAAGAATATGTACAAATACAGACAGAACATAAGTGATTTTTTTAGGGAAAAACTTCTAGAATCTGATTGTGTATCAATATTGTGAGTAACAAGAAGAACACTTGTGTGGATTCAGTAGGAAAAAAAGATATTTCATAATACATAATCATTATGTGTGTCACTTAGGGAAACATGGCTAGACTGCTTTCTCTTTAACATTGTGTATAAGCAGCCTAAGACACACAACATATATCAATAATCTAAATCCAATTTTAGATATTGTTTCCTTGATTTTATCAATATTGACCTGAAAAATCTTTTCCTATCAAATAGAAAATAGCACACAATTTCAATATATTATATTAATCTGTAAAAAGATGCCTTATAGTGTTATGTTATATGAACAGATGCCGATTCTAAGGAAAACTATGAGAGAGTGATACAAGAACTCTATTACTTCCATAACAAGGGGAACTCACTCAACAGTCGAAAATTCATCCTCAGTTGCTCTTCACAAAGTGGTCGATTCATCAGCAATCAGCTGGAGGTCAAGGTAAGGTCACATGATCAATAATTTTGGTATCTTACCACTGGATTTGTCCATGTACCTCTATGTAAAGTTAACTATGTGAATTTTAACTCTTTGTTTTTAATCTCTAGATCTCCTTTAGATGTGAAGAAATATTAAAAGACATGAGAAGAATTATGGGATAAAAAAAGAAATGCTCAGTTAATATGATTTTCCTTTGTAATTAGTCAAGACTAGATCAGTAGGGAAATATTTGTTATAAAATTAGACCTTGATGCCATGAAAGTTTCTGTAGTTCAGCTGCTGTTATGTTGACAGATTGTGGCAGTCCACAGTGAGCCAAGGAAAATTGTCCATGCCCATGCACAGGAGAACCGTATCCAGCAGTTTAAGTTGGATAGCAGTGTTGGTGGTAATGTTCCAGTCGGAGTGGCAGCTCATGCATCTCCGAGTGAGTAATCTTACTTAGTGGCTTTGTTAACATTGTAGCCAGATTGCATCAAGAGATTGTCAAAAAATCTTTTTTTTTTTTTAATTTTTTTTTCTTTAATTTTCTTTTATTACAAAACTATTGTTGAAATAATAAGTCTTCTATCAATGAAAACTTCAGTAAAAAAATATAAAATATGTAAAAGTAAACTATGTTGAGAATTGTGATAAGTTATTTAAACATTACAAGAGATGATAATTATTACAGCAGGCTGCAAGATATTTGTTCTTGTGAAATTAAATAAACAGACTTTGTGTATGGTTTGAGAACACTGAATAACATTTAATAATTTGTTACCCCATTTTTACCACCAGATGTTGGAATGGTGGCGATCATTGTGGTGTGTGTCGGATTCCTGCTGTTTATGATTATCCTGGGTGTAATTCGTATCAGGGCAGCACACAGACGTACTGTGGTACAGGTAGATGATAAAATGATGGAGATGGAGTGGGATAACTCAGCTCTCAACATAACTGTCAACCCCATGGAACAGAAGGAGGTAAGAGAAAAGGTAACCTATTTTCCTTCAGTCTTTTGTCTGCCTTTTTGCCACCCACCTTGCCTCCCTGCCTTCTTACTTCCTTAGCTCTGTCTTCTGAGCAGTATATAGTGTTGGGGGAGAGATTGTGCTCACCAACTCCAGTTCCATGAATTTTTTTAGGGAATGGAATGGACATTTCATTATAATAATCCGGCTATTGTTGGAAATACTTTTTAATACTGTGTTGAAAAAAATTTGTTGTTTTCAGTCCTAATGCCAGTGGTTTATAGCAAACCGCTGGACACTTGTGTGTTGTCCTAGTGACCACCAAATAAAAGCTGACCTTTCACCTTTTGATCTATACAGGACACAAAATGAATAAACATTAACCATATCAAAGAGATATCCTTGGTCCGATATCATTTCCAAAAGTTTGATAATTCACTCTGAATTATTCATTTCAAGTTTTGTAAAGAGAGAAACATTTGCTGTTCAATGAGTATTTCGCATGATTTAAAGAATTGACAGTATCTAGGATACGACATTAAAAGTAAATCATTCCAGTGATATAATAAAGAAAAAATGCCACGAACACTTTGTACTTATGATTAGATTACCTTGTTTTCTTCTTTGAAGGTGTTCGAATATGAAGACGTTCCGATGAAATTGCGAGATGATTCTGATAGTGATGATGATATTGACAGTTACCATGACGATTGTGATAGTTCGGATGAGGATGAGGAGGAAGTGGTTGTCAAAAAGGTGAAAGATCTTGAGTGGGATGATTCAACATTATCTTTCTGAGGTCACAAGCTTCAATGCGATCTGAAAGAAATCTGAGACATCACTCACTGGATATTTAAATCATTGATGAATTCTTTTTTTCCGGACATAATTGAGACAACTTTGTCACCATGAAGCATAAATATTTATTATGCATAATGTATACACTACATTTTAAACATCTGCAATGCATAAATCATTAAATTGACGTATAATTCATTCAGTGAAATTTTCTCTTACCAGTTGAACAATTTTATAACAAGAAGTTATGTAAACTTTCTGTGTTGTCAAAAACTTGTTTAGAATATTCTGCAAGGCATAAATTGTATCTTTTTGTACACATTTTTACAAAACCATACAAATTAGTTACATCGCAAGGAAATCACTGAATAATGGTTTATATTAAACATGCTTTCAGACATGCTGTATTTAAATAGAAGCATGAAAGCGTTAAAAAGACTGTGAGTAGAAAGAAAAATGGCAGTTTTATTTACACTTTCATCATAGATGAAAAATGTCTCTTATTAGCTTTATGGCCAGTTGAAGTGGAGTGTCATGTGATTACAAACATTTCTAGTTACACCTTCAGTAAATAGTTACAACGAGGAGAGTAGCAAGATCATAGGATTAGTACTTATCAGGGATGAGGAAAGATTGATATTCTTTGGTCCAATATTTGCTGCTAAAATATTTTTATTTTTAACCATATCAATCCAGTATTTTTATTTTATTTTTCTCAGAAATTTGTTTTGAAGTAATGTATGACAAGTTTATCATTTTGAAAGTATTTTTGCTTTCTGACGTTCTTAATTTTCTGTTTGTTTTTGTAATAATATGGAAAATAAATAATATCAGTTTCCTTACTAGACAAAAAAAAATTAGTTTTTTAGTTGATTTGCAGCCAAGTTTATTTTACGCATTAATATTTTTCATTTAATATAAAATGACATATATATATATATTAGACTTGTTCATTCCATGTATATATGCTGAAGGCTAACCTAGAGATCATCTTAGAAAGGCTAGTAACTTGATTTTGTGTCGGTATTTTATTGGGAATGCTTTGTTTGTTACCAGGGGACACTAGTGCCATTGTTTACATATATTCCTTGCTTCTATCCTTCCTTTTGTCGCTAAGTGCTATAGTATGATCAGAGGTAGGCACTGGGGTTTGTTTTATATCTACTAGCTAGATACTTCATTGCTTTTTTAGAGAATTTTTTTTTTTAAACTCTAATGAGAAAAACTCCCATTTTTAAATGAAACATCATTTGTGTTGTAATTGTGTGTAGAGACCTGTTTTTGTCCATTTACATTGTTTTATTTCATTATTACAACTTATAATTATTGATTTTCAATCAAGAATTTTTTTCTTGTTTTGAAACTGGTTGTGTTTTTACTAAATTGATATCAAACCATTCAGGAACCTGATTTTTGATAAAAATGTGATAATGAAGGTTTTCTTTTTCTTGTTTTAATTTATGAACAGCCTACTAACACATCTTTGTATAGACTAAAAACTGTAAGTCTTAATTTTTCAAGTTATATAGCAGGGGTTGTACATTTTTTCTTTGTAAATATAGAAAAAGTATCATGTAAAAATAGATTTAAGACATAACATTCCAGGAATAATACACAACAGTACGGTGTTAAAAATAACATTTATATATTTATTATAATAAAACTGAACAACCTTTTTTTTTTATCAAAATATATTAACTTGTTGAAGTAAGTTGAACAAAACAGACATGTTTGAGATGGAATGGAAGATGTTGGTTTGACATTCAATACAATAACTTCACTGATTGACAGGATTGTCAGACTTTGTAAAGCACATATCGTCTGTAGATGTATATAAACAAAAGTCATTATTGTGTTGCAGGTTTTGAAGGTGACTGTGTTGTTTACCCTCGTTTTGTATACATAGGATTACCGCAGTCAGGGTCACCCTGACTGCCATCATTGGTAGTTTGTAATTATACAATTGGTTTTGTTTTTTTGGGGGTTCTTTTTACACAATTTTTTGTGATAAAACTGTTAACATTCTTTGTTGTGAGCTTATGTTTACATCATTGCATTACGCATTTACTACCAACGTAAGTTGCTGTGACTTAATTCCTATGTAGGTCGCTGTGACCTGTGTGAGATACTTTGGTTGTGTACTTTACACAGAAGATCCTGACGGTTTCACGGGTGTCTACACCCTGTTTTATAATTCCTCAGTACATTGTTAGTGATTTGTTATCTTGTTGATTTATCATTTTCCAATATGTGTGTAAAATTACGGCAAGGACTTGTAAGAGTTCCATAAAATTTTTAACCAATCATATTTGATGCTTCCATTGGTTCACTATCCTGTGTGTAATGCATTTCAGATCTGTGAAATTAATTTCTGGAATTTATTAATAATGTTCTTTCTTTCAAAATTATTTGATAGCTGGTTTTATGGAAGTGAAATGAAGAACAATAAGTAAATCTGCAGGTCAGTTCAAACTCCAAAGTCCAACTTCACACAATTTGTCTGAACTTTGTAATATGTCAACCTTGACCTTTGTGATGTATTGATCTTGACCTTTGTGATACAATGTAAAATCAACTTAGGATATTGTACACGTACAGAGTTTAGCAGTAATCTTATTTTAGTACTTTTCACGCTGAAAGTATTGTGCTTAAATATTTTGCGCTAATTTTTCGCTTCTGTATTATAATATCGTTTATATAGTGCAATTATTACCGATGCGCGAATTCGTCATTGCGCTCATTTGCTGAAAATGTGGTTATGTGCTAAGATTTGATTGTGCTAAATTAAGTACGGTTACAGTATAGAAACATGACTGAATGTTGTAAGCATTGTACATACCATTAATCATTGTTGTAAGCATCAACATTTTATATATATATTGCCGGTTTTCCTTCTTTTCTTCTGCTCCTGAATGAGTACCATATATATATATGTACCTGAAAGATCTTCTCTCTGTGAGCGAGAATTTTCATTTATCATGTACTTTTAACCATAACTTACAAAAAACACTGTATACTTCATCATCTGAACAAACTTCTTAAATTTCTAGGAGTCCTATTTTGAAAACCATTCACAGTCAGTGAAACAGAAACCTTTAATAAAAAAACAGATCAACAACCTTTACTTTCAGTCTGATGTAATGTTTTACAGAAAAGTTAATCAAGTTCAGAAAAATATTTGATTTTATGATGAGCCAAAGATGGTGAGGTATATTGTGATTTGAAGAAATCAGGAACAGTTTGTCTTTTTCATACTTATATTTACCCATTTATCAAAAGACACACTGACTCTTCATCTGATTTTTAACAAAACCTTGAAATGTCTTCATTAGTTTTGTAAAAAATCAAGCAAGGAAGGTGACCTTAGGATCAAGGGATACATTTCTCATACCTTTTCTGCAACCAGTTGTCTCGTGCTTCATATTCTTTCAGTTTGTTAACAGGTAATATGGCAAAGAAAATAAATATGGCAATAAAATGCAGAAAAGATGGAATATTTCTGATCGAAGGTTGTCTTCCTCCAGATAATGAAGGGTTCTCTAGTAACAGTATATAATAAGGCAGAGTTGACATTTTCTCTGGTAAAACAGTAGGATACAACATCTAAAGGACTCCAGGCTACAGCATCAGGCATTGAAATAACGTTGGGATAATATCACCAACAAAGAAAAAATTAGTGTATGTTCAATTTGGAATAATGTAAAAATCAGCCATTTGTTTAAAGAAAGAGTTGCAAACATTATATAATCAAAAGGTCTGTCTTTGATCAGAAGGACAAAATCCCCACCGAACCCGAATTTCACAGCGAGAGTTGAAAACTGCTACATAAAACACTCTAGAATCAAGAATCAAAGTGACAGGAGACCTAAGTTAACACAAATAGCTGACTTTTTCATTTATTATTCTAGAACATCCATTATCAGCTGTTTCTTGTAAGTCTTCCTGTAATAAAACTTTTAAAACTTTAAGTATTGTGTTTGATGATTTTTGTCCAGCTTCAGATGGAGGGAGATTCATGTCACCCTGCATCAGCAGTCTTGAACGATATTTGATATCGCTATTTCTTGAAAAGAATTATTTTGATCTTTGTTGATTTTCGAACTGATCAGAAAAACAAAAACAAAATGACTGTCAAGTGACCAATGAGCTGATACCATGGCACAAAATCTGACATCCATCTGTCATTTTTTTCTACCAATTGCTACTTGTCATGAACGACTAAGCAGATCTCCACGTGATTTGGTCTGAACCATCCTTTGGGGAAGGCAAATTTTTATAGATGATGGGTCTCTGCATCCCTTGGGGCCCCTAGGGCTGGGGCCAAAAATAGCAAATTTTTAAAGTTATTTAAAATCTTTCTCTACCCGTAGTAATGTCTGGATTTTGCCTAAATTAGGTCAAGGCCAGAGGTCATTCTTCACCACTAGAAAGCTTGTTTACAAGATATCCCCAAACATCTAAACAAATTAAATCAAAACTATAAAAATGAGGGAGTTGATATATTAAAATTAGTCCCAATTATTAGTTTTTAACAGACAATTTTTTTAGTGAATTCATATGTTTGTTTGCTGGATTTATTTCTTGACAGTCAATGTCGTGTATTTGAAGTAGAGTCTCATCATAGCAGCTGGTCACTATCTCACTGAACAACATGCAAGAGGTCTGTTGCATGCTTCCTGTATCCAGAAAAATGGGGAAGAAGTGTCTTAACCAAATAGGAGGCTTCCTGAAAAACACAAACTGCTGAGAGTAGTGATTGAACCACTCCTCTCCTGTCCATTATAGTTGAGTAGACAATATTAAAATGAAGGAGCACCTCAAAAGGTCATTCATGATATCACCTCATCAAATACGAGAAGGTCAGACATTTCTTGCAAGCTTGTTCTGTTGACCACTCCAGACAGGTCAGTAACAGTACTTATCTGATGTGAATGTCTGTATAATACAGAGATTAGTTAAGTGATACTATCCTCAACCAATGAGCATCAAGCAGCTCCACCTTCCGTCACACAAACAAATAGAATATTTCTCAATGAGATCACTATGACAACTGTGAAACTTTGGAGTGATACTATCCTCAGACAAATTTTCAGAAATTGAGTGTCATTATCTTCAAATCACATGAGGACATATTTGTATTTCATGTCTTTGCCAATAAAATGCTCTCATAAAAAGAAAGAAAAACAACTTATTAACTAATTCAAATCTTTAATAAATAAATTCATTTAAGATTTGTTGATAAAATCCATATTTTCAAGCAATAGGTGCGGGCTAACATTACAAACATTACCTACATGGAGTCAGGGGTTATGTGATGACAACTAGACTTATTAAAGGAGAACTTCATTATCATACCTGACTGAACACACTGAAAAGCAGACATGATAATTCAGTCTGCAACTTCAAGAGAATAACCAGTACCAGCCTGAATGTAAACCGCTCCATTGTTCTGTTGTAAAGTGTCTCCTTTTGTACCTCGTCTAAAGACTGATAATGACTTGGTGTGATGTACACACAGCACTGGATCCAACACCTGAATACAAGGATACTAGAGTCAAGGTCAAGTGATTGTTAACAAGGCTCCAAAGTACGCTATGTAATCTGGTTCGAGGACAAACATCCATGTTTACAGTGGAACTCAGTGATAATTCTTGTTCATGGAAATTGTTTTGATTCTATTACCAGGGAATGACCAAGAATCATTTTTAACTCCTAAAACAACATTTGTAGATAATCTGCATGTGATTGGTTCCTCAGCACTGACCACCTATACTCTAATCATGATGATTTCTGATGCCTACAAAGTGATATACATCATCTATTGTGATAACTTCTTTGTTCCTGGTACTGTTGGCTCCGACGCTGTTGGTCTTTGTGGGCACTATAATTCACCACCTCTTCTGTTGTAATAAGTTCTATAATGGCACACATTACTGCACCCTCTCTACTATTTTTAGACCAGTTGGTTACTCCTGGCTGTTTGATCTTTTCTTCCAATATTCTGTCCAGTTGCTGCCGTAGATCCTACAAACATTAATATCAGATATTATTGAGAACGACAAATAATGCTGCTATGCTCATGAACATACAAAATGGTCACATTCCCAAAATGGATATTAGAGACAGTAAGACTGCATTACACATTTTACAAGATCAGAATTTCTGTTGACTTTCTATGAACAAACACTGCAAAACAACAAAATTTACTGTGTTTAAAATATCAGACAATCAATTACACACAAACTCTATATAAACCTCAACTGTCAACAGAAGCCATTTATTATTGATCCCAATGTAACACAATTCACAGTCACTGAACCTTTTATAAAGGCTATTCACTGAACTGATGATTGACCAGAATGAGAACAACATCTAGTTCTCGAAACAAGACCAACTCCAAATGAAAACCGACACCTAGAGCTGATAACTGACTCAAAATCAGAACAACATCTAGTTCTCGAAACAAGACCAACTCCAAATGAAAACTGACACCTAGAGTTGGTAACCGACTCCACACAAGACCAACATCTAGAGTTGATAACCGACTCCACACAAGACCAACATCTAGAGTTGATAACCGACTCCACACAAGACCAACATTTAGAGTTGATAACCGACTCCACACAAGGCCAACATCTAGAGTTGATAACCGACTCCACACAAGACCAACATCTAGAGTTGATAACCGACTCCACACAAGACCAACATCTAGAGTTGATAACTGACTCCACACAAGACCAACATTTAGAGCTGATAACTGACTCCACACAAGACCAACATCTAGAGTTTATAACCGACTCCACACAAGACCAACATCTAGAGTTGATAACCGACTCCACACAAGACCAACATTTAGAGTTGATAACCGACTCCACACAAGACCAACATTTAGAGCTGATAACTGACTCCACACAAGACCAACATCTAGAGTTGATAACCGACTCCACACAAGACCAACATCTAGAGTTGATAACTGACTCCACACAAGACCAACATCTAGAGTTGATAACCGACTCCACACAAGACCAACATTTAGAGCTGATAACTGACTCCACACAAGACCAATCTAGAGTTGATAACCGAGCCAACATTTAGAGCTGATAACCGACTCCACACAAGACCAACATCTAGAGTTGATAACTGACTCCACACAAGACCAACATCTAGTGTTGATAACCGACTCCACACAAGACCAACATTTAGAGCTGATAACTGACTCCACACAAGACCAACACCTAGAGTTGATAACCGACTCCACACAAGACCAACATTTAGAGTTGATAACTGACTCCACACAAGACCAACATCTAGAGTTGATAACCGACTCCACACAAGACCAACATTTAGAGTTGATAACTGACTCCACACAAGACCAACATCTAGAGTTGATAACCGACTCCACACAAGACCAACATTTAGAGCTGATAACTGACTCCACACAAGATAACTGACTCCACACAAGACCAACATCTAGAGTTGATAACCGACTCCACACAAGACCAACATCTAGAGTTGATAACCGACTCCACACAAGACCAACATCTAGAGTTGATAACCGACTCCACACAAGACCAACATTTAGAGCTGATAACTGACTCCACACAAGACCAACATCTAGAGTTGATAACCGACTCCACACAAGACCAACATTTAGAGCTGATAACTGACTCCACACAAGACCAACATCTAGAGTTGATAACAGACTCCACACAAGACCAACATTTAGAACTGATAACTGACTCCACACATGATGAACAATTAGAGCTGATTACTGACTCAAAACATGACCAACATCTAGATATGATGACTGACTCAAAACAACACCAATGTTTAGTGCTAATGACAGAATCGAAACAACACCAACATCTAGATCTGATGACCAACTCAAAACAACACCAATGTTTAGTGCTGATGACTGACTCAAAATGAGAACAACATCTAGAATTGTTAACTGACTCTACACAAGACCAACATCTAGAATTGTTAACTGACTCCACACAAGACCAACATCTAGATCTGATGACTGACTCAAAACAACACCAATGTTTAGTGCTGATGACTGACTCAAAATGAGAAGAACATCTAGAATTGTTAACTGACTCCACACAAGACCAACATCTAGAGCTGATGACTGACTCAAAATGTGACCAACATCTAGATCTGATGACCGACTCAAAATGAGACCAATATCATTTTTAGATGTCAATACCTATAACAGTACCTCAACCATTTGAACTGGTACTGGTACAGAACGAAATCCGAATTTCAGTAGTAACCTAAGAAACCTCAGTTTAGACATCAGATCACAGGTGAGTGTATATTCACACGAGGAATATAGGTAGACCAATCACTTTACAAGTGTACTCTTTACCTTTACAATGACTGTCATCACCCTGAGTGAATATTCAACGTTATTCAGGTCATTCATTGATGTACATACTAATATTGTAAAATGTGGCTGTCAGAGGATTACAAACAATGTAACACTGATGAAATTATCAGTCACGAAGTCTTTTACTAGTATTTCCTGCTTCTTCAATATGTAAATATCACACAGCAGCAGCTGTCCTGTTCATGTATTGGAACAGAATGATCTCCAGTTGTTGGCCTTAGCAACCTTACCTTAACCATCTGAGCTGTTGACTGATTGGCCCAAAATGATATCCAGTTGTCAACGGTAACCTTTGTTCTTACTTCACCATCCTGTTTGTGAGAATTGACACTTGTTGATACAAACAATAATCATTATATGCTGGTAACACATTAATAATGTTTTGACCTAAATTATTTTGACATGGGAACCATGGTATAAATTAAACTCATTTTCACTTTAATATCATATCATATTTAATTCAATAAAATCTATATGTATGTTGAGTTGCTGTTGTCACTAGCTTTGTACAAGTTCCTCTTAATGTCACCCTATGTATCATAATTGAAAATCTCATTGGTTGTCTGACAAATTTAAAAAAAGAAAAGTATACATACAATGTTACCCTCCGATGTTCCTATCTCACCCCCGAAAAAGAGGAGAGGGTAGGGAGAGACTAGACTTGTGTCGAAGAGATTAACCTGTAAAGCAAGTAGAACGGGAGATATATATAAAACATCAGATCAAAAGGCACATCTCACTACACCAGTAAAATGTTGATACAAAAGTCACCAGTAAAAATTATGAATACTAAAATCACATCTAAATACAACAGGAAAACATGGATAGAAATCACTCTTGACTTCACCAGTGAATACTGATACCAAAGTCAGACCTTACTTCATCAGTAAAGGCACACCAAACAACACAAGTAAAACATGGCCACACAAATCATGCTAAACTTTCATAAATTATAATATGGACCCAAAAATCAGAACTTTGTACTCATTGATAAAGTGTGATGGACCAAAATAAACATTTCAGTACACAGAAAAGTAAACATACTTGAGCAGTTTTCATCTTCTTGTGATAAATGAACCAGGCTGAGTTGAAATCTTTGTTCTTGTTGTTTACAGATCCTGGGTGTAGATATACTTTCCCTCTGTCACCTTTAAGGTGGAACTTCACTGGCCTACAATAACACATTGTAAATATACTTAATTTGGCACATTCAAATTTAACGCTTAATCACTTTTTGGCGAAGGACAAAGGTGTGCATTCATAATACATGCTAGGTAAGTAACTGCAACAAGATAACGAGATAAGTTTGACATTATCCCCCACATCCAGCTGTAAAAAGAAACACACAATCATAAATAAATGTTAATATTACAAGAACTTTAAATTCTATTGGTAATTTTTTCAAAACAAAGTACTGAAATGGAGAAATTCTACTCGAGTACTAGCTTGATGCCTGTACAAAGTTTTGAGTACCGGGTAACTTATCTGAAAAAACTGCACTTTGTGATTTGGCATATATGTTTCCATGGTAAAAGGAAAAGTATTTATGTGGAGAACTTCCCCATAGCAAAAGACACTACTAGGATAACAAGTGTGAAAAGTTTTGAACAATTATATTGAACGGTTTCAGAGCACTAGTTAGAAAGAACTAAACTCTGCGAATTGTCCTGTTTCCATGGTAACAGAATTTTTTTTTATCTAGAGCACTAACCTAATATATACATAAAGTTTTGTTAAGTTGAGTGGACTGGTTTTGAAGTTGTAGCCAGGCAAAGGAAAGTAAACACTGCTCTTGTGTTTTTTGGTAACACAAAAAATATAAACAAGAGGCACGATGGGCCTGCAGCGTTCACCTGGTATATATACAGTAGCCTAGTATCATGTTTCTTGGCATTTTAGTTCACAAGAAGAAGTTGTTTTAAGGTTTTAACAAATTTGACCCATTTGACCTTATATATGAGTCAAGGTCATTTCTTTTCTCAAACTTTGTCAAGCTTCATCCTTGGAACATGCCAGCCAAATATCATGCCTCTGCGCCATTTTGTTCATGAGCAGAATTTTTCTAAAAGGTTTCAACAAATTTTTTTTTTATAATTTTCTATTTTTTGAAGATTTTTAACAATACATGAAACATAACACATCAAACATTCCACTCACACATGGCCATTTTCACTTAGGTACAAAGGAATGTAAATAGAGTAAAAAATGAAAGCCTGACATTAAGATTGATACTAAAGTAAGTGCTATGTTATAGTGTACCGTTTTTAGAGAAAAGGGAAAAATGAGCAAAGTAGCAGTAAGAGAGATGAAGAAGGAGAGGGAGGGAGAGGATGAGTATGGTGCCGGTAGGATCTGACAGGAGCTTTATTATTTTATTTCATTTTTGATACATTCAGCTAACAAAGTTAAAAAAGAAAATAATCCAAAAATGATTTAAAATTTCACTACATAGTCTGAAGTAGTCTTTCCCATTTTCTCCATTCCTGTTTAAAATTAGTGAGATAATTTTGCCCATATCCTGTAACAATGTATTTTTGAGTGTTATATGTATCTTTAATTAAATTCTTCAAACCTGAAAGTGACAGACCAGTTTGCAGACATCTTGCCTGATAGATGTAAAGTTTTATAATAAGTAGGACTAAATTGTCAACATTAATTTCCTATCAAAGAAACCAAATATGAAGGATTCTTTATTAAAAGCAAATGGAATTAAAAATAGATCTAACACTGCTTCAAAGTCAGTTAAAAATGCTTTACCTCTTGACATTCCCATATCGCATGAATTATAGTCTCAATATCAGTTTTACAGTGATAACAATAAGGGCTGTCAACAAGACCAATTTTATAAAGATAAGAATTTGTGGTTAAAATATGCTGATTGATTCTAAATTGGAGCCATTGCAGTTTGGTATTTTTACAAATTTTAAAGGGAATGGTATAGATTTTTTTTCCATATATCATTATTAAAGTCAAACATTTGCTCCCACTTCTTTCTACCCTGATACTGTGTTATTCTGACATAGAACATGGTAGAAATCTTTAGTTCCTTTTTTATGTCTAAGAAAAATTTCAACAAATTTGACACCTGTGACGTTGAATATGAATCTGTTCGCAAATGTTTTCGGGCTTCATCCTAAGAACTTACCAGCCAAATATCATGCCTTTTAGGCCTATCAGTTCATGAGAAGAAGTCATTTAAAGGTTTTAACAAGTCTGACTTGTGTGGTCAGACCTCTATATATATATATATATTTCTTCAATACACCAATCCCAGATTATAATATTTGCACTCTATATATATATATATATAGAGTGCAAATATTATAATCTGGGATTGGTGTATTGAAGAAATAACATCTTTCATCATTTTAGTTGCATAGAAGAAACAATACATGTGCTTATGGTTTGTTATTGGTACATTTGAAGAGATAATACTCACTTATGTTGTGGGATGGGTTTCCTGGCAAAGTTGCTGGCTAACTTGGCCACATTTGGGTACAAACCAGCACATGTAATGGCTTTTATTAAGTTTTCATTATCTGAAAATAAATAAAAACAAGTGCACTGTAAAAAGATGCCTGGAGTCATCTAACTATATCATCTAACTATATCATGAAGACTTAAGTATGTATCTATATAGCAGTAACAGTAGTGGAGAGAATTACACAGGGTCACAAGGCGCAGCATTATCCCAGGTACCCAGGTGTTGGTATAATTATCCATACATATCTAACTTGTAGTGAGTCAGTATTCTGATGGTGAATCTCTGTGTTGGCTCAGCTAAGTTGAACATTTTTTAACTTGTGGCCCAGAAAAAGCTTGCAAACAGCACATTTTGTAGTTTTTTTTACATTGTTTCCATGACAACAGACAAAATATTGAAAATAAAATCTTGTCAATAGCAAAAGGTATGACTAAGGCATTAGCCTGATAAGGATATAAAACTTTGTCAGTATCAGTTGAATAGTTTTCAAGTTTTAGCTGGAAAAGCCCCTCAGACAGACATAAGGACACATATATGTACAGACATATGCATGGTGGACAGATGCAGCCCAGTTACCCCCTGTCAATGGCTTTCACAGGATGATAAAACATTTCAGCTATGCATGTATGTGGTCTTCCATCCAATTATTTCAAACATCGTTTTGATGTAGGGTCACATAGCAAACTGATAAGCCGAAAAATCAAGGTAATGGAACAAATTAAGACAATTAATCAGGAATGCTTCTTAGGGATTTTTTGTTTAATTTCAAAAATGCTAAGATCAATTATCATCTTTGGTGTAAAGTTGTTTATTTTGAGGTAATAGAAATACATGAATTTAAAATTTACTGTATATTCAATGATAGTAATATAATCAACCTCAAAACTATTCTCTAGTAAATGCTTAAACCAATTACCACCAATAACTGATCTTGATCTTCAATTATGAAAGTAGGACCAATTTCCACTATTACCAGCTATGATATGAATATAAAAACAGAACTCACCAGAATTAATGTTGACCGAGGGATCAGTGGAATTTCGAGTTCTGATGAACTTCCGGTCATATAGCAATTCAGCAAACTGTTTTTTCATTCCATCTAGTTGCTTAATGATGAAAAAATTAACATTTAAGTCAAAGGAAGCAAATGTGGGCATTGCTATTTATAGATCTCATATCTAGGTCAGGGTCACTATCATTATGTAAAGGTAGACACGTTTAAACAAAAAGCCCAATGGACATGCAGCACTCAAATATCATGCCTCTAGGCCTTTCAGTTCATGAGAAATCATTTAAAGGTTTCCCCAAATTTGACCCCTGTCACCTTGAATGTAAGTCTGAGTCATTTATTTTCCCAAATTTTGTCAGGCTTCATCCTAGGAATTCACCAGCCAAATATCTTGCTTCTAGGCCTTTTTGTTTACAAGAAGAAATTATTTAAATGTTTTAACAGATTTGACTGTGACCTTGAATATGTGTCAAGGTTATTTATTTTGCAAACATTGTTCAGCGTTATCCTAGGAACATACCAGCGAAATACCATGCCTCCAGGCCATTTAGTTTACAAGCAGAATTTGTTTAAAAGGTTTTTAACAAATCTGACCCCAATAACCTTGACTATGTCAAGGTCATTTATTTTTGCAAACTTTGTTGTACTTCATAATAGGAACATACCAGCCAAATAACCCTCTAAGCCTTTCAGTTCGTGAAAAGAAGTTGTATAAATGTTTTGTTTTTTTTTACAAACTTGACCCCTATGACATTGATTATACCATAAAAGTAATTTATTTTTGCAAACTTTGTTGTGCTTCATCAAAGGAACATACCAGCCAAATATCAAAACATTTGGTCCATTGGTTATTGAGAAGCCCTGTGGCCTGGTGAGCTAAAACTTTAAAAGTAATATTTTATTCAGATAATGATACTTGATATAAATAGACCATCATGTAGTACCAACCTTTAGAACACTAGAGGACAAGAAATGGTCCCAGCAATACTTTGAAGCTGACCCTTGTTTCTTAGCTCTTTCCCAGCCCTGTTGTAACAGAACACATGAGAAATACATTTATTGTACAGTTTGTTATTTTTATGGGTCAAAAATTTTGTGCTTTTTATTTAAAATGTGAGAATTAGATTTCAACAAATACAAATTTCCCGATGTAGTTTTTAAAGGATAGCTATCTAATTTTTGTGAATATTTCTCCAGATGTCAAGTTTCAAACATGTGTTTGATGATTTATCAATTAAACATCACTATGATTCATAAAAGTTTGTATTAAACAAAAAATGTTCTGTATCGTGTAACATAGAATCTGTATCACTGTTTCTTCTCCAACAGACTGTAATTGATGAACTATTCTTCAGTAATTGGAAATGTAGGAGAGACAATATCAATAAGATAAGTCCTTAGTTACAGTATTATATTATGGAATACATTTAAACATGTCTTATCATTTCACGGATCAAATTTTCATGATCACATTTATCCCATGTGAAAAAGTGAAAATATGACCTCATGATAATAACTGGCTATATGGTAATTAGGTGGATCTATATTCTACTGTCTACCTAGTAATAAATCCATGTTGGGTAAGAAACCCACACATTTACAGCTGTCCAGTGAAACTACAATGACAATATAACTCTCCAGCAGCATCAGTTAATGTCAAAATTCAGGTTTTAGGGAGAAAGTGTTTTACTTTCATATAGTGGGAGTACTACAAGATCTAATCTGGATGTTGAAGAATTTTATACAGTGCCCATACAATAATTTGGTATTCAGGGTTTCTTATGATATGGACAGAAGCATTTAACATTCAGTTTGTAATAAATGATAATACAAAATAGATTATTTGTGTGTGAGATGAACTGACCCATGAAAGATATTTTGGCTACACTTTTGATGAAATCTTGTCCTGGATGTGAGAACGTACAAAAATCAACTGTAAACGGTCAGTACATTATTGCCACCAATCATGTGATCTCAATGGTCATACACTTCACTGGTCATTCATCTAATCCTACACATAATTTCTTAACTGGTCAAGGTATAAAAACTTCTATACATACACACTGTACTTACCAACCTGAAGAAAACATAATGGACCTTTTTGCTTTACAATCATATGTTATACTAAAAGTGGCCAAGCTGACACCCGACAATCAAGTAGACTTTGTTTCGTTACCTTGAAAGCTTTAGCAAGCATGATATGGTCACTTTGACTTCCTTCTGACAACATAAACTTGACATGGTCAGCTTCAGCTTCCTTTCCCTAAAACACATTACAGACAGAATTTGAACACTGTAGCAACTATAACAGCTACTGTAATACAGTACTGTCTCAAAGTAAGTGAAACTGATGAATGTTCACTAAAAACGACTTTATTGGACACAAATTTATTTTAAAAAGTGCCATAATTGTGTAATTAAGGGGTTATCGGCCCTGAATTTGGTGTACTCCACATTCCTTTAATATAACCAATATAAACAGCATGTTTCATGATCCTTGTTTTCATGCAAGTAAAGGGCAATAACTCTGTACTGTGAGGTCAAGGGCCCACACTTTGCTCCAATGCATCATGCTTTTGTATGACTGATGTATATATTACATTTCTGGACAATATATCTTTTATAATGGGCAATAACTCTGCATTTGAGGGGTCAGGGGCCCTGACTTTGGTGTACTGCACATTGTCTTAGTATGATCAATGTATCCACAATGTTTCAATATCCTAGTTTATATACAAAAATTTAAATTTTTCTCTAGACACAAAATTTCAACAAAGTGCAATAACTCTGTAATTAAGGGATTGCAGGTCCTGAATTCTGTACACTGCACATAGTCTTAGTATGATATAGGTATTTGCTTTCCTACTTTAAATGCAAGTACAATTATTCTCTGGACACAAAATTTTAACAAAGGGCAATAACTATGTAACTGAGGGGTTGAGGGCCCTGAATTTGGTTCACTCCACATCTCCTTAGTATGACCAATATATACACCAAGTTTCTTGATCCTTCCTGAAGTGTGGGTAAAGTTATGCTCTTAATGGTAAAAACTCAATCTCCAAACAGTTACAGCTACTTTAATACAGCAAGTACAGTCACATTTTCGAATGAAAACAAAAAATATTACAGATGTTCTATCAGATTTAGATAAATCACATGTAAAATTCAAGCTTACCATAGGAATGATGAAGGCATTTCTAAATCCCAGGCTGGCTGCAATAGTGCAGATAGGATCAAGACATCCAAACATGGCTCCAAAAAGAATCATCTTACCAGACTTGGGGTCAACACGCATGCGTGCCAGATGATGACCAAGGGGGAGGAGGTTCTCTTCCTCATCTAGAGCTTTCTGTCCAAAACATGTAGAAAGTACATTTAAGAATCTGAGTCAGATTCACAGCTAACTCCTTTTCAGTTCATTTTATTCTTTCTTTAATTTTCTGATATTCTTTCTTTTTTTCTTTTTGAAATGTCCCTGGTTCAGAGGATAAGAATAAATACCAGAGGCCTATGGGCCTTAACGGTCACCTGACTACAAATACTTTCAGCAGGGAGAAGGGTTATGATTTCTACTTTGAATATAATCTTACTAAGATACTGTTTTCCATGGTGCAAATGGAAGTTTTGGTGAGGAGCAGGTAACTGTAACAAGTGTTACCTATTTTTTGACAGTAAAGTTTGAGCTCAATCCAACTGGTAAAACTTGAGTAGAAGTTTGAAATAGATGTTGCACAGGAAAGCCATGATTGTGCAATCATGTTACAAAATGGCCTCCCTGACTGTCATATGAACATTTTAAAAAGGTCGAAAAATAACAACACTTTGTTGGCTACCTTTCCTTAACATTCCCACCTATTTTTAGCTCAATGGTACCAGTGGAACTGCAGAAGAAGTTTAAAATATATTTTTCAAGATGGTGGCCATGGCAGTCATCTTGGACTTCAGATATGCCCAAAAAAACATCACACAGTCAGGTCTATCTCAGGATTATTTCATGCAAGTTTGAGCTAAATCCAACTTGTGAAACTTGAAAAGAAGTTTGAAATGTCAAAAGTTTACAGACGACGAATGAAGCATGATGACCCTTTGGGTCAGATGACCTAACAAGAACAATATTTTGATTAGTTATGTGGAGAGTTCCAAATTAAAGATATCATTATGATCATAACTTTATCTTTTGACAAAGAAAATTACAAGACAAAGGCATTAGGAATAATAGTAATAGCTAATTATTTCAATCGAAACTTAAATATTTCATCTTATGATAGATTCTAAGTTTGAATGCAAGATGAACAGTTTAAGTGGGTTCACTCCTATATTCCTAGAGGACATGACCCTCCATTTACACAAAACTGAGTCCCTTTCACCCATTAATTTTCCACACCAAAATTAGTCAAGATCTCTTATAAGCAAGACAACTTTAAGATTGCTCACTAATTCCCTGTTAGAACCTGGTGCTTCTGTCCACAGGGGAACAGGAAATTCTATTTGTACATAGGATGCTCCTGACCAAATCTGTCCCAATCTAAACAGGCTGATCAAATATGTCCCAATCTTAACAGGCTTTTTTAAGCCTTTAAAGAAAAAGATGAATGCAGATGGATATCATGTCACTGCATGTGGTCACACTTTCCCTCCCAATTTCTATTACAGTTCAGTAAAAACTTCAACAAATACCATTTCTTTATCCTCCAATAAGGTCACACCCTACATGGAAAAACCTGGCACAAAACTGCAAGTCAACCATTGCATTTATCAGGACAGTTTAACCTGAAGTAAATGGAATTTACAGCCAAACAATTGTATACAACAAAATCAGAGGTGAAAGAGATACAAAACTGAAACATATCCACGACAACTGTAACAGGAAACCAGATACCTATGGTTATCTACATTCTTATGAAACAAGTCTAAATCTGGTTTACTTTCCTGTTGAGAAGTGAAAAGTTGACACTTCCTCTGTTCCATGTACTAATATATGTGATATGTATGTACCTAATAATGTGTATAAATCAGGGGTCGGTATAGGTCAGTTAGTTCGAGCATTGGCCTACGTAACTTCAGGTCAAGATCCTTGGTGAGTGGTTCAATGCTCACAACCCATGCTGGTTTGTTTTTCATGAAGCTGAGAAACAGACTGGTTTGTGTCTTTGGGCAAGACGCTATACCTTAATTGTTCTGTATAGCATATCACAGACTAATTGTTTGTTGTGTAGTGAGGTAGCCACCAGATAATACTAGAAATCCAAGAATAAAAATGACCCTGACTGTTCATGGGGTGATGAACCAGCATACTAAATTTCAGTCCTTATGTCATTTCTTCTGATTAAAGAGATGACATAACTATACCAAGTAAAATATCAAATCAGGGATTTATAATTAAACAAATTGTTGTTTACCATGTGACTTTGAAAAAAATCACAAATAGCGTCTGTTATTTCATGGGAAGACCTGGAAATTTTTGTCAAAACAACATCCAACAATTAGTTCTCAAGATGTTCAGCAGTATCAGAGGACCAAAGCTTTAGTTCAGAATGAAATGTGACCCCCTGAAGGTGATGTAAGTTGGATGGTACATACCAGGTCTTGCAGTGTTGTCAGGGCTGTGTGTACTGCCTCTGGCGATGGCTGCTGCATGGCTTTGCTAATAAATGACTCAATCTTTCCCAGTTTTAGAAGCTGCAGCAGCACAAAACAAGTCATGTCATTAGTGAAAGCAAATCGTGTATATTGTATCAACATGCTGAGTTCAAAATTTATTTTTGTTCAGTAAAGTTTTTAGATTTTTTTATAGCTTTTTGAATAACTCTTATTTTTTGTAGTTAAGTTTTCATGAGTTACTGATGGCAAGGTCTGATTCTTTGCCTGTGAAACAATGCTCTGACTTTCCACAGAATTGATTTCATCTCATTGCATTGCTGTATCAGTTGACATTCACTCTCAAGTCATGTGACAGAGCTTGGAAAGTGTGACAGGTAATTTACCTTTATTTGTAAGCATAGTTCTTCCAGAGGTGTGCGTAGAATATCGGGAAGTTGATAGTCATCCAGGAGTTCCTCTTTGAGACTTGAGTACAGATGGAAGCACACACCCTCCTGGACACTAAACAGGCATAAAGAAAAACATTAATGCAATCATTTTTGTTTAAACAAAACTAATGTCTTCAATTGATTTAGGAAAATTTGTTTATCAATGCATATCAAATTTGTCTAACATATAGGTGTCCTATAATAAGCCCATAGGACCAAACAAAATGGTCTGAGTAGGGGATGACCTTATTTCTGGACAATGAAAAAGTATTTGTTAATATCTTTACTGAACTGTAATATATATGGATGGGTTGATAACAAGTAATGTTCCACATCCGAAGGCCCAGCACAGCCACAGACTTTGTCTAAGATGTTCCATGTCTCAAGGTTCAGCACTATCACAGACTTTGTCTAAGATGTTCCATGTCCCAAGGTTCAGCACAGCCACAGACTTTGTCTAAGATGTTCCATGTCCCAAAGTCAAGCACAGCCACAGACTTTCTCTAAGATGTTCCACACCCAAAGGTCCCCTACAGTCACAGGCTTCCCAAAAGAGAAGAACTCAACATCTGTGGAGCATTTCAGAACTCCTTGCTCAGTGTCAAATGCAAGGCATTGTCTGTGATGGCTAGGTGGTTAATAGATTATATGCTGAGCAACCACCACATCGACACATCAGTCTAGAAGGGAGAGATACCTGGATTCTTTAGATGCCTAAGGTATACTATCGTTCTGAACTATTTATGAGGCGAACTAACAGAGCAGTGAAGATTGAAGGGATGGAGTGCCTGGCTGTTTCAGGTAGAGGTCAGTGCCAGAGGGTTCCCCACACACTCAGTATGAAAGTTGATCCAGAAAGTGGGACTGACAAGAGCAATGCGAAAGGCAGCTATTAAGACCATAGCTGAGAAGGCAGAGAGAGCATCATGCTGGTTATGTTGAGCAATACTGGAGACCAGGCAACAGGGAGCAGTGATAGATCACCACTGACCTGCCAACCAGGAGATGTCGTGGAATAGGGATAAGAAAATAACACCAATACCTAACCAAAGCAGCGGTTTGGTTTACAATATTAGAGAAATCTGTAATTTCATACAGCTTATAGGGCACTTATACTGTCTGATGGTTACTACTGTAACAATTAACAATGATCTGTATACCAACTTGTTAATACCATGACTAATTCATTAAAATTGTAAAACATGCAGGTAGGACCAACTACAGATATGGTCCAAACCTTTCCAAAAGACCCCTTCATTATAATTAGTTCTTAAGGAAAAAGTAACAACACTACTTTAAGAGAGTACTATAGATTCAATGGAACAAAGACCATGATAGTAACATAAAAAGGGCTTATCATTAATGGTTTTTGTTTTTACATTAATTGGTTCACATATCAATTTTAACAAGTTTTGGTCTGTGCCATTAATTTAACTCAATTTGCATCATTATGATCAAAATTTACCAATAACAAATCTGAGAACACATCATGCACATTGACTGTTCGTTGTTTAGAAAACCTGTTTCAAAACTCTACTTTCTACAAAATACTGACCGCCCAGCTCTACCACGCCTTTGTCGTGCGTTGGCCTTGGATACCCATTCGGTTGACAGCGTGGCGAGATTATTCTCAGGTTGGTAGCCACTGATCTTTATTTTCCCGGAGTCCACCACAAATACCACATCGTCTATAGTGATGCTGCAAAAAAGTTAGACAATACACTTGAAAATAAATATTCAGATTTATATTCAGTACCCAAATCTCTCTTGTTTTGTCCTAAAATGAGTTGTGCATCCTAAGATCTATGGTTACTGCTAAAGTAGAACTTTAAATTTTGAAGACCTAAGTCCTCTTTGTGCTCCTTTGTCATGGTGAGAGAACGAAATATAAGCCTGTGGCTGGATATACAAGACTGATCAACCAGTCATAACAATACCTTGTCTCTGCTATGTTGGTTGCTATAATGATCTTCCTCACTCCTGGTGGAGGTCTCTCAAACACCTCTCTCTGGTTTACAGTAGGCATCAGGGAATGAAGAGGAATAATCCGAAAGTTACCTGTGGAGGAGATTTCTAACATTTACTACTGATGTAAAGTTTCCTTCAATTATACATCAATCAGCATGAAAGTATTTACACTCAAAGTTTTTTTTACCCACAGATACTAGAAAAATGTTCAAGTCACACTATACAACCCATCCTTTGGTTTTCATGAATATTTTACAGGAAACCAGATGATAAATTCAACATCTACATCAGACAATGATATTATTGTAGGGCCTACAAAATTGATCATATCAATTCAGGATATTTATCACATTGGTGAATATATGTATCAAGACACATTTAAAATACACAAATGTTCATTGCTAGTTGTGATAATTACTGTAAGTGTAGACATTTCACACACAATACTTACTGTTGTTGAAAGCTGGAGTACTGACAAGACTTGTGTTCAGATTTTTTATTTCTGTCATACCAGGCACAAATACTAAAATAGCCCCGTCCTGTAATACAATGTTCAAAATAGCAATGTCCTGTAATATAATGTACAAAATGGCCCCATTCTTTAATATAATATACAAAATAGCAATGTCCTGTAATATAATGTACAAAATGGCCCCATTCTTTAATATAATGTACAAAATAGCAATGTCCTGTAATATAATGTACAAAATGGCCCCATTCTAGAAAAATAATGTACAAAATAGCAATGTCCTGTAATATAATTTACAAAATGATAAATTCAACCTGTTCTGTAATATAAAGTACAAAATAGCTCTGATATTTATCACTGTAATATAATGTACAAAATAGCTCTGTTCTGTAATATAATGTCACACACAATGGCCCTGTTCTGTAATATAATGACAAACTTGTGTTCAGATTTTTTATTTCTGTAATATAAAATACAAAATGGCCCTGTTCTGTAATATAATGTACAAAATAGCTCTGTTCTGTAATATAATGTACAAAATGGCCCTGTTCTGTAATATAATGTACAAAATGGCCCTGTTCTGTAATATAATGTACAAAATGGCCCTGTTCTGTAATATAATGTACAAAATGGCCCTGTTCTGTAATATAATGTACAAAATTGCAATGTCCTGTAATATAATGTACAAAATAGCCCTGTTCTAAATGGCCCTGTTTTGTAATATAATGTACAAAATAGCAATGTCCTGTAATATAATGTACAAAATGGCCCCATTCTTTAATACAATATACAAAATTGCAATGTCCTGTAATATAATGTACAAAATAGCCCTGTTCTGTAATATAATGTAAAAAATAGCAATGTTCTGTAATATAATGTACAAAATGGCCCTGTTCTGTAATATAATGTACAAAATAGCTCTGTTCTGTAATATAATGTACAAAATAGCCCTGTTCTAAATGGCCCTGTTTTGTAATATAATGTACAAAATAGCCCTGTTCTGTAATATAATGTACAAAATAGCCCTGTTCTGTAATATAATGTAAAAAATAGCAACATCCTGTGATACAATTAGATCATCATAAGCTGTCCATCACATTGGGTAAAATGTTTTGCCCAAGGACACAAGCACAATAGCACAATACGGTCTATATTCTCTGTTTTAATGCCAACTCCTGCAAGTTGGGATTATCTAACCACATATATCCCTTTGATCTTCACTTACGTTTGTGTACGATGATTGTGAAAACATATTATTTTAGGAGAGGGGAATGATTGTGAACACTTGTTTGGAGGACAGAAAGAATTGTTGGTGTTATTCTCAGGAGGGGAAAAATGTTTATGTTGTTCTCAGGAAAGGAAAAAATTTTAGGAAGGGGAATGATTGTGTAAATCTGTCACAAATTTTTTGTAGAAAACAAATATCTGTCAACAGAGATATTATCCAAGTTAAAACCACTTACACCATCCATTTTAAAGCAGATGTGATGAATGACTTGGTGAATGAGTTCGATGTCCACATCTTCCATTTCCATGTTTACTAAAGCCCTCTGAGTTGCACGAGAGTACCTATACAATACATTTTTTTTATATAAAAAAACAATGAAAAATTAACATCCTATCCTTTAAAGAATTATCACCAGTAGTACTCTAATGTATAGACTAGTGGACACACAGCATTATGAATTAGTATGTTCTGTTTAAACTGTTGATTAAAATTTTGTCTGGCTTGATATTCAGGCATTTACATTTTGCTTTCAGAAAAGTAACATAAACTGCAAAATGTAGTCAAATGAAAACATCCCATACAAAAAACTTTTATTAATGATCAATACAAACTTTATTCATATTTGTATTGGTTTCCATCAAAAAAGCATTTAAAGCACTTTTACCGTCATAACTACCATTGTGTGTTATTTTATATCATATTGTGGATCTATTGTAACTAGATTTAAATATTAAGTGATGCTACCAAATAAAGAACCAAAGAGCATGCTCTCTGGCAGTTGTGGAGTTGTAACCACATACTTAGGTTTCTGTCTCAGATTAATTTTATTTGGCCTTACTTTGCTGTGTCAAGTGTTTTAACCCAAGATGACATTTCCTCTGATTCACGTTGTTGCTCTTCAGCCTTTTTACGGTTAAAATGTGAAGGCCGCTTTTTCCGGCTTCCTTCCTTAGGTTCGTAGCTGTGAAGAAAGTATTTCATACAAATCATCAAAATAAACTAATACAAAAGAAATGCTTTTTGCAAGCACATCTCTTCAAGTGGCCATAATAATGGTTCCAATTAAATTCATAAAACCAGTTGAAAAAGCTAGCATGCTTACAACAGAGTTTAAAATTAGAAAAAACAGGATACAGTTGTGTAGCAATGTTTAACTCTGTTGTTATTCTATGCACTGGATGCAGACATAGTCAAAAAGAATCTTTTCACCTGAAAATATGTGATGATTTAGATCAATTCATTTTATCTGTCAAATTTTGTTGGTTTCGGTTAAAGTAAATGACAAAAAGATAAACTCAAATCACAAGTACTAAATAAAAAGTAATAAGTATGAAGAATACTAATAATGAAAAACTCCATAAGAAATCAGCTAAATTCATTAAGTCATCTGAAGGACATAAGACAGAATGACTCATGATAAGGCAGACAGATGGACGAATGGACAGACCTTATTGACTTATCAAGAGGAAACCAGTGGTTCCCTTCAGACAAAACTGAAAGAATTCTGGCATTCCTATAGAAATTAAAGAGTTTTAAACAATTTTCTCAATTTCCCCTATTCAGCCCCTCCCCTCCAGTCCTTCTGTTTATACAAAAGTGATTAAAATTCACTCAAGAATGCTTCAGACTAATTTGGGACAGAATTCTGAAATTCCAACAGAAAAGGAAAGATTAAAGAAAATTGGCCATATTTCCCCTATTGGGCCCTGCCCCTCCAACTCAAGGGGCCAAGATCCAACCTCTATACAAAATTGATTCCTCTTCACCCTAGGACGCTTCAGACAAAACTGAGACAGAATCCTGTCCCTGTCCTTATCATCCCGGGGGCAAAGACCCATTTTCGTTCTAAAAAAGATGGATTCCCCTTCCCCACGCTGTCGAGCAGGGGACTAATTAAGAATCCTAGCCACTTACCTCGTCATTTCTATAGCATCTTCTAGCCAGTACTCTGTGACAGGATATGTAAATCCAGGAATATCCAGCATAGGGCAGTCATCTTTTGACAGAAAATGTAGAAAATGTTTAGAAGACACTAAACATGTGTGATATATGTACCAAAGGGGAAACATTTTAAAGACCAAAATATGGCCAGAATCTGTGTGATTATTGGGTGACAAAGGGGACAACCAACTTGTTTGTCACCAAGACTGAATAGATTTTACTTCAATACTGGAGGTAAAGATGTATCACAATCACACAGTCTGGGCCTTATATGATGATTACAAAATATTTTTTACATGTGACCCCTGTCACCTTGTAAAGTATAACTGACCTCCTAAAGGTTAGCTGTTATTATTATTTTAACCAATGCTACCTTGTTTTGTACAAAGCTGACCATGTATCATAAATATATCTCACGGAAATAATTTGAGAACTGCTCAGCATTCAAGGTCGCACTCATCAGAATGACCTTGAGTTCAGGTCGTTTGGGGAGAAGGTCTTTCAGGATGATGAGGAGGAAGTCTGACAACAGATCTCTCTCATGAATCTCATCCACAACAATATGGCTGGCTTGTCTCAAGTACCTGTTCAAACATATCATCAATATATATCAATCATTTCAAAAAAGACCCTCATTGCAGGATAGGGACCTACTGCAATACACATTTAGGGATAAATGATTCGTTTCTTTTTAACAAAATCCTTATCAAACTACAAAATGTTCTTTTCATAATCCTTACCACGTCCAGGCACATGTTTAACACAGGGACTTGTTTTAGCACAATGACTTGTTGTAACATAGACACATTTTTAGCATCAGGACTTGATTTAACATAGGGACTTGTTTCAGCACAGGGATTTGTTTTAACGCAGGAATTTGTTGTAACATAGACACATTATTAGCATCAGGACTTGATTTAACATAGAGACTGGTTTAAACACAGGGATTTGTTTCAACACAGGGACTTATTTTAACACAGAGACTTCCAATATCATGATTATAAACGACCATGGACACAGGATAATTTGTCTCGTCCAACATTTCATTATGGTGGGTTATTTATACAGCCTACTGTTTATTGATTACTGAAGTTCCTTTCCAATATTCTGGGCGGGGATTCTGGGATGACATTACAGATGGTTTGTAATCTTACCTTTTTATTATAAAGTTTAGAATGTTCAAATCCTTCATTTGATTTTAAAATTCATTTTTCCACGATAACATCTCTAAGATCATTGTCGATTATTTAAAAATACAAGTTCTTAATTTAAATTTCATTTCACTGTTGAAAACATAAATTTTATAATGCTTTAATCTTTGTGAATATATATACCCGGTATCTTTATAAAGAAAAAGCTAATATGCAGCCAAATTTTCCTCAGTTGCCTCCTAGGTTTAACATTTTGGCCCTTAGCACCAATGTTGGGCCCTAGAAGGACAAAACAGCTGCATGATGCAGTTTAATTCATGGTTTGGCTGTTCAAGACCTTATCTTAATGTGTATTTAGTGGTGGTATTCACTTGTGTTTTCTCTTGCACAATCTTGATACAATTTACAAATACTGTTAATTATAATGGTCAGATCCTGTTCAAATTTGGATTTGGTAGATATTGTTAAATGTGCTATTAACATATTTGGGTATATAAGGATGGACCTCTAGGAATACATATCTCTCTATATTGATACATTATTATGTGATTAGAGTATTTATGATAAAATTCTTTAGTGACAAAAATAATTGTTTATGTCAGAAAACATTTCGTCTTTTGAAAACTGACAAACGTATTAAGACGACATATAACTACAAACTTACGGGTCAAACTCCAAGTATTTCAACAGTATACCAGTGGTACAGTATAGAACAGACCCACTACTCCGAGGTAATTTTCTGTAAAAAAAGATAAGAATAATGCTAAAATACAGTTTAACAAAATTGCATCTATTTTCCTTGGAGAACTATTTGACCTCATTCCATCCCATCCACCTAACAAAGAACCAGTATAAAAGAAAAAGGATCAAATGAGCAATGGCTAACATTGATCAAATGCCATTCTCTGATGGTCAAAGGTTATTTTTCCACTTTTGAAAATTAAAAAATCTGTGTACAAGCTATTACAATCTGTTGACCATTTTGTTTTGCCTTAAAATGTCAAGAAGGACAAAAACTGAGTTTTAATCATAATAAAAAATACTAAGTTTTGAAGAAAATGGTTGAAAACTGAAAGAAGAAATCTCAGTACAAGTTTAAAGCTCTGAAAGAACAAAGGGAAATAACTCTGTTGACCATGAGATCATGGTCTGATATTGAAACTTTAAAGCCTACCATGTTTCAATGAAATAGCTGAAAACATGAGGGAGGAAATGTTGTGACAATATAGAAATGCTGAAAAAACAAAGGGCAATAACTCCTCCATAAATTGTAAATTCTCAATGCCATTGAGGAAAACACAATTTCAAGTAATGGTTATAAAGCCAAATATGTTTGAGAGAAATTGGTTTAAAATCAAGAAAGGAGATCTTTGTATCAAATTAAAATGCTAAGAAAGCTAAGAGGGGTAACTCCTTCATGAATTTTTGTATCAAACTTCTATGATGAAAAACAATTTCATCCCAAAGTAAATTAGTCTTTAGAGTTTGAAAGAACTCTCCTATTTTCAGTTGAATCAAACTGATTTTCAGAAAACACAACTTGATGTCATGGTAAATAAGTGTACAAAGTTTCAAAGAAACTGGTTTCTGACAAATCTCCTGATTAGATTTAAATTATGACCAACTCTTCAAAATACATCTGAATCAAACTGCAAATCAGCAAAACCAACTTCTTGTTACAGTGATTAAGCCTACAAAGTTTGAAAAAGATATGTTGAAACTGTGGCAAGTGATGTCTGGATAAAAATTAACAGATGGACACTGCCATAACATAAATATTGACAGGCATATAAAAATAGGAAAATTGATGTGCAAAAAATTCAGTTTTGAAAGGTACCAACTTAAATGTGTTATTAATCATACTATTCAGGACAAACCAATCACAAGAGTTCCTCGGAACTGTATGTGTCGCCTGCATAAAGTGTCACGGTCACCCAGAAATTGAACTGGATGTGTAACTATCAACCAAAAAGTTGTAATACCAAATTTCACTTCTATAACTTGAAGCATAAAGGGAAAACTGCACAAAGCAATATTCCTGAGAAATTTTCCAAGTTCTAAGGGGCATAACTCAGTCACTGACAGCACATAGCAAATGTCATTTCTATAACTCAAAGCATAAGCCAAAAAAGTCAGGAAAACAATATTCTCATTAAATTTTCTAAGTTGAAAGGGACATAACTCAGCCAAAAAGGGTCACAGACAGCCGGGAATCGAACTTAATCTGTACCCTTGCAACGAAAAGCAATATGCCAAATTTCATTTTGATAACTCAAAGCATTACCGAAAAAAGTCCAGAAAACTTTCGTTCAGACAACAGGTGACGACGGACAAAGTGATCCCTTAGTGTCCGCTAGCTCTGCAGGCTTCACAAAAACCCCTATCATCTGTAATTTTATATTTTGTTCCTACCTCTCCAGCCTGATAGAGTATCCTATATCGCCGTCACATCCCACATTCTGTCCTCGCTCGTCCGCCACTCGTTCTGCGACCTGACATCAAAGAGCAAAATCATTATGTTCTTTACTGTATGTTTCCATATTATGATTTTGTCCTACAATTTCTCACCGAGTAAACAATTTCTTTGAGAAACATTAAAATAGATCCAAGGGGAGGGGGGAGGCACTCATGAGGGATAAGCAAAAATGAAGGCTAGGACATCCACGACACAAACATTGATGTACTTACAGACACAGCACTGATCCCCTCCCTCTACACAAACAGGCACTGATCCCCTCCCTCTACACAAACATTGATGTACACAGACACGGCATCTACAAAAACATTGATGTACTTACAGACACCCTCCCCTCCCTCTACACAAACATTGATGTACTTACAGACACAGCACTGATCCCCTCCCTCTACACAAACATTGATGTACTTACAGACACAGCACTGATCCCCTCCCTCTACACAAACATTGATGTACTTACAGACACGGCACTGATCCCCTCCCTCTACACAAACATTGATGTACTTACAGACACGGCACTGATCCCCTCCCTCTACACAAACATTGATGTACTTACAGACACGGCACTGATCCCCTCCCTCTACACAAACATTGATGTACTTACAGACACAGCACTGATCCCCTCCCTCTACACAAACATTGATGTACTTACAGACACAGCACTGATCCCCTCCCTCTACACAAACATTGATGTACTTACAGACACAGCACTGATCCCCTCCCTCTACACAAACATTGATGTACTTACAGACACAGCACTGATCCCCTACAGACCTCTACTACACAAACACATGCACTGATCCCCTCCCTCTACACAAACATTGATGTACTTACAGACACAGCACTGATCCCCTCCCTCTACACAAACATTGATGTACTTACAGACACGGCACTGATCCCCTCCCTCTACACAAACATTGATGTACTTACAGACACAGCAGACACAGCACTGATCCCCTCCCTCTACACAAACATTGATGTACTTACAGACACAGCACTGATCCCCTCCCTCTACACAAACATTGATGTACTTACAGACACAGCACTGATCCCCTCCCTCTACACAAACATTGATGTACTTACAGACACAGCACTGATGTACTTACAGACACAGCACTGATCCCCTCCCTCTACACAAACATTGATGTACTTACAGACACAGCACTGATCCCCTCCCTCTACACAAACATTGATGTACTTACAGACACAGCACTGATCCCCTCCCATTGATGTACTACACAAACATTGATGTACTTACAGACACAGCACTGATCCCCTCCCTCTACACAAACATTGATGTACTTACAGACACAGCACTGATCCCATCCCTCTACACAAACATTGATGTACTTACGGACACGGCATTGATCCCCTCCCTCTACACAAACATTGATGTACTTACGGACACGGCACTGATCCCATCCCTCTACACAAACATTGATGTACTTACGGACACGGCACTGATCCCATCCCTCTACACAAACACAGACACAGCACTGATCCCCTCCCTCTACACAAACATTGATGTACTTACAGACACAGCACTGATCCCCTCCCTCTACACAAACATTGATGTACTTACAGACACAGCACTGATCCCCTCCCTCTACACAAACATTGATGTACTTACAGACACAGCACTGATCCCCTCCCTCTACACACAAACATTGATGTACTTACAGACACAGCACTGATCCCCTCCCTCTACACAAACATTACACAAACAGACACAGCATGTACACAAACACTGACAGACACAGCACTGATCCCCTCCCTCTACACAAACATTGATGTACTTACAGACACAGCACTGATCCCCTCCCTCTACACAAACATTGATGTACTTACAGACACAGCACTGATCCCCTCCCCCTACACAAACATTGATGTACTTACTGACACAGCACTTATCCTTCTAGGTTGTGTACATATGACTTTACACTGTGATCCCTTCCCCTGGGATATAAAGTCATCCAAAATATACTGAGGCACCTGAAATTGATATGTAAGATTTTTTTATGCGGCTATTTTGTTGATTCTTTTTTTACTTTTTTTCTACTATTAACAAAATTACGGAAATCCCTGAATCAGAAATTTACAACACTGATATATCAGAAAGGATACCATTATGGTTTGACAATGATAACAACAGGCAGGTGAGCTGACAAGCTGTTTGTCAAGTGTTTATATCTTAATATTTGAAAATGATGACTTAACTTTCTTACCATCAACTCGCTTTCAGAATTTAAGTGTCCGTGACAACAGTAGAAATTTGCTGTGGGAATAGTTTATCCACATTATTGAGGATTGAAAGGCTAAACCGAGAAATTTGTACCCAGTTTACGATACTTCTTTTAAAATATCCCTTTTCAAAAGACTGAATTATTAAACCTGGCTTCAAAATATATTTAAAATTGGCTCCTGTTTTTAAAATTTTGTTTTCTTACTTTTTCATTGGTTTGTCATAAACTACAATATTTATGATAGCTTGTCTTGATTATTGACATTCATGTACACGTAGTAACATATTCATCATGAAATTATAAGCAAAAGGACCAAGATATTAATTCCAACTTTACACAACAGAATACATCAAACACTAGAGGTGAAGTTCTAGATTTTATTAAAGAAAATAGGATTGCCTGTGACTGTATTAGAAATCATTTGAGCATGATAATCTACAGCTATCTACAGAAACCAGGCCAAGTTTGAGTAGCCACTTTAGGTTGTGTGAGATCTTCACATTTATACAAGTAATTGAGTCCAACACTTACCACTCACTGTGTAGTCAGGTTGTGTGAGATCTTCACATTTATACGAGTAATTGAGTCCAACACTTACCACTCACTGTGTAGTCACTTTAGGTTGTGTGAGATCTTCCCATTTATACAAGTAATTGAGTCCAACACTTAACACTCACTGTGTAGTCAGGTTGTGTGAGATCTTCACATTTATACAAGTAATTGAGTCCAACACTTACCACTCACTGTGTAGTCAGGTTGTGTGAGATCTTCACATTTATACAAGTAATTGAGTCCAACACTTACCACTCACTGTGTAGTCACTTTAGGTTGTGTGAGATCTTCACATTTATACAAGTAATGGAGTCCAACACTTAACACTCACTGTGTAGTCAGGTTGTGTGAGATCTTCACATTTATACAAGTAATTGAGTCCAACACTTACCACTCACTGTGTAGTCAGGTTGTGTGAGATCTTCACATTTATACAAGTAATTGAGTCCAACACTTACCACTCACTGTGTAGTCAGGTTGTGTGAAATCTTCACATTTATACAAGTAATTGGGTCCAACACTTACCACTCACTGTGTAGTCAGGTTGTGTGAGATCTTCACATTTATACAAGTAATTGGGTCCAACACTTACCACTCACTGTGTAGTCAGGTTGTGTGAGATCTTCACATTTATACAAGTAATTGAGTCCAACACTTATCACTCACTGTGTAGTCAGGTTGTGTGAGATCTTCACATTTATACAAGTAATTGAGTCCAACACTTATCACTCACTGTGTAGTCAGGTTGTGTGTTATCTTGACAAGACATAGTCTTACTTTTCTTGTGGGTATTGTGTTAATTTTTATCCCTTTAATAAACCCTATAATTTTGTTATGATTATATAAATACTTACCTGTGTATAAAATACACAATATCTTTCTTACAGGTATTGTGTTAATTCTTATCTCTTTAATATACCTCCTAATTCTGTTGTTGGGATTAATAAATACTTACCTGTGTAGTATACCCTGTAATTTTGCTGTTGGGATTATATAAATACTTACCTGTGTAGTATACCCTGTAATTTTGCTGTTGGGATTATATAAATACTTACCTGTGTAGTATACCCTGTAATTCTGATGTTGGGATTATATAAATACTTACCTGTGTAGTATACCCTGTAATTTTGCTGTTGGGATTATATAAATACTTACCTGTGTAGTATACCCTGTAATTTTGCTGTTGGGATTATATAAATACTTACCTGTGTAGTATACCCTGTAATTTTGTTGTTGGGATTATATAAATACTTACCTGTGTAGTATACCCTGTAATTTTGCTGTTGGGATTATATAAATACTTACCTGTGTAGTATACCCTGTAATTTTGTTGTTGGCATATGAATACTTACCTGTGTAGTATACCCTGTAATTTTGATGTTGGGATAATATAAATTCATACATTTGTAGTAAAACGTGTAATTGTGTTGTTGGATTATATAAATACTTACCTGTGTAGTATACCCTGTAATTTTGCTGTTGGGATTATATAAATACTTACCTGTGTAGTAAACCCTGTAATTTTGTTGTTGGCATATGAATACTTACCTGTGTAGTATACCCTGTAATTTTGCTGTTGGGATTATATAAATACTTACCTGTGTAGTAAACCCTGTAATTTTGTTGTTGGCATATGAATACTTACCTGTGTAGTATACCCTGTAATTCTGATGTTAGGATTATATAAATACTTACCTGTGTAGTATACCCTGTAATTTTGCTGTTGGGATTATATAAATACTTACCTGTGTAGTATACCCTGTAATTTTGTTGTTGGGATTATATAAATACATACCTGTGTAGTATACCCTGTAATTTTGCTGTTGGGATTATATGAATACTTACCTGTGTAGTATACCCTGTAATTTTGCTGTTGGGATTATATGAATACTTACCTGTGTAGTATACCCTGTAATTTTGCTGTTGGGATTATATAAATACTTACCTGTGTAGTAAACCCTGTAATTTTGTTGTTGGCATATGAATACTTACCTGTGTAGTATACCCTGTAATTTTGCTGTTGGGATTATATAAATACTTACCTGTGTAGTATACCCTGTAATTTTGCTGTTGGAATTATATAAATACTTACCTGTGTAGTATACCCTGTAATTTTGTTGTTGGGATTATATAAATACGTACCTGTGTAGTATACCCTGTAATTTTGCTGTTGGGATTATATAAATACTTACCTGTGTAGTAAACCCTGTAATTTTGTTGTTGGCATATGAATACTTACCTGTGTAGTATACCCTGTAATTCTGATGTTGGGATTATATAAATACTTACCTGTGTAGTATACCCTGTAATTTTGTTGTTGGCATTAAATTAACACTTACCTGTGTAGTACACCCTGTTATTTTGTTGTTGGCATTATATAAATACTTGCCTGTGTAGTATACCCTGTAATTTTGTTGTTGGCATTAAATTAACACTTACCTGTGTAGTACACCCTGTTATTTTGTTGTTGGCATTATATAAACACTTACCTGTGTAGTATACCCTGTAATTTTGTTGTTGGCATTAAATTAACACTTACCTGTGTAGTACACCCTGTTATTTTGTTGTTGGCATTATATAAATACTTGCCTGTGTAGTATACCCTGTAATTTTGTTGTTGGCATTATATAAATACTTACCTGTGTAGTCTTTCCACAGCCCGTCTCTCCTTTGATTACCAGGCACTGGTGAGATTTCAATGCTTTTAACATTTCCTGTATCAATAAGAGAAAGCATAGATACAACACAGTAATGACAGAACAGTCACGTATTTAAAAATGGTTATGTTTGAATATGCCCATTTAAACCGATGACCACCAAAATCTTATCCTGAATAGAATTACGAACTTGATCTTTTTAGGTGTCCATGAAAAACCCTGCACACAATAAACTTTTTTATTTGGAAAGTGGTCAAATATGACCTTTGTCCCTTTAAGCTTGGCTGATAATCATGAAAATCTAATAAGTTTTGAAAGTTATGTAATCACACTAGGGATAATAAACTTAATCTATAGTGGGATTCACAAGATAATTTGTACACAAGACTTTTGCTATGGAAGCATGAAAGTTTGGACAAACGGAGGCACAAACTGTAATTATACGAAATCGCTAGTGGAAGTGAGTTCTAAACTTCTGTTTTGTCTGAAGTACTTAGGAAAAAAAGAAAAGTTCTAAAGGACAAACATTTCTAAATGTTTAAGGAATTGATCAGCCTAACACTGAACTCCCTCTTATGAGACAGAAGAAAAAAAAAAAGAAAATGCATTATAGATGCATCGTTATGTGTAATACATTAAGATATTGTTTCTTGTTGTGAAAATTTGAGTATGTGTTTTTTTTTATCTTACATATTAGTACCCATCCTCATTTTATCTATTTAATCTCTAATATAAAATTAGGGGGTAAACAGCCATCTTTAAAATCACCATATAAAAATTACCTAGTATGTGAGTTACTCAGAGCTGAAAGCAGAACCCAACATTAATCTTAAATGGATGTATTACTTACCTGTCTCTTGTCATAAGAAGGCAGTTTTTTTCTGAAGTCCATCATCTTGATAAAGTTTTTGTCTGTCTGCCTGTGCTCTGCTTCCTTGGATAAAAATGCATCTAAACTTGGGTTGCTGGGTATTCCTGCATGTACTTGTGGGTCTGTTTAATTAGAAAATACTTGTCACTGTCAGTGGTTTTCTCTCTGGATGTAACAGCAAACTGCATGAGTAAATTGGAAAATATTGTCCTCCTTCCTCCCAAATTAGGAACATTTTCCTGAATTTATTTATCCTGATTTGGAAACAAATTACGTAAAGTATACACATTTAGCTAAGACAAACAGCCTAGTTAGTGACTGTTAATTCCACCATAGAGAATAGTTAAATACTTTCCCTCGCAATAATTTTTTCATCTTTGTACTTTATTGTCACTTTATTGATATTTGAGTTTGAATTTGAATTAACAAGAGTATTACAGGGCAGAATGTAATATCCCTGTCCCATACCAAATAAATATCCATAACTCATTGTACCAAATAGGATAAAAACATTAAAATTGTAACAGTAAGTCAACATATCAAGAGGGGAAAACAGTGCTGTATGTTTTTTTTTAAGTATACTAAATTTTAAAAAGATTGGTTGAAAACTGAAAGATGAAATATCTTGACAAGATTAAGAAGGATTTGGTGATAGAGCCAATGCCGTTCAGATTCGTACATAGAATAGAGGATTCGTTTACTGCTCCGCGGGAAACCAGGAAGTATGTACGGTGATTGCGCAGTAGAGAAATTCAAGTTAGGGAATCAATCGCAACAGCTTCAGAGTAAGTTACTCCTTGTAATTGATTCCCTAACTTGACAAGATTAAGATGCTAATGAAAGATCAAAGGAGAAAAAACATTATGAAACATTGTTCAGTCAATATGCTGTTCATAAGAACACAATTTCCTGTTGTTGTTTAAAGCCATACTCAGTTTCAAGGCAATTGCTTAAAAACTGAGGGAGTTGATATCTGAGGGAGGTGGTATCTCAGGGAAGAGATATCTGAGGGAAGTGGTATCTCAGGGAAGAGATATCTCAGGGAGGTGGTATCTGAGGGAGGTGGTATCTCAGGGAAGAGATATCTGAGGGAGGTGGTATCTGAGGGAGGTGGTATCTGAAGGGGTTGATATCTCAGGGAAGAGATATCTGAGGGAGGTGGTATCTGAAGGGGGTGGTATCTCAGGGAAGAGATATCTGAGGGAGGTGGTATCTGATGGAGGTGGTATCTGAAGGGGGTGGTATCTCAGGGAAGAGATATCTGTGGGAGGTGGTATCTCAGCGAAGAGATATCTGAGGGAGGTAGTATCTCAGGGAGGAATATCTGAGGGAGGAAGTATCTCAAGGAAGAGATATCTGAGGGAGGTGGTATCTGAGGGAGGTGGTATCTGAAGGGGGTGGTCTCTCAGGGAAGAGATATCTGAGGGAGGTGGTATCTCAAGGAAGAGATATCTGAGGGAGGTGGTATCACAGTGAAGAGATATCTGAGGGAGGTGGTATCTGAGGGAGGTGGTATCTGTAGGGGGTGGTATCTCAGGGAAGAGATATCTGAGGGAGGTGGTATCTGAGGGAGGTGGTATCTGAAGGGGGTGGTATCTCAGGGAAGAGATATCTGTGGGAGGTGATATCTCAGTGAAGAGATATCTCAGGAAGGTGGTATCTCAGGGAGGAATATCTGAGGGAGGTGGTATCTCAAGGAAGAGATATCTGAGGGAGGTGGTATCTGAGGGAGGTGGTATCTGAAGGGGGTGGTATCTCAGGGAAGAGATATCTGAGGGAGGTGGTATCTCAAGGAAGAGATATCTGAGGGAGGTGGTATCACAGTGAAGAGATATCTGAGGGAGGTGGTATCTCAGGGAGGAATATCTGAGGGAGGTGGTATCTGAGGGAAGAGATATCTGAGGGAAGAGATATCTGAGGGAGGTGGTATCTGAGGGAGGTAATATCTGAGGGAGGTGGTATCTCAGAGAAGAGATATCCGAGGGAGGTGGTATCTGAGGGAGGTAATATCTCTGGGAAGAGATATCTGAAGGAGGTGGTATCTGAGGGAGGTGGTATCGCAGGGAAGTGATATCTGAGGGAGGTGGTATCTGAGGGAGGTGGCATCTGAGGGAGGTGGTATCTCAGGGAGATAGTGTCTCAGGGAGGTGGTATCTCAGGGGAGAGATATATAAGTGAGGACCCCAGAGCAATGACTTCTCTTTAAATAGTAAAATCACAACGTCATCAAGGAAAACATAATGTCATGTAATGGTAATGAAATTTGCCAAATTTCAGAGAAACTTGTTTAAATCTTAGGAAGGATAATTTTGTACAAAGTTACAAGAGATCCAAGAGGGATCTTGGTGCCCACCTTTGTTTGATCTTCATTCATATTTTAAATAGTGGATCTTTTCCTATCTTTTCGGAACATTCCTTTGAAGAAATAGTGATAATAGTCATTAACTGCCAAATCTGAGATGGTTGCCTGACAGCCACTTTATTTCTCTTATCAATCCCAAAATCAAATAAGTAAAACCTGGGATTAAGCAGAACCTACATACGAAATCTGAGAGAGATCCATCCAGGACTCTCCAAAAGACAGCGGTAACAATTGTCATTGTTGAATTCCAAGATGGTCGCTTCTCTGCCTTTCGATTGTTTACTGATCAGTTCCAAAATCAAAAAGGCACAAAAAGAAACCAAAGGGAGCATATGTATAAAATTTGAGAGAGATTCATTCAGTACTTCTCAAGAAATTCGGATAACAATCTTTACTAGGTGGAAACCAAGATGGCTGCCTGTTTTGTTTTTCTGATCAGTCCCAAAATCAACTGGGCACAACTAAGGACCAAGGGAAATCTACATATGAAATATGAGAAAGATCCGTCCAGTACTTCTCAAGAAATAGCAAGAACAAAAATTGTTTACAAACAGACTACAGACCATGGACGTTGGTCAGTTTGAATAGCCAACCATATGATGATGGTTGGGGCTAAAAATGTTTAAAACCAATAGATAATCATTCTTTCAAAAACAGTTAAATTGAACTATTGTGTAGAAAAATAATATTTGTCAGTTGTTTTCTCAAATAATTACATCTGCAGAAATGACTGGAGCAGCAAAGGTTAAAAAATCTGTTAAATTTGGTATTGGCACTGGGCAAATCAAGAGACCTTTTTATGTCATAGTTACAAAGCCTACAAAGTTTGTAAGAAATTGGTTGCAAACTAGTAGAGGAGATCTCCAGACAAGATTACCAAGTAATGCTATGAAACAAACTAAGGACAGTAACTCTTCCAAATATAGTCGAATCAAAATGTCATTCAGGATATACAATTTCATGTCATTGTCATTAAGCCTACAAAGTTTGAAAAAGACTGCTAGAAAACTGTGGGAGGAGATCTCTGGGTGATTAAAAGTTTACAACTGACAGATGAAGCTGTTCAGTAAGTCCAATCAACATTTTTGTTGGGCATACAGAGGAAAGAATAGACTCATGACATCTTACCACCACTTCTTTCACCACCAAAGATATAGGCCTTCTCCTCCACACTGCACTGTGTGACAGACTCATATATTGGCATCTCATTCACTTCATCATAATCCTCCATATCTGACTCCAGTAACTGATCCTCGTCACCCATTTCCTCCCCTGAAGAGCTATATCCTGAGGCAGAAGTCTCCATTTGGTCTGTATCAGTATCATTCCATGCATCATAAGAAACAGTTCTGTGCCCATCTCTGCCTGATGTAACTTTTACCCCAGAATGTTTCTGTGAACCTTGACCTCTGTCACTGTCAAAACAAGCACCTGTTGATCTGTGACTCTGAGAAAACCCTGATGCAGTGTTCGGTCGTTTGAAAGTGTGCTGACTGTGACCTCCGTCATAAGATGTAGATGGCCGCCCAGCTGGTACACTTCAAGAGGAAAAAAAATTATGAACAGAGTAAACAGAATACTGTACGTTTTTTTTGAAGGGGTTTTATTTCTTTATTTTTTAAGGATGGTATAAAATTGAAAAATAAATACCCTGAAAATATAAATTAAAGGTAACAATAATCCATTAAATGACTTCAATGAAAACTTTGGGAAAACCACAAGAATTTGAAGCATCAAAAGCAACACCCTTTTACAGTAAATCTTTTATCTTTTTTAAAAATATGTTTTATTCATCCACAATATATTTTAAGAAATGTCACTATTTCATGTCTTAATAGCTATGTCATAGTTTTTTTTTTATTAAATACATATTGTTTGGATATGATCTAAATTTATTTCTTTCAATCACAAATATTAAAGTAATGTTGTAATCTATGTAACTGCAAAAGCTTTATTATATTTAAAGGTTGATTCCTGTAACACTGTCATTCTAATTCAAATCTAAAACAAGAGTATCAGTGGAACTTATGAATGCTCCCTGAAAACAACTTTACTGGAGGATTTTCCTGTCTGTGATTTTTGTATTTGGCCCTGATGTTAGTACACTGTATATCATCTTAGTGAAAGTATGAACAATGTATACAGCAAGTTTCTATATCTGACTTAAAATGCAAGTAAAGTTATGTGCTGGATACAAAATTTTAACATGGGCAATAACTCTGTAAATCAGGAGTTGTGGGCCTCGAATCTTCTACACTGTTCATCATCTTGGTGTAACTAAAGTTCACATCAAATTACATGACCCTTACACAACGTGGCAAAGTTATGATCTGGATACAAAAAGGATGGACAGAAAGACAGATGATGGACAATGCCACAACTATACCCTCCTTCTTCCCCCTACCCTTGAAAAAGTTAAAGGAACATAATCAAGAGAAAACAATATTGGAGAACCAACACTCTTGATGTCTCAGATTGCGGTTAGGTTCCTGGATGGATACCACATGGTATTCAGTAGAGATTCTTCGGATATGTAAACATAAAACAATGATGTTGAGAATCCTTTATTTACTGTTTTAAGGGAACATAATCAGTAACATTTTAATATAGAAATGCTGATACATACACCTGTTACATTTATCAACTTTTTCTTTTACACTACACAAGACTCAGGACTTGTCTGAAACAGTGTAGGTTGATTGACTAAAAGATGGGCAATCTCATTCAGTGCAGTATAACTCAATAACATTGTTGCTGAGGGTATAATCAAGTCTTCTGACATATCCCTGGCAACCTATCCACCCATACATAGCTACCCACCTGATATCCTCATCCAGAGAGGCACCAGATCTTGATGGCTGTGGCTGGATATTGTCTGCGGTGTTGATATCATCAAGAAGGTTACGGATCTTACGTTCCATATTACCTTCTAGGTTTACCACAGCAGTCTGAAGGTCAGTATATACCAGATATGTTACATCTCAATATGTTTGTGTATATCATAAAAACACTCATGCATATCAACTGCAGTTTGACAAACTGGGGTGATATAATATATACAGATATTGAAATTTCTTTTAACCTGGTCTCTCCTTTGTGCAGAATTCTTTCAATACTAGCCAAACAAAGTGATCACAGCAAAATTTTTCTTTACCTATAACAAACTCTGTAAAGTTTTCTCCAAACTAAACAAATTATTTACCTTTTACTCAAAAGGGTGTCTTGATAAGATACATATTACTACAGATATAAAAGTTATATAATACCTGTTTAATTATGTACAGAGTCATGTGACAATATACAGTCAACAGTTTCTCAATATGTTTAGTCCATATGAATTACTTCTGATACCAGCATTTATTGAATTTCATTACCTTGACCTTGACATATCAACTCATATGCTAATGCATATTACATTTGTCAAGATTTAGACCTTAAAACTTTAATATTTTTTCTAAAAGATTTTATTCTTTTTATCAATATTTTCATGATTGTTTGTCTTACTTTTGAGAGGACTCTCTCCACTTAAAAATTTACATATCATCATAGTTTGTTTAATTTGTTGCTACCAGTCGATTGATTGATGGACCAAGGTCATCAATATTTTACCGTTTCTTTCTCCTTCTTTGCCATACTTCGCTTGGCATACCACATTCCAATTTCCCTTCCAGATAACCCTGGTGGTGGTCGCTCTCTGCCACCACGTCCTCCCCCACTATCTTCATACTCCCCTCTGCCTCGTCTACCTCCCCCTCGTCTGCCTCCTCCTCTATGCCATCTTCCACCATCACCATCACCATCCTGCCCTGTAATGAATGAAGAATAGTAAATCACACAGAGGTTTTTTACAGTGACTTATTGTCAGTTACTGAGTCATTTCATTCATTTCTTTTTTGATTATCATACTCAATAAATAAAGGAGAAATGTGAAGAAATATGAAGGAAAGAAAATACACAAAAACACAATAAAATACAGAGCAAAACTTAGTTTAAAATTTATTATGAAAAGTCACATGTTCATGAACAAATCTCTACAGCTGGAATTGTTAGTAACATATGTACACATAAAGACATCACAGGGGCGTAGCTTCCATAGAAAGAAAAATCCCGGGCTTACACATAAAAAATCTGTGCATAGAGTATGTCGGACAAAATTACAAAACTAAGGTTGAAAATAAATATCAGGGGTTGAAGTTTGTTGTTAAGTAAATGAAAAAAAAACTGTCTCAGAAAACGATTCAAAACATCTTTGAAATCATGAAATTCATTTTTGCCTGGGCTTACACATTTCTGCTCGGCTAGCTACACTCCTGCATCAAGACAAATCATTGATACAGAGATTTTAACAGAGGAGAGGGTTTTTTTCCTTACAAAATCGACAGTAGTTATTTGATTGTTAATATGTTAACGGGATAAAACTGTCAGGAGGTATCAACCGAACCATGAACCAGATATCCAATTTCTTGTTCTGGCACTTATGTGCATACACTTTCCTTATGGTTTTCCGAGTGATGAGGTGCTGGACAAGGACTGTCCAAGTTATTTTATGCAGCTTATATATTCTTTACCTTCTCCATTGTTGTTGCTAAATCTGCGACCACGTCCCCAGCCACCACCTCCTCGAGGTCTTTTCCAGGAGTTCTGTCTACCCTCACCTCGATAACTCATTGTAGTTACTACAACCAGACATGTCCTCGTTAAGTTAATGGTAGCAACGTGGTTTTTTCTGTGATGGATTTAATTTATGAATCATAACACTACATGAACTATTTGAAATTGTGCAAAACACACTATGTTTCACTTATTTCTCCCTTGAAAATTATTATTAAAAGCATACATATCATGCATATGGTCAGCGTGAATACGCAACTTTTGTGATTATAGACTTAATCTGTTCGTCAATGTTTATGATTTTATCAACATCTTTTAGATCTAGAGCTACACTTAACAGCCAATACCTTGAAGTGCTACTAAACTTTGACGTCGACACAATATGTAAAGAGCAAGCATTTCATGTGGTATCCGTCTTTCATCATGGTCGGCATCAATCGGTGTCGCCTACATGCTTCTTTCTCCTTTTCTATCAAATTAAGCGATCGGTTGACCGAGACTATTGGTAGTATAATAGCAACTAACACTACTTGGAAGACCTCAACAGTGCCCGGCAGTGCCCATTAGCGATGGATATATAGACCACTTAGGATTTCTCGTGCTACAGCATGATAAAACGATACCATGATCATTAATGTCTACTATATGGGACTAAAACACTATGGCGCGATATTTTATTGCTTCGGTGATTGTCTCCCTTACGTTGTCAATGCATGGTTTACAATGTCTTATTCTGACGTCATATCAACTAGATATATTGAAATCATTGGACGTCGTTCATCGACTCCAGGTCGGTATTTTAAAAAGGCGAAAGAACGTTAGAATAATTCGGACTAAGTGTCTTCTATTGGTGCATTTTGATGAAAATGTAACATGACAAAGTTGTTTTTTATGAATTAAGATGATAAACGAATATCATTCAATCAAATACATGACGTGACAATGAACAGTATGGACTACCATCTCCCTGGAGAGGTTATAGAATATTGTCATTGTATCCGATTCAAAAAGCATCAATAGAGCAACGAAACGTGTAAATTGTGAAATCTAAATCACTATAAGGCCCTTTTTCTAAGTAAGTCGACCAGTAAAAGAAGGCCGGAATGATTAATATAACAAACATTTTTATCAATAAGAACATCCATGATAAAACACAAGATGAATAACTCCCAATAGTTGCGGAAGGATGAGCGTCTCATGCGCCATCGTCAACAACCTTCTAGGCGTGGTCAATACTGATCGGCATCGTTTTCAATAGAGCGTGACAAAACAAATAGCAAATTCATATTTAGAATCTTGGAACTCTTGTTCATCGGACAGCTATGTGGTAAGATAACATTTTAAGCTGCACTGATGAGGTCTAATTGTAAGCTGAAATCAAATTCTGAAGGGTATATATCCTGCCCTGATTTCTTTTGATTTTTTAGTTTGAATATGAATTTTGTTGACATGCCGGTAATTTTTTTCAAACTTTTTTTCAAATGCTTAACTGTTTTCCTTCAAAATAACTAAATAATCATATGAATAAATCAACATAATTTGCAATGTTTTGATATGTTATCGTTGGAGTGAATTCTTGGTTAGTCAGACGTAAATGACTTCGGATTAATGAGTTTCGGTGACAATTGTAATAATACATAACGATAAACTAACCTAATTTCATCCTTTAACATGAATAATTCGGTAAGTTATCAGAAGAGGAACCAGGTAATCGAAGTTAGTTGTATAAAGTTATTCAAATTGCTTACTTGAGGTCACACATTAAAACAACCTAAGTCACGTTCCATTTAGTAGTAACAGGGTCACCGAGAGGTCGTTTTATCATGAAGCCGTCAAAAAAAAATCCCATCAAGTTCTAGATAAAAAAAGGTGTGTTTTTTCCAATGAAGCGAAAATTAATACTTTCATGAAAGTGATAATTCTTGACATTTCACCGAATGTATATGTAAATGTTCATTTCATATGAGGGCTCAGTTGTGATGTCACCACTGCAATATAAAACGGACTAATTCCCGATTAGGGTTCAAACATATAATGCAATTCAATTAATTATTTGGCTATCCTGTATTCTGAATTTGTAACGAAGGTATTATTCCGTCGTGAGTCTGTAGACGATATAATTGATATTGTTAACAAATGATCGGGAATTATCTCCCTTGCATTGACAGGTAAACAACTGTCACACGTGAGCATGTTCGAATTAACAACAAAGCCATCAGGTGATCTTTGTTAGTATTCAATATGTTTCGTCCGTAAAACATACACACAAATACCACCCGATTACTTATGGCACACTACTTTTTCTGGACAGACTTCGGAATAATGTCTTCTGGTATCTGGACAGACACATGCACATCTCTAAATCGACTGCCAAATGGAGTACTCTTATTCCAAAGAGACATCAGGAAACTTTCTAAGCTTATTCTGGACTGCTGTGTTTTGAAGTTAACTCAACAACGATATGTAAATAAAATCGTAAGTCTAACTGAGTGTCAGTAAAAACCAAACCAAAATATGCTATGAGATCGATAAGGGAAAATCAGACTTTCCAGAAGGATGAGCGTCTCTTGCTTTATAAACAACTCCCGCTTTATATGTCTAGGCGAATTCAATTAATGACATGCTCTCAAAAAGATAATCGGGATATTAAAAATGAAACCACCAGGAATAAATGAACATGAAACTCTACTTCCTATATCACAAGTAAATTTTTGATTAAGCAGACCATCGTGAATAAGTCCTAGAATATCTAGTCAAATCCGACACGTAAACATCATCGTTTTGACGTGCATGTTCGATACAATACAAGAATGGAAAAATTCACATTTCATGAATTGAAATTTTCTTGTTTGTTTATGTGGTTTGCTGTCCTTGTAGGTTGCGCATAAGAATCAAAAGTGTGTGAATTCACATTCTGGATGTTATCGTCAACGGATGTTCATGGCCATCCAATCATGTTAAGAGGCAATGTCAACATTATTTCGTTCAGTAACATTTAAGTATTTTGGTCTGTTTCTAATACCGTTCCGTCAAAGTCTCCAATGAAGCCGTCAAGTCTCGTATGAATACAAAAACTAGTTATACAAGAAAAGTTTGTGCTTCTGCATATTGATGACCCATTATACTTAATATTTATAAATATTGTTTTTTTCATATTCGTCAGATCGATCGAGAATGCATATGAGCCAGGACAAAAGCAAACGAGAACCGATGACCATATCTTTCCAGTTATAAGTAAGAATGAGTTTTAAATGTTTTAAACTAATAAAGCGGATACTGTAAAATTATCAAGTTTCGTGAGATATTTATTTTCGTTGATTCTATGGGTACCTTTTATCCACGAATTCACATGTCTACAATAAATTAACATAACTGTCTAATATCAGTGAGTCTCATGAGTTATACATAAATTGTATCCACTAAAAAGTTCTCGAAATACCACGAAGTTTAAAGGTTACGGATAGTACTTTTTATAATACCACCACACTGAAATCACGTGACCATAATTTTTTAGCGATAACGTGACGCCACACTGTCACATATACCAGCTGTATACCACTCTGTGATGGTAGACGGCCCGATCTTGATCTGTTACTTTCTTTCCTGTTTACAATTTCATAGTGTCTCCCTTGACCTCAGAATCAATTTCACCCAGACTGTCACGAGAAAAGTCATTACATTTAAAATAAATAGATAAAGACGTTATATAATGTTAGTGCTCGCGTCATTTTTGAGTTGTGTTTTAGCTACTGACCGAGTTGCTTGCTGCATTTTTAGATAACGTAGGTCACTGGAAATAGTGATGGAGATAGGACATGTGTACGAATCAGGAAGTTACTAGATAACAAGAAATATATCTCACAACAATTAAACTAGATGGACTACTCACATCCTGCTGTGAAGTGGTTTGTCCCAATAAAGGATTGTACCACTGGGGCTCGGAGGATACAAGTGTTGATTTGATATTTCATCGGCCAGATTTCTTAATCGTTGGTTTAAGATGAATTTGTCGACGAATGTTACGTATTCGTTAGAAGACGAAGATTACGATGAATTCAGGAAGACTGGCATTCCTATCACTGTTTATCTGATAGTTCTGTGTGTCCTGGGAACAATTGGAAATGTCCACGTGTTTCTGGTGTATTTACTGAGATACAAATCAAACATCTATAAAACGTTTGTACTATGTTTAGCTGCGGTGGATTTTCTTGGGTGTACGTTCTGTATTCCAGCGTCACTGTACATCATCAGACACCCGAACACGATACAGTCTTTGGCGTTCTGTAAGATAAACCGCGCTATTACCTATTTCGTGGGAGCATATTCACTGCTGCTTCTGGACTGCATAGCTGTGGAACGTTATAGGAAGGTATGCCAGGCTACTCGTGCCCAATTCACCATCAAAATAACACGTATTGTGTGTGCTATTAACTTCGCATTCGTCGTTATCGTGATTGTTATCCCCGTAACAATCATTTATGGAATCAACCAGAAGACAACCAAGGCCCATTCACTGACTGGTTATGAATGTACTGTGTTAGAAAGTTTCAAAAATGCAACTTTGACTAAGATATACAGGGGGTTTGTATTCCTCATCTTCCTAGCTTTAGTGATAGTCTCTGTTGTGCTGTATATTCTGATCGGAAAGAAGATCTACACCCATAAGAACAAAACGAGTACATCAAGTAAACAGCATGCCATGTCGCAATTGAAACAAAACGTTTGTAAATCAGTATCATCTGAAGACGGCGAAAACCAAACAAGGACTTCTGAAGTTGAGCCCATGAACTCGACAAAGGCTTTAAATGACAAATCTGAATCGGCTATAGTAACAGAGAAATGTGTTATTACGACAGATCCACGTAACCCTGAGATTAAGAGAAACAAATCGGAGCGAGAAAACCAGACACGAGCAACGACCGGAACAGAAAAGAAATATCTTCACACATTGAATGAGAGAAAGCGAAAGAAGCTTGACAGAAGTAGAAATATAACTATGATATTCTTAGTTGTGTCAATTCTCTCCTTCGGGGGTTACCTCCCCTACCTAATAACCACCTTGATACGAAATATCAGCAGATCTACGTTCGAGAACTTTGCAGAAAATTATGAAACTTTGGACATATTCATTCGTTGGATGATATTCCTCAACAATGCCATAAATCCCCTTGTTTATGGCTTTATGGACAAAAAATTTCGAAGCGAACTCCAGACGTGTTACGTTAGAATGGCCAGGTGTTCATCTCCATGGTCGTAATCGTAAACATTGAATTAAATTATTAATTTCGTGCAATGAATGAAATTTACGCAACAGCATTCAAACTTAAATCTCTTTCATATGTTATATTTTATTCAATTATAGAACTTTCACCTAAACTTACGGTCTTCGTCCGGAAACACAAATGAGTTGATGTTTCTGTTGTGGAGTTGTAACGGAAATCTGCCTGAGAGTTTTCACAAATGTCTCTGTTAATGACATCCTGAGAGTTAAACGCTGACATGTCATTGGTGGTTCGTTTCTTCGACTATAACTAAATTCGCTGAAGTCAATTTCATAGATATAGTATACATTATGATACAACACAATTATTCATAAAAAATATCTCGGTAACTTAATTTGCTGAAGTACTTTATATGGTAATAGATTAGCAGACCAATGGTACAATCATTTACAACATGGTTAATCGTAATAGCTGCATTTGTAGCAGATTTCATTTTGTATATATATCTTTGTTAACCTGGAGAATCATCTCTGTCAGAACGTAGTATGTTGATATATTTTCTTTATTGTTTTCCGTCAATGAAATATGGATAAAATATAAGAATTAAGCGTAATTATGTCCCTCGCTTGTCCTACTTCATTAGTGTACTTGTGTATGGCCATTTTGAGGCAAGATGGACAATATTCGAAACGTCATGCTACCCAACCCCAAAATACCTTATATCTAAATTGATTTATGTAAAGTAATTGTAAGTACCATATATATGTTGTTACCACTTACAATTATGCATTGTAAAACATGAAACTACAAATAGTAATAAAATTCACTGAAATTAACATTTTACTCTGAAATGTCGCTCACCTTAAGGAGGGACAAGAAATCTTGTTTTATAATATACAATACCTATATCAATGTGACTATAAGATAAATATAAAAATAGAACAATCCATGTACGTTGTTGTCATTTTTCATAATCTATGTCTAATAAGTTCACACACAAATAAATAGATAAAGTGCCGTAACCTTTTGTTTAGCTTACATGTCTGTTCTATCATGGGGTTTTATTCTAAGATTGATTGAAATAGCACTTCATGATTAGTGATAAGAATCTAAGCTAAACACAACCCTTTGAAGTCTAGCAGCTCAGCATCCCTGATTTTCGAATTTACTGGACCGTAAAATCAGGCTTATATATTGTAAATGATAGGTGCATTGTGTTAGTATACCATCTGGCTATAAACCAAGTATCATAAGTGTTGAACTTATTACGTTTTGAGTAACAGATTTTGCGTAAAACTTTAAAACGAAAGATTTATGACGTCATCGTCGCCACCGGATGCAAGAAAACGCTTAGAAATTTGTGAAAGAACAACAATGTATTGAATTCATTAATAATTATTTCCTGTAAGTGTAGTGCATAAACAGAACATCGATATACAATTGAACCCAGAAAAAACACACAGGGTAAATGCATTTCAAGTTTACTACCATCAAACAGTTTATTAGGGAACCGAAAGTAATGTTTGCGATAGCTGGAAAAATGGAGGACAGATCATTTTGACACCTGATCGTTAATGAAGGGATACTAACACTGCGATTTGAAGGGATGGGGGTTGTGGGTGAGGTTCGGGTTTGTTCCGTGTTTGTTTACAATTTCATCCCACGCTTATTCTATTGGTGTCATATCCGTTGAAAGAGACGGCCAAGGGAGGACATTCACAGTATTCTGTGCAAGGAAACTCATAGGTAATCAAGCAGTGTCGGGACGAGCGTTGTCCTGCTGGTAAAACTGTAGTTGCGGCTTTGCAGCAAACAATTGAAGGACGTAAGGCCTGAGAACGTCATCCCTGTACACTCCTTTTACACGTTGACGGACGACACGAAGAGGTGACCGATGATGGTAACTGAAGGCTCCCCGTACCATCACGCTGCTGCCACCCTATATGTTACACTGCAGAACACAACAAACTGTGTAACGTCTGTTACGTTGACGCTGAGTTGTCTCCCTTGGTCTTCCTGTCCAAGGACGATCAGAAACAGAACCCGTATGTCGTAAGCGTCCAGCTAGCCTGGTGCTAGTGCGTACATGGCATCCCAAGCGCCTGGCTACAATAGTGGCGGAGGTACCCGCCTGCAAACTTCCAAGAGCTATTCCTCTCTGCAATTGTGTTATCGTTATTGTAGCATCGTGTTTCATGAGAATTATTCGCGCTACCTTCACCGAATGAATGTTTTTGGGACAGATTTTATAAAGGACACGTCTCGATGAAAGCTCACATGTATTGGCAACACCTGCGATTGCACGTGAAGAATTCATGATTTTACGCATTGGGCACGGGTCGTCGGTATGAACAATGTGTGGAGTGAACAAAAACACGCTATTCAATCATTTACATTCACAAATTATATCATTGATATTAACAGCAATATATAAAAGACCACAACTAAAAATATAACTTTCACTTGAAAATGTACTTGCGTTTTTATGGGGTTCAGTAATACGTAGCTCTACTAAGTTTTTATATTATAAAACACTAAAGAAATTCTTCTTTCGACCGAAGGTCAAGTTAACTGACACATGGAGAATGTATGCATGATACGTGTACTTCCAGAGAATTTACTTGCTACTTGGTCATCACTGATAGGCAATGTGATCGTCCTTATGTATAAGTTTGACAAATAATAGCGTAGCTTATTCCCTATCATGGAGTAAGTCTTCTGGTGTGATATTTTAATAACACTAATACTGCTGGTACGTATGCATATTATCAACGAAGCATTAAAATACATATGTATATAAAAGAAAGTCTAGAATAAAGTATGACACCCCCTTAGAAAATGAACGAAATTTCTAAATCGTAAGCGAACTGTGAGTGTTAGCACTTTTGAGTGAAATTTAAACCTTGCTCTTGGTGTGTTTTTAAAAGTCAAACTATGAGCATATGAATAACTGTCCAACTCAAACATTTCGTGTCCACAAACGTGTTTTTTCATAACTATTAAAAAGCCGTTTTCATTTAAAGTACTGTTTTAGTTGATAACCAGAACAGAGTTATAGTTGTGACACAGATTGCAACCAGTATATTGATACAGAAAGCATAAACACAATATACTTATTACTCATTTATTAAGAAAAACGCAAATCCTGAAAAAAGTGTATATTATGATTTATCTTAAGAATTCAGTACGTTTTAAAGGAATTGAATGACGTTGCAATTATATTTGTGAACGATTTTTGTTTTCTTTAATTCTAAATTAAGCTCAATCTAGACCATTGCATCGCACCCCAAGTTCCCGGAAACGACCACGAAATGGCAGAAAATATAATCAAATTATGTCGTCTTTAAGAGAAGCACTAATACATTAATCTACAGAATGATTTATTCAGAATATTTTACCTGAATGAGACAAAAACAGAAAAAATAATACAACTGATTGTTTTTTTTAGTTTTTGTTTGTTTCAGCAACGTTAGACATACCTACAATGTATGACAAGGGATTACGTTCTTCGAATGTTGCACAACGGAAATAAACTACAAGTCTTCAGATCATATGCAAACAGGAAGAAGGCAATTCAGTATGGATAAAGTGTTCAAAAGGTTTCAAGAAATGGCATTGAGTAATTTAAAAAGGTTAACAGTTTTAGAAGGTGTATATTGGTGTCTTGACGCATGACTCGCATCCGGCTGTGAAGTGGTTTGTCCGAATAAAAGTTTGTAATACTGGGGCTCGGAGGATACAAGTTCATCGGCCAGATTTCTTAATCGTTGATTTAAGATGAATTTGTCGACGAATGTTACGTATTCGTTAGAAGACGAAGATTACGATGAATTCAGGAAGACTGGCATTCCTATCACTGTTTATCTGATAGTTCTGTGTGTCCTGGGAACAATTGGAAATGTCCACGTGTTTCTGGTGTATTTACTGAGATACAAATCAAACATCTATAAAACGTTTGTACTATGTTTAGCTGCGGTGGATTTTCTTGGGTGTACATTCTGTATTCCAGCGTCACTGTACATCATCAGACACCCGAACACGATACAGTCTTCTGTTTTTTGCAAGGTGTACCGCGCAGCCATGAACTTTGTAGGAGCATACTCCTTGATACTTCTGGATTGTATCGCTGTTGAACGCTATCGGAAGGTATGTGCAGTTACTCGTCGCCAATTTACATTACGAACAACTCGCGTGGTCTGTGCATTAACTTGTCTCTTGGTGATAGTAACGTTTGCCATCCCCGGAATCCTCACGTATGGCATTAACCAGAAGATAACAAAGCCCCATTGGTTGGTTGGTTATGAATGTATGATCTTAGAAAATTTAAAGAGTTCGACGTTTATGAAAGTATACAGAGGAATAATATTCGTCATGTTTGTTTTTTTCTTTATAATTTCAGCCGTGTTGTATACTTTGGTTGGTAGGAAAATCTCTGTTCATAAGAATAAACATAAAGAAATATGTATTTCTAGAAAGAAACCTATATCGACAGAAGATGTGCAATGTGCAAGCAGTCATTCCCAAGAAAAAGACGTGTCGAGTGATATAACCACATCGATCATGCAGGTACCTGGTAGCTCTGATTCTAATATCGCTGTCGACATCGTTTTGAAGACAACAAATCATCTTGGCTCAGACATGAAACACAGTGATTCTGTTGAAAGTCATCACGACCAGATCCGACATACGACAGAGACAGGAAATCGGTATCTGAACACCTTGAAGGAGAGAAAGCGAAAGGAGCTTGACAGAAGTAGAAATATAACTATGGTATTCTTAGTTGTGTCAATTCTCTCCTTCGGGGGTTATCTCCCTTACGTTCTCGCTACCCTGATAAGAAATATCAACGGGCCCCTTTATAGTAACTTCATGGATAAGTATGGAGCCCTGGACATATTCATTCGTTGGATGGTTTTCCTTAACAATGCCATAAATCCTGTTGTTTATGGCTTTATGGATAAAAAGTTCCGAAAGGAACTAGCCAAATTCTATACCAAACTGGCACACTGCGGTTTGTTAGACAGTAGACATGGCTAATTACTGATGAAAAGCACAAACAGCTTCAGTGTGAAGTTATTCCTTCAATGGATGCAGTAATTACAGATACACACATGTGTTTATTTTACATTTCAACACAATTTTTGAATGGGATATATTCAGTATAACCAACTAATATAATCAACGACATCATGATGCTGTTTCATCTCTTTAGATTTGACATATTAATATCAAAACTTAGAGGTAACTGAGGTGAAATCAAAGACATGAAAAGGAGATGCGTTAGTCCCAAAAATATAATAAATTCTGTTATCTTGAATACTGAAGAAAATGGTAGGCAAGTTAATGTAAACCTTGCAGACTAAATATTAAGAGTTTTTGAAGCAAGACATACGATTCCCGTCGTTGGGTCTCAACTGAAACCAAAGGTTTCATACTGTAAAATCCTGACTACTGATTTGGGGTTCATAAAAAGTAATCCCTAAGCCCGAGATCACAATTTCAGCTTAATCTATACTAAATGTATTTGAAGCGTAATATAATAAAAACGATTTTTTTTTGCGTTAGACACGTATACAGAAGAAAGTTAGAGGCAGCTGATAATCAGAGTACCACTTTCATGTACTCGGATGATGTCCTCAGTTTTATTGATTCCCCGTTTATTAAAATTCTATTTAAGAGAAGATAGAATACTGGAATAATACTTGCAATTCTTAAAACGTTCTGTAAAATACACATTATGTGTTAATTAAATTTCACATCCAAGCACGTGTTTAGTTTAATAATAGATAATGATTTGTACGTTACGACAAAACCATTTGAATAAACAGAACTCTGTATTTTCGGACTTTCTGTATCAGCTTAAGTTCAATTGTAAATGTTCAACTGTCAGTGTCTAATCATGTAACTTTTATAGATACATTTTTGTATATACATGTGGTAAATTACTATGTGAAGACACACTACTTATCAGTATAAAGCTTAATGTTGCAATGTTTGCAAGATTAAAAACCAGTAATGTTGAAGACGGTTAGACATCATTGTATTAGTTATGTGGCTTTATTACTGAGAGCAACATGCGCGAGGCCCGCTTCGTGTTATTCAGGGATGTTGGGATAATATGTCTTGTTCAAAGGTACAACCATGGCAGCGTAGAACGGTACGAACACTCCCGGGTAGAAATCGAACTACAGGTCATCTAAGGATGCAGCTCAAGACTGATATTATTTAGTTTCAAACACATTGAAACTCGATAACAATTTTTTTCAGACAGTGACAAGCGAGTGCTCAATAAACTTTACGAATGGCAATGGTGGACAGTTGGTAGGATATCGGAGTGCATTTTGTTTTAATGATTATCTGTTATGCAATTTATAAGCATGGATGTTTGTTTGTTTATTTGTTTGTTTGTTTTTTGTAATACTTACAATTACCATATACAGAGAATGATTTGCGAAAGACACAAAATTAAGATATTTTGTTTGACTTTGTCTTCATTCCAGGACAAAGTTCATTTTCAACTTTAAACTCAATTTGAATATAACTTGTAAGCCGACTCTTAGCGATATATATACCCATTTCGATATTCTTATGCTTAACATGTAACAAGGTAATAACTTTCTAATGAGAAATTTACTTGTATATTGACTTTTCAAATTACTTTCTGAACACTAGCATATTAATGGCTTATTATCATCAAAGTTATACAATGTAGGTCAAATATGAAAGGCTGACTGTGTATCGATGTACTGGTAAATATGTTTTCCTAGACAAATATTTTTGTTCAACGTGTGGGCAGGAGACAGCGTGGGAAGATTTCAGATTCTTTAGAGATTGCGAATTATGTTGTTTGATACGTCACGTAAAATGAAATACAGAAATTACATTTCATGCTTCATTCCCCAAAGAATTTTGCTAATGGTGTTTTCATTACAAACCGATCTCCATCAAATTTGTTTTTATTGAAAGCAGTGACGTACGGAAGTCAGGTTAGCTTAACATTTGTCATAATTAGCATTAATCCGGTCGAAAGAGTTCCAGGTTGTACGACATGTAATAACTTTGTATATATACATGTATACTCATTAGTATAAACATTCTGTTACCATAAAGGGCATGAATCACATCAAGTGAGGTCACTTACACTTTAGTGTAGCCGAGAAATACAAATCTTGTTTCAAACTCCAGATTACCGATAAATTCCATATCTGAATTCACCTATTAATTTCGGTCCCCGACGTTTCTGTTGTAAAATCTTAATATGATGCTCGCTCATATCATTCAAAACTTACCATTGGTTTACTTTGAAGTAGTTTTTAATAACTCCCAAGACATGATTAAAAATGGCTCAGCTCTTCAGTACAACAACATTTACATAAACTAGATGTGTCAGCACTGTACTTGGAATTCAGGTTAATTATGTTTGTTACGTTCCACTTTCATAGATTTGACACAAATATCATTGTAGCTTTCAATTCATGTGCATGAAGTTTATAACTGTGCTCAATTAGATGTTTAAGTGCCATGGAAAAGGTTTAAAATATTGCAAATATTTCCTTATTTCGAGTTGTATCCATGATTACTCCAGCAGCTTTCAAATATTTCAAGACAATGCTAACCAATATGATGTACCTATTGTATCATATATAGCATATATTTTGTCATATTAATAGTGTACTTCAATCTAGAGTGACGATAAGGCGAGGAAAATTCTAAATTCAGCAATTAAAAAGCCTAATAATTCAATGATTAAATATCGGTTTTCGAATTTTAATCGATTTTGAAAATTTCTGTATAACTGGAAGGTGACTTAATGAACGAGAAGACAATTACAGACACTGGTTGTTAATCAAATATACCATTTATATGAAACAACTAGAAATCGGTGATTCACCCTGCAATGACTGGACAGTTTTATAACAAACATAGGTTATACAAAATGTAGTTCATGTTAAGACATACGTGTATGATACACATACAAAAACACGCGATTATCGACCATGAGCTAAAAATGTCAGCCAGTCAGAGGTGTCGTCTTAGTAACTTCCTTACGGATGTTTGATGAGAGGTTACGTAACCAAGTAAAGACGTTTACAAAAAGTGAAATGACGCAGCGAATAAAAGGGCCCGAAACAAATTTAGAATAGGATACAATACTAATATATGTCATATAATGAATTAAACTGCATCATACACCTATTATGTCCTACTAGGACTCATTAGAGAGTTGAAACCAATAGAAACAAAAAACAAAAAACAAATATCGATCGAAATAACGTGGAAGATTATATTTACGATGTAAACAAAAGTTAATACATTTTGGTCTTTATTGTATCATTCTAGATTATAATATTTACGAAGGTTTCTAAGGTTGTCTTAAAATGTCAAGGTCTTTTATACGACAAACGTTGATGGAATTTCTCGGGTAAATAATAGTCAATAATTTTTTTTTCAAATGTTTCTATGGACAGAAGGACGCCGTATCGTAGCATTAGCTTTCATGTAATTCATATCTTTTGAACTGAAGTAGGGCTGAAAGTAGATAAATGTTTCCTTAAATTTACCATTGACAAGCTGTGTGCTATTCAATTTATCATAAAAGGGATCACTCACTGTAACATACATACATGCGTTTATATACAACATGTGCTTAGAAATAAAATAATCCAATGCCTTTTGATGTTGATTTGAGTCTTTTAAGTCCTACAAGGGGAACGTTGTGTCTCTTAAACACTCACCTGATCAATACACAAGTCAGTTTCATTGTACAAAGAAATAAAGACAAAACTATATCTTAAGTATCAACGTTGTAAAATTTATTTAAAAAGCAACTTAATATTATCAGCGATAATAAAACATGTTTTATAAACACTGGCAACTATTTCTGTACAAGAAAAGAATATTTCAAAGATATCTTTTCCAGGCTGAGCACGTGATAATGTGCAGATACAAAAAACTTAAACAAACCTTCATCTGCTGACGTTTGTGGGTATACAAGTCTTATTTACAAGTAGAATAACGCCGATGTGCCAGTCATCATACCTAAAAAAGTTATACACTTACTATGTACTGTAAAATTATTACGTGGATTTAAACCACGAAGAATTCATTCACACCTCCACTAATGGATGGTCCTTTAAAAGGTTTACATGAATCTTAAGCATTGGTGATTTTCATTTGTCAAGTGCCAACAAAAAAAACAACTGACTGAACAAATATGAAAATGTGAGATTTTATAGTACACAGTATCAGTGGCGATTACCGACTTTTTATCAAGATTTTCAAACTTTTAAAGAGGATTGGTAAACGTTCCCTTGTGTCTTTTGTACAATCCTGTAAAAGGTGAATTTACGTAAAAATGTACCAGTTTGCAGTAAAACGTATCGAAAAAAACGAAGTTAAAATACCTGTCACGTTCTATAACGTCACTATTGGATGATGTTTTAAGATATTTCTGATCCAAAAACAAGGGAATTAATCAAAACAAGGTGGTTCTTAAGATCAACAATGTCCAACGAATGTGATCAAAAACTGTGACGTTACTTATTGGGTTGAAAATGATGTACTTAACGGGTGTTGTCGAAGACGCTTAACATTCCCGAACGCCTTGCCTTATTATGTTTTGTTCGGGAGTCTATGTGTAAAGATTTCTTTTGTTCTTATTTTGACACAATTTTGTTTTTTTAAATTAAGAATGTTTTGAACATGTCGGTATTTTTGTTTTGTTTTACTATATATCTAGCGTTTGATCAGAATCATTGACATTCTCATGGCTATGAGTCGATAACAATAATTAAAATTACCTGGTCCCTGTGGCGTATTAAGATATATCTACAAGTTTGTATATATGAGGCACATCACGTCAAAATAAAGGCAGTGTGAAACAAAAAACGGAATCTGAAAGTTAAACTCTCATCTAAACAATCACTGGCAGCGAATATATTGAACCCGTATGCCCTGTATGGGTGTATTATCACTATGAAAACAAAATAAAACTCTTTCCAGATCTATTGATTCCATCAACAATCTCAAAAAACTTTTTCACATTTCATGTGCAATGTGTTCAATAAGTTCAATAACAAAAAGATTGAGCTGAAAAACTGAACACAAAAAGGCTCAAGGAAACACTAGCATTGTTAAAAATGGAACAATGCTAAAAGTCTTATTTCTTGATGACATGTACACATCAATATGAATGGTTTTGAAGTGAGGACAATGTATAAAGTGTTCATCATAACAATTTATATGTTATAGAGCTGTATGTACTTCGTGGACGACTTGGTCTGATAATCATATAGTTGATATACCAAATCAAGTCGTTCCAGACCAAGGGACATCTCGTCAATGATGTTAACACGATGTCTCGATCTCATCAAAAGGTGATAGATCATCATCGCCACGCAAGAAAGAAAAACAAAGAGATTTTTTTTTCCGTCTCAAATCGTCATGATATACATACACAATATCTTTATGGTAGTAGAGCTATACAAAGATAACTATGGCACATTTCCCGACGCTCTCGGCCATCATATCGCAATTTTACATGGTTTAAAGACTTAAAGACTCTCGTTTCCCTATTTTCAAGGCAATAAGGCTTACATATCTTTTAAATAACACATAACGTTATCAAACCGAAAATGTTGCTGACAGGAAGAACACCTATTTCTTTGCATGAAACTCTTTTGTAAAGGAGATGCAGCACTTGACATTAAAGTAGCATTCATACTTAAAAATTAACATTCCCGTTTCTTTCAATGGTGGTTTATCTTTGCTTATCAATAGATACACAATTACGTCGATAAGTATAAGGTGGAGTGTGACCCTTAAGTAAGACAATATAGTGCACATGTAATTTATCGTCAAACTATTCTGATGACTAAAACTAAAAAGTAGTGGTTTATTTTACAATACATCATAATATGTATGGTATGTACTTTAGTATATGCTGTAAAATCACTAATTGTCGTGAGGATGAATTTTTGATTATTTTGTGTGTACTTTTCATCCACCAATTAAGATGTCGTCCATGAATCAATAAACTTTAAAGGTAGTATTAAGCAGATTTAAGTAATATGTATCCACTAAAATTGAGTGCTCACAAAAAGGATTTCTTTGAATTACCAGAAAATTGAAGCTCACGACAATTATTTCACAATTAGTTTTCTAATGCATTTAGAAACACCGGGTATGACATGTACAAACATCAACAAGTGGGTTTCGCTGTAAAAGTACGACACCCAATACAATCTATGTGTTCAATTGAGGTTCTCTTATACATACAACAGGGTGTGTCATTTAATCCTAAAAACAATATATCATATATATGTCCATATGGTATACAATTACTATTCAGCTATACATCATCCTGATTAAGATATCCAGTATTTATAAATACTAATCACGTTTACAAGAGTACTGTGATGAAAATCTCTGTGAGTGGCATCAAGACAGGATCCTACAATTATCAGCATCACCGAAACATGTAAGTGTGCATGGTTCCTGTGTTAAAAATATGTGCGTTAGATTTGGAATGAAAATCGCATACAATGCGAACAAAAAACTGGCATAGGTATTTACAGTATTCATAAAACCCATCGATATTATATTGATATGAAAAGTGGAAACATGATAATGATAAATGATAGAACTGCTACCTTCATGCAAAAAGTGTAGACTGATATCATGGTTAAAAGTGAATTTAATGATGTTGGCAACGATGCAAATACGACGTCTAGAAAAAGTTAAGGCATGACGTCATCAGAAAGAGTTCCGTCGAGAACTGCGTATTCACAAGGCATGCAAGATACCATTTTTTTTGTTTAAAAATACCAGTAAAACATTCGACCCAAGACTCAGCTTTAAAGGTTTTCCTCGTATGACATTTTGAAGCGTAAGAATAAAAGGATGTGTTTGGTGCTTTTTTTTATGGACTATTCAGTGTCATTCCCGTTTCCTCACATGACGTCAATAACCATATATATCGTGAACGATGACGTCAATGACCATATCTATAGTGAACGATGACGTCAATGATCATATATATATGTAGTGAACGATGACGTCAATGATCATATATATATATATATATATAGTGAACGATGACGTCAATGAGCATATATATAGTGAACGATGACATCAATGACCATGTATTTCGTGAACGATGACGTCAATGATCACATATATAGTGAACGATGACGTCAATGACCATACATATATCCTGACAATGACGTCAATGACCATATATATCGTTCATTACTCAATACTTCAAAATAAAAAAAACTTGTTTATAAACATTAATTGCAATGTGATATGTTTACATGTATGAAGAGATTGCGCCTGAACGTAAGAGATCATTATTAAGTCATATAAAACACTTAATGCCAAATACTGACGACCAAGAAATGATAATTTCAAAACATAAAAGTTACAAAAACAAAATTGAAATATTGGTTATATCTTACTTATCTCTATAAGAATGAAACTTATATCTCTGTTTGGTAGAGATCCAAGATTGTTTAAAAATACACATTGATAGTAAACAGAAGTGTGTGAACAGAACGAATGCGAAAATAAAAGACATTTTTCAATATAAAGATAAGTAAAATCAAAATGGTGGAAGATGTCATATATTTTTTAAAAATTATTATTATTATGAATGTCACGTCCTGTTTTTATGAAAATAAGTCTCTTCCCAAACAACTGATGTCTACCAGTTTTCAAATTTCAAAATAATAAACCATTCAACAGTGTTTGATGTCATTACCTAAAATACGTTTCATTCCTGGACTGGATCATTAAAGTGTCAAAAGCGACACTGACAGCTCCAAAGAATACCCTAGTTGTGAAAATGCTAAAATTAAGAATTTATTATTGGAGTAAAGGTTGTTTTTCACAGATTTTCCCCAATGAATCCTCCTCCAATGCTGTCCCATTGAAGTTTCTTCTTTCGACAAGAGTCTGTGTCATTACTAAATAGTCAAGATGTATTTTAAGCACTTGTCAGCAAGGTCAAAATGTCATGAGCCAGCACACCAGAGTTCCTACTCCGGTTGTCCCATGTGTGGTTGACCTCTTGATAGGGGAAGAAATGGCAATTGCTAAGTCCTTCGAGAGGTGCCTTAAAAGAAATATGTCCTTCTTCCCGAACATCCAGTCCTGCTGCACGTATGTCTCCTTTACGCAGAGCCTCATATAGATCAGTGTAGTTAATGGTATGACCTCTTGAGGCATCAATTAAAATTGCACTGTTTTTCATATTCTTGAATGTTTCTTTGTTAAACAGGTTCTGTGATTGCGTGTTCGGCTTACAACTTAAACACAAGATATCAGAATCTTTTAGAAGTTTTTCAAACGGACAATATTCGGCACTGATTTCTCCAGCAGTTGGTATCTCGGAAATGTCATGGTACAAAATTCGACTGACACCCATGTGGCTTAGCCGCTTCGCAACAGCATGACCCACGTTTCCAAATCCAACAATTCCCAGAGTCTTCCCTTGAAAAACCACGTGGTTTGAATTGGCATCCGTAACTTCAGCAATATGTTTTGTCGGAGAAACTACAAAATTAATAGGAAAATATTAAAAATATATTCATGTTATCGCAAAAATGTCTGTCACAATATGACATTATCGAATATATACCTTGTGTGCATTTGGGCAAAGGTATATTTTCATATTATTATTTTCAGTGGATTCAAGAAAAAACAATGGTGGGAAAGTACATTTGTTTATCAAACATGGCACTAGAATTATCAACTAAAACCAGATTATGTTGTTTTGTATTTCAGAGTGTATTGGATGTTTTCTTTCTTCCTGCCTGCCTTTCGTTCAAGGAATACCGGGACAGCTGATGGGTGTCATCCTCCTGTGTGTATTTTGTACTATCTTCCGCTTAATTAAAATGTTTAACCATATAAAAATTATGTTTTCCTACCAAGGGAGCTTCCGAATACACTTTCCTGTCGTCGGTGACCTTAACCTGATATGCTGTTCATAGTGTCTCGGTTTGTTGATCTACAAACCTGATTCGCTCCCGTGGTGGGAAACCAAATGCTGGCTACTAAATAAGGAACATGCAGTAGCTCTCCTTTCGCAGAAAAGCGAATCGATTAATCAAAATTTTAATATGAATTTTGTTCTGTCTGTTTGTCTTCTTGAAGTGGCTTATACATTTTATAAATAACCTGTTCTTGTCCTAATAAACAGAAACATCGATCGCTTATTTAAACATACCCTTCCAATCCCAGAAATAGGAGAAACCCTAAAAAGCTACTTCCTGGAGGAAGTAAGCCCATGTTATATTGAATCGGTCATTGAATCACGAGCATTAATCGAACGAAGAGATTCACATTATGTTTACATGTTAATCCTTGTACAAAGCGCTTAATTTGATTGTGTTTTGCTTATGGTCGATTTCGCCCGATAAACTTACATTTGTGTTCAATTAGACAAAGATTCAGTTTGTTTTACAGAATTGAAAACATGACTCTATCTTATACCAGCGGTAATAGTATTCACAAGGTGTGTATCCTTTCTTCTCAAACTTTAACATCCGCTGTGACGTTTTAAGTAATAACAGCCAACAGCTATCTATATGTGTCTACCTTAAGTTTGTGGTGTTATGTTTCTGAACGCTAGTTACAAAACGGTGTTGTGGTGAAGTTACATCAAAGCGGTCACTTTATAGCGATTGCACGTGTTTCGATCATCAATTAGTACACTCTTACTTCCTTGTCGACAGGTCGGATAGCATCAGTATTTATAGAGGCGGTCACTTGGTCCATTTTACGTACCTGATGACGTGGCTTGAAGCAGGATGGCGATTGTCAGGTCAACCACGGTTTCCATGGAGACCTTTGGCGGGGTGGCGATCTTGATGCCCCGGCTGTTACATTCATTAATGTCGATGTGACTAAGGTCTTCAGATATTGTCCCGACGACCTTCAGACTTGGACCTGAAACGACAGTAACGTTTATAACCTTCATGAATTTAACAACGGATGTGACAGGTTAATATAATATTTATCATTATTGCATCATGTTTATCTCTCAAGCTTGACAACATTATCCGTACGTATCCATCTTACTGAGTGATACATGCGTGGTTGGCTTTTCTGACGTAATTCAAATTGATAGGGGACATTTCCGACCATGACGCAACTATCGTTGAAATTAAACTTAATGTTTCTCTTGTCCACAGATTTAAACGTATGATTTGTGTTACAAAACATTGACTGGCAACAAGTAAGTAGAAATTCTCACATGTGATGAAATGTACTTGATTTCACCGATAAGTTTTTATATTACGCTGCTCAATGTATAATTTATTACGATAAGACCGAACTATAAACCGTACTACAGCACTGAGACATGAAATCAGAATTGAAAATAGATTGCATAAAAAACTTATAAGATCTTTTTCTGTAGAAAATTTGGCTAAATTTAAAAAACAAAGAAATCATGTCAACAATCTTAAACGTAGGACAAGAGAACATCTTTATGACGATATTAATGGGCTACTAGATAATTATGTGATAACTAATCAAATGAATTTCTGGAAACTAGTTCGTTGATGAATTAAGAGTGTCAATGTATCATACATTATGTCTCCGCTCCTTTCTCTTGTACTAGTAGACGATGAACGAAAGGCTAACATTTCAAATGATTATTTTGTGCCTATTTCTAGCATAGATGACTCGGGCGTACCTTTACCCCACGTTGATACAAGAACTCAAAGTCGTATTGATAAATATTTTTTTCACTCAATCTGATATTGTTGACATCCTGAAATCCTTAAATGTAGATAAAGCCGTGGGATATGATAAAATTAGTCAGCAAATGTTAAACAAGAGGCCCATGGGCCTTAACGGTCATCTGACAAAAAGCAAGCCAAACCTAGAAAGTGGGTTGAGGTCATTCATTTGAACAAACTTTGTAGCCTCTCCTCCAAGCATCTTACAGGCCCAATATCAGCACTCATGGACTTTTGCTTGTTGAGAAGAAGTCGTTTGTATATTTTAACATATTTGACCCCTGTGACCTTGAAAGTGGGTTCAGGTCATTCATTTGAATAAACTTGGTAGCCTTTCCTCTCAGCATGCTACAGACCCAATATCGGCACTCATAGACTTTTGCTTATTGAGATGAAGTCCTTTGTATATTTTAACATATTTGACCCCTGTGACCTTGAAAGTGGGCCAAGGTCATTCATTTGAACAAACTTTGTAGGGCTCCATGCCAGCATGCTATGGGCCAAGTATTAGCCCCCTAGGCCTTCTAGTATTTGAGAAGAAGTTATTTATGACCCTGCGACCTTGAAAGTTGTTCAAGGTCATTCATTTAAATAAACTTGGTAGCCTTTCCTCCCAGCATGCTACAGACCCAATATCGGCACTCATAGACTTTTGCTTATTGAGATGAAGTCCTTTGTATATTTTAACATATTTGACCCCTGTGACCTTGAAAGTGGGCCAAGGTCATTCATTTGAACAAACTTTGTAGGGCTCCATGCCAGCATGCTATGGGCCAAGTATTAGCCCCCTAGGCCTTCTAGTATTTGAGAAGAAGTTATTTAAAGATTTTGACATATTTGACCCCTGCGACCTTGAAAGTTGTTCAAGGTCATTCATTTAAATAAACTTGGTAGCCTTTCCTCCCAGCATGCTACAGACCCAATATCGGCACTCATAGACTTTTGCTTATTGAGATGAAGTCCTTTGTATATTTTAACATATTTGACCCCTGTGACCTTGAAAGTGGGCCAAGGTCATTCATTTGAACAAACTTTGTAGGGCTCCATGCCAGCATGCTATGGGCCAAGTATTAGCCCCCTAGGCCTTCTAGTATTTGAGAAGAAGTTATTTAAAGATTTTGACATATTTGACCCCTGTGACCTTGAAAGTTGTTCAAGGCCATTCATTTAAACAAACTTGATAGCCCTTCATCCCAGCATGCCACAGGCACAATATCAGCAATCTGAGCCTTTTGGTTATTGAGAAGAAGTTGTTTAAAGATTTTAACATATTTGACCCCTGTGACCTTTAAAGTGGGTCAAGGTCATTCATTTGAACAAACTTTGTAGGGCTCCATGCCAGCATGCTATGGGCCAAGTATTAGCCCCCTAGGCCTTCTAGTATTTGAGAAGAAGTTATTTAAAGATTTTGACATATTTGACCTCTGTGACCTTGAAAGTTGTTCAAGGTCATTCATTTAAACAAACTTGATAGCCCTTCATCCCAGCATGCCACAGGCACAATATCAGCAATCTGAGCCTTTTGGTTATTGAGAAGAAGTTGTTTAAAGATTTTAACATATTTGACCCCTGTGACCTTTAAAGTGGGTCAAGGTCATTCATTTGAACAAACTTGGTAGTCCTTCATCCCAGCATGTCACAGGCCCAATATCTACACTCTGAGCCTTTTGGTTAATGAGAAGAAGTTGTTTAAAGATTTTAACATATTTGACCCCTGTGACCTTTAAAGTGGGTCAAGGTCATTCATTTGAACAAACTTGGTAGAGCTCCATGCCAGTATCCTCTGTGCCAAGTATTAGCCCCCTAGACCTTCTAGTATTTGAGAAGAAGTCGTTTGAATGAAAAGTTTACGGACGGCGCACGGCGCACGACGCACGGCGCACGGCGGACGACGACGGACGAAGCATGATGACTATAGGTCATCGGACCCTTCGGGTCAGATGACCTAAAAATACTGCTCCTTCTGTGCCATTTCCGTTATTTCTTAACGTCAGAAAGTCTCTTAATCAAGGAATATATCCTAATTCCTCAAAAAATTGGTGTTTTCAATTTTGAAAAAAGGCGATACACAACGTCCCAGTAATTATAGACATGTAGCCTTATCAGGCACTGTAGGGAAGGTATTTGAAAAAGTTATCACAAAATTTCTATACAATTCATTAATATATAAAATCCAATCTGGATTCCAGCCAGGTCATTCAACAGTACATCAACTAATTAAAATTTAATGATAATTTATGTAAAAATTTAGAAAACCGTAAACATACTTGTTACTTGTTTTTTTGTTACATTCAAAAGCTTTTGATCGTGTTTGGCATGCAGGTCTTGTACATAAATTAAAAACATATGGAATCACTAGAAACCTTTTTAAACTAGCTATCCGATTACGTTCATAATCGTTACCAACAAGTCTTTACTAATAGTGTTACTTCTCGTATTAAAACAAGAAAAGCTGGTGTACCACAGGGTTCTGTCTTAGATTCAGTTCTTTTTCTTTTGTATATAAATGATATAACGGATAATCTTGACAGTCTTCCCGCCTATTTGCTGATGATACTTCCCCTTCTGTCTCTTCCCACTCTCTAGTCGAAATGGAAACTAACTAACAGAGATCTTGAAACAATTCAAAACTGGGCAGAAAATTGGCTTGTAAAGTTTAATCCCAATAAAACGGAAGCACTTATACCAGTACGGAACTTGACATAAATTTAGTTTTTAATCTATTAATATTGATTTCGTTGAGCATAATAAACATTTAGGCATTTTCCTATATGCCAGTTGTAAAAATGTCACGAAGCATATAGGGATACATCGTAAGTTAAACTATAGTTTGAATCGCAAGACTTTAAATAAAATTTATCTTACTTTTATATTGCCTCTGCTCGAATATTGTTGTGAAGTTTGGGATGGATGTACGATTGCGGATGTTGATAAACTAGAAAAACTACAGCTTGAAGCGGTGCGTGTTGTCCCTGGTCTGCCTTCATTTGCTAGCAGAGCACTTGATTATTTCGAAACTGGTTGGGAAATCTTATCTTAACGACGCACCCGCCGCAAACTTCAACTTTTCTATAAAATTCACAATAATACGACTCCCTCATACCTAACAGACCTTCTTCTCCCATTAGTATCTTCTTTAACTCAATACAACATGAGAAACTCTGAAATTTATTTCTTTCCTAATTTCCGTTTATAATCTACATTTAATTCTTCTGTACCTTCTGCGTTTAGGTTGTGGAATGATCTAGACACTAATATTAAAACTGCGCCCTATTTTAAGGTCTCTCTTAAAATGAAACATTCAATTACCTGATTACTACCTAGTTGGAGATCGTAAGCTAAATATTCTACTAACCAAGCTCCGCCATAAATGCAGCCTTTTAAATGAATATCGCTTCAACATTAATGTAATCGATTCCCCTTCCTGTATATGTGTATATCCTTATGAAAATGCTGATAATTTCTTCTTTGCATGTCGTAGATATAACGACCAACGTCTGCCCATGTTCAGAAACCTTCATAAATAGTTGCCGTTTAGACAAATTACCATTCGGCCATGAAGACAACTCAAGTGATGATAATAAGATTTATTTATATATGTCCAACAGTACATATTGAGTACTCGCCGGTTTTAGATAGGTCACGTTCCGCGTTCTTGTGTCTCTTTATGAAATCTAATAATTATTTTCTTTCCAATTAGTTTAATTTGTGGCCGAATCTTTTTATGGCTTGCAAGCATGCTTGTGTTGTGTGATAGCATGATTCGGTGGGTACGGTTGAATGTATGATATAGTGTACGAGTAGGTGTGTGTATGATCCTTTTGTAAATAGTTCGATATAAAAATCTGGGGAAAATTTAGCCGTGTAGTGGGCCATTCGGTTATAGCCGGTGCAGTTGAAACAAATATACAAGAAAGAGCAGAATGAACGGGAGGAAGTCAATAAGCACGGGGTGTGATAGACATTAGAACAAAAGAAAGCAGTGAATAGTGTTAGGTCCTCACCGCGTCAGCTCTGTACTGGATGGTACCATTTACAGGTCAATCATCTTATATATTCTTTACAGATAATTATTATGTTAAAATAATAGGTATGATTGGGTTTAATGATATATTTAAGATGTATTGTGTACGAATGTATTTATTTAGCCATGAAATTCGAGTAAATCTCTCTCTCAACTAAGATAGGTACATAATTATTTCGAGGCATCTTGTTATCTATATATGCAATTGTTTTTCTTCTGGAGGAAAGGGTGTTATTAATGTTGGTGTAACTTGTGCCCAATCCTTTAGCTTAACGGCAATAAAATATATTTAAACACAAAGTTTGAGTTGTGAAGGCTAAAGTTACCTCAGCTTTGGGCCTCGCTAGAATTATACTTAAAGCATCATACCTGACATCAAATCCTTGATGTTATCAATAGAAATACCCCTACACATTTCAGTAGCATTTCTTTAATTTTCAGAATTCGTAAAACCAAATTTATGGATTGGCAAGAAACAAAAATTAAGAAATGTTTCCTTAAAATAAGGCAATCAAGTAATTCATACAGGTATCTCAAAGGTTGATTACAAAAAGACTATAAACGTTGAATACAGTAGACTTAATATATCGTTATTAATGAATAAAGACAATTTCGACACGTCAACAGAATCTAAATTCACACTCAAATGCGATGAAACTTGGGCCGAAAATAAAGACTTACATGAAGACTTCTGAAAAAAATGCAAGGAGAACAAGAACAGGTGTTACGGAAGGGTGAACGTCCTCTGCTTCATCGACGACACTACCTTGTAAATCTTAGTCAATCCATGTTCCCATGTTCCCAAACAATAACAAGGTATACAACAACGGAACCACTAAGTATACTAACGAGCATGAAACATGTCCAGCTTCATATCGCACCTAGAAATAAACCAACAACAGTTTACCCAAAAATAGTCTCCACGCAAAACAGTAACAAAATGAACACGTCGCCGGCATGAACATTGTCATATAACTAAAAAAAATACAAATATGAAGAAAAGATCATAGGACTCCAACATCGAAATGAAACGAGGGCATGTTTCCTTAGCAAACTAATGAATATTTACCAGGATGAAATCCCATGTAATCCGTTCATACGCGTGTCTTCATCTATATATTGTACCAGGAACGGTCAAACAGAAGTCAATATTTGCATGTTAGAATCAATTTCAACCGAGGTCAGTAGAAGGTCAAGAATTAGGCCAATGTCTATGTGTTATTTAACAATGTACACGTCATTCGCACTCTACACCTAATCGTTATACAATCAGACAAATCCGTTGTCATTTAAAACATAAATAACATGGTTGTAGTTTGATGAAAGTTCATAACAGCAATGTTTTGTATACAGTTGATACGAAATATTCTGGTAATTTTACAATTCAGAATTCTCATAAAACCTTCACCATAAACACTGTTCTTGTAGGCTTTAGATTCCCTACTGTTTCGTATTGAAAACATTTTATCTATGCCAACTTCTTTTGTTTCGCCATGTACATAAGTCTGTACATGTGTTTCTTCCCGGGACAGGTAAAAGTGATATAAAATATTCCTTTGCCGAACCTTGTAGTAACACCTGGTTCAAAAAGCTGTGGTAGTAGGCAAAGATCGTAACTGCGTTACGTTTAGCCTGTAAACTTATCTTCTACTAACTTGTAATTTTCGAAAGTATTAATTTTTGTCTGTTTTGCCGACGCAATTTCGATTTCCAATCGCTGACATGTTCTTGTCGGATTCTGCATACCATTAAGACGTACCTGTATAGCGTGTATGTTGTCAACAACGGAAAACATGGAGACATCATAACACGAAAAACATCCAAATAGTAATGACGTCATTGCACGATTAAAATTCGTATAATTGATGTGATTAGGAAACATGTCAGAAACACATGGATAATTGAATTTTAAAATCTTACCACACGTTTCCACACCCAAAAATTCTACATACATTTTCTTATACTTTCTAGCACATGTGTAAAGCTTGAATGATACACACTGTGCTTATTGAATTCTCAGTAAAATCCGTGGTGGTAAAGTCAGTTATGCCGACTGGCACGTCAGACGTGGCCAACAAACTCGGTCAACATCCTGTAACTATAACCAAACGATGACGAAACAAGAAACGACAGACAACTCGAATCAGGCAAACCAGTGTTATATGATAGGGTAAGGTGACTGGCTGAATGCACAATGAGAATGAAAATACAAAAACGTACGTGGTCATGTCTAGTACATGTGCTTAAATAAACCTCCCACACCATCAACAAGTGTTGTCCTGAGGTGACCAGACACGACGGTACACCTGTATCTATACATGTTTTCATGTTCATATAGCTATATATTAAGAACTATGGACTTTGGACTTTTGCCACCCTGGGCCATGCAATATCCTATGTTCTACGAGCGTGGGATATAAGAAGGAATTAATGTATTAAAAAACGGCAGACAATTTCTGTTCTCAATGCTACCCAATCTGTCAATTTCATGAATGGACTGATCTTGTCTGACGATATGTCGTATGGATTACATGCTATCTAACAAACCTTAGATAATAATGATTCACATTATGCGGTTAGCAGATTAAAAAAAGATTTCTTTTCGGATAATATTTTTAAACATTTAGTGAAAACGCAAATGGTCGGTATTTATTCGTAAAAACTAACAAAGGTTTGAAACGAGAGAGCCGAATGTTTCATATTGATAAAATGTAAACACAACAGCACAGTGGCCATACACGCTGTCTCGCCGTCCAATAAGTGGAGTGAACGTAATTTGAAACTTTTAATACAAAAAAGAGACATTTGATAATTTTTATTTTCTGTTTGGTAAGCCTATAAAGTTTCGCAAACACCAACGCAGTTTTTTCAATGGCATACATGTGTATTTGTGCTATGACCGGAAAAATAAAAACCATGTGTCTGTAACCCGCTTCAGTGATTTTAGGAACAGTCACGTTGTTGTCAGCGTGACTATATGTACATTTGATATTTAAGCAATACCTTATTCTGAACATTTTTTCTCTATCTTTTGTTCGATTACAGAGACATCTAAATAAAGAATTAAGTCAGTGTTAGCTTTCTCAGAAATATGATGTCCCTGTTTGACGTGAAAGCCTTCCTACTTGTTAAACATGAACAAATTGAGTTTATTTATACTTCCGGATCGTGAAGTTCGTGTGATACCGGAGTTTGCAGGCATCCGGGGTGTTCTTACTGAGAATGATTAAAATCACATTTCTAAACAGGAAGATCGACATGTTTTATCTAACTTTTTGTTTTTGTTGTAATATTGACGTGCCGGTAATTATTTTTACAAATGAAATTTGCTTTTGCTATCGTCAGTGGGTCAATGGGTCCCTTCGTGATGTCTGATTCTATATTTGTATATATCATAATATTCTTTTGATACGAGTGTAAGTCAAAACAAGTATCACAGACTACCATTTACAATTTTTTCTTGTAATATTATTTTGTATATACATTTTGTATATAAATCATGTATATATATTGGTAACGGCAAAGCGCCGCACTCATCCGACACATGTATCACGATTTAAATGTTGTTTAATTTAAATGCACATTCCGGACATACAGCATGTGTTTTAAATAGAAGGACGAAACATCTGTATGATGTAGCATCACTGACGAGTCCTAGAAGGACGAAACATCTGCATGATGTAGCATCACTGACGAGTCCTAGAAGGACGAAACATCTGTATGTTGTAGCATCACTGACGAGTCCTAGAAGGACGAAACATTTGTATGATGAAACATCACTGACAAGTCCTAGAAGGACGAAACATCTGTATGATGAAACATCACTGACGAGTCCTAGAAGGACGAAACATCTGTATGATGAAACATCACTGACCGAGTCCTAGAAGGACGAAACATCTGTATGATGTAGCATTACTGACGAGTCCTAGAAGAACGAAATAGCTGTATGATGTATCATCACTGACGAGTCCTAGAAGGACGAACATCTGTATGGTGTAGCATTACTGACGAGTCCTAGTAGGACTAAATATCTGTATGATGTAACATTACTGACGAGCCCTAGAAGGACGAAACATCTGTATGATGTAGCATTACTTACGAGTCCTAGAAGAACGAAACAGCTGTATGATGTAGCATCACTGACGAGTCCTAGAATGACGAACATCTGTATGATGTAGCATTACTGACGAGTCCTAGTAGGACTAAATATCTGTATGATGTAACATCACTGACGAGTCCTAGAAGGACGAAACATCTGTATGATGCAGTTTGATACATTGACCGGTTCTACTGTGTAAAACTTTAAATGAGAAACGGTGTTTTTGTATAATCTTTGATGTAACGGGTGTTTGGAATTGACAAAACCATGACAAAAACAATTACCTCAATCAATGTATTAGTTAATACTTCATCAGTAGTTTAGCAAAGTCAAGTGGTAATATTACCTGACTTATCTTTCTCATCAGGAATAATTTAAAATCCACGTATTAATTAAAACGAATTAATTAAATATGCAAGATACAATAAACAATACACTGCATCACAACCAAACATTATCAGTTTTTATTTGATGATTGTCTTACTTTCTGATCAACAAGCTAAATAACACGTCAGTCTCCTTCAAACGACCTCAATAGCACTTGGTCGATAAAATTAGCTACAATCCCCGACTGTGCGTTATACTCAGTTTGGCCAAGCCCGTATTGAATCATGCACATGGAAACTGTTTGCTGATGAATGTAAAAAGTATTCTTTTGATTTAAGGTTGTTAGCTGACATACGAGACACTGATAATCAATTTAATATTGAGAGTAGAAGTTCTAGATAAGTCTACGGAACCTGTCAGATGTCAGTTTTTGTCCTTGTCAAGTTGTGAAAGGAAATGTATCTACTTTGTAATTATATGTATATGGGATTAATATCCACTAGCATTTGCTCATAAAATCAATAAGTTGCACTTCGAAAAAAACACTTTTTCGTGATTAGATTTTCGTGTTGTCCTTACCTTACCTAATAATGTAGTCAACGTGTACTAACAAGTTGATTTCGTCATTTTATTTTCTTGAATTACCTCCCTTCCCCATAAGTTAAACCGACACGGTTAATAAGTACACGTACATTCACTTACTATGCCTATTATATATGTACTGAACATGTCCTAGATTCGGATTATTAATCGGGAACAAGAGAGGTTGAGGTCAATCGGTCAATTGTAATCGTCAGCTGGACCTGGCGTGTCGTTGCATCATACAAGTTTACTGACGACATCGCTATAATGATGTAACCATAACGAATGATGAATATGTTGACTTCATTAATACACATTGTATATATCAACATTCCAGTATTAATGACGATCACTTCAGTAAAATAATCGGATTGATTCCATAGGTTTGATTTCCAAAGTACACGTGATATTCAGTCCCTTAAATACATAAAAAATATTCAAACTTAATTTACTTTTAATTGCGAAACAAATTATTTCAACTTATACCAATCACTCTTGCTGGAAACCGTCCGTTCCATGAGTCGAACCCCGGACTGCTAAGTGAAAGGCGAGTGCGTTACCACTGCGCCACTCAACCATATCGCCATACATTGTTATTCCAAACAAGTAGAATAGAATGGCAGTGCCTGGCTGATGCAATTTTTACGTTTGAGAATACCTGGGTTAAAGGTCATTCATGCAAACCAGGAATAGGTTCATATATTGATATGTACTTTAAAACATATTCTCTCTTTTTCCGATTCCCGAAATAACAGTTTTACAGAGTACACAGCAATGTATTTCGATTAGAACTATATTTGTACTAGTGTACATCATACATTGTGTTGTTCACGCTATGTACGGCGTATCACGCCATGAATGGCGTGACCACGTTATGATGTTGCATCATCTATAAAACCTTTCAATGACATACACTTTGATGATGAATTAGACGTAATGCAAATCATATGTTCTACATGTAGAACCGACGAAACTTTATTTTCATTTGCCTGGTGTCTGATATTTTTTTTACCTAACCCTGGTACAATTCATGACACGTTTTATTGAGATTTCTAATCTAAATTTCTCTCTTCTGTACATAATCCATTTCGTGAAGGAAAACATAAATTTGAAAAATGTGAACGAAAGTTATTTTATATAAACAGAAATTTAGGTCAGTTTTAATTGGAACATCAGTTTGAGTATGAAGTATTTAAAACATCAATGTGTCATAAGGAAAGGATAGGCGTACACACGAAAAGAAAATATATGTTTCGTGATCATCGTCCGATTGTCGGAGAACTCAGTGAAATGGAGAAAATTAGATATGAATTGATATGACGAGAGGTTTTGATACCAAATTTATCAATTTCATTAAGGAACACTTCAATACGCATAGTTAAAATACGAATAAAATTAACTCGCGATCTTTAAAACTTCCCTCCGCGAGTGTTCAGCAAACAAGACACTGTTTTATCGACACATGTAAGCGTCACTCTGGTCGCAAAACTAACCAGTAACATTCCAAGTATGAAACATTTGTCACGTTTCAACACAGTTGTAAAAAGAAATTAAGCCATACTTGAATCGTAACACGCTAATGGGTATCTACTCGTTTTAATTTGTATATATCTGACACACGATCTTCTTCAATAAAGGCAGACCTCCATCTAATCCATTATTCAAACAAATCATAAACGCGGTGAGCATCAGATTGTGCTTTCTGGCGCAATTAAAAATTATACAGAAGAACGTCAAGGGATTTTCCCATGTTAATGCTTTAAGTGGCTTGTTTTTTCACACTTGCCCTCTTAATCTTGATCAAATGCAAGCAAATGCAATATACCTAAGTGGGAATTGGTTAAGTGTATTACTAGTCGTCTCACTAGCCTTGGCTTTTGGGAAATTGTCTTTAGTCAAGCGGTAGGGCGTGCGGCTCTGGTCACTTGTTCGAACCCCGACAGGACAGAGTGCTTTTCATTACCCCTTCCCATCACGCACACATATTAAGATATCTTTTATATACGGAAAAACGAATACATGATGTGTTCGTCACTTATAGCTGTCACTAAACATTGGTACACTGTAAATGTCAGGAAGGTTTTACAACAACTGAGTAAACTTCTTCTATCGCCGATGTCTATGAGAAGGCGTTATTTTGAACATTGCTTATGTCACTTTCCCATTTTAGTGACTTACATTTATTATTACAATCAGTCTATTATTTCTCTGTGTTGTGGCCAAGTGATCGTATTGTGTTGAACTCAGAAGGTAAAACGGTGACAATAGAGTGTCTTTTGATTCACTATAAAAAGCTTAAATATGGTTGAATACATGCTACTTAAAAATTCTAAGTTCAATACAATGCTAACCAACAGTCGAAGCTTAATGTAAACAGTCCGAACTTTTTTTATCCTTCTTCAATATCAAGATGATAAACGACGAAGCAAGGCCGTGACATCAACAACAGGTTTATCATTAAACCTCAAACAAATCAATCTTACCTGCCGAATCAAGTATCTGTCGATCGATTTCGTCCTCAGCTCGACACCAAATAGCGTCAACGCCTTTAACCATCTTCACAAGCTCGCCCCTCGGAACAGCCTGATTCCCATCCCAAATCGCCACATTGCAGGCTTTCAGCAAAGTATCAACTCCTTTCTGTGGAATGTGATGAGTGATATACACTTTCGGCCGTTGTTTCATCTTGGAACTACCGGACAACCTCTTCTAAAAACGTAAACACAAACTAATATGCACTCTTGACGGCGAGGTTTGTTTTGTTCGACGCTGGTATAAATAGGCCGTCCTTGACATATGACGTGATGAGCCTCGTTTTACCGAGGGGCACCGATAGGGGCGTGCATCAAATCCACCAATCAGATGTGTTTATTTGCACACACCCTCCAAACCATAAACAAGCATATAAACATATATATCTAGGCCACATAGAAACCGGAGATGTCTTTGATTGGCTATACATACATATATATTGTTTACGGTTGATGAACTTTAATTTATGTGAATAAACTCACGCGTAAAAATCGCACTGTCAACAGAAAGAATGTTCACTAAAATTTCCTGTTGTTCAGCTTAATATTTATTAACCAAACCCCAACGAAATGTTAGAACTATTCAATATTGGGTATACATTAAATACAGATCTTATCATGATTACACATACTTTTTAATGTTACCGTAAGTTTACTTATGAACTTTTACAATATATCATAATGTCGATGGATTACGGAATAATCCGAGGATAACCGTGTCCATAACGACGACGACGACGATGTCTCAGATGAATTATGCTCATTACACTGGATTTATTTTCAGAGATATATCTGTTTAGAGATGACGTATAACATACCATCCTCCATTTACATGAGCTTGACTAGATTAGGTACCTCTTATTATCATTCATTGTGTAAGCTCGGGGGTCAGGGATGGGGTGGGGTTTGGGATGGAAAGGGACCACACAGTATGACAGTTCTCTGACCAATGATGTAAATATATTCAACCCAAATAGGAAAGGCTGAATGATCCACCAGGATATCTCGGTTTGATATATGAATTCTATATCAAAATATAAGTTAACTATAGAGTTAATATTTTGTACAGTGAAGATGTCAAGCTTTTGTTAAGTTATAGGTTATGCCGCTGCAAATGTATGCTGTTAAGTGACATAGCGTTTTCATATGCTTCCAGTGACTGCACAGATATAAGTAACAATAGATAAGCACACTGTACATATATACATTTTTGTATATATACATGTACAAATATGTGAAATGGTCTGTTGACGTCACATTACTGAACTGGAAAATGTCACTGTTAAGAAGCCATGTTGGCATTCCTGATTTATGAATTTTAAATTACAACCGTGTTTTCAAATAACAGCGAATCCAGAAATTTACTGTCGTGGAATTCTTTCAAGTCAAAGGTTAGAAAGTCCATGAACAGTAATCTAAACAACAAATTTATTAATCATGGATATAGTCAATTAAAAATTCTTCTCTGTTGTCTTAGAAACCGAGCAAGAAAACTTAACTTTGATTCAGCAGTGTCGACGTGGATATCCCAGTGTAGATTTTTTAATTATCTGCTCCTAAATCAAAACTTGTGTAGAATATAACATGATGGTAATATTCATGCAAATATACTATATAATGGTGTCGCTAGTATCTCTTTAGATGACAATCTAAAGATTGCCGGAGCGGTACAAAATATTCGGGGTAGATCGAGAAGATTTGATTCATTCTCCCCCTGTATCTTTATATATAACTCCGCCATCTCTCTCTCTCTCTCTCTCTCTCTCTCTCTCTCTCTCTCTCTCTCTCTCTCTCTCTCTCTCTCTCTCTCTCTCTCTCTCTCTCTCTCTACCATCTCTCTCTACCATCTCTCTCTCTCTCTCTCTCTCTCTCTATACCATCTCTCTCTACCATCTCTCTCTCACTCCCTCCCTCTATCTCTCTGTGTCTCTCTTTTATTTGACTGTAATAAATGTGTTATTATCTTGTTTATTTTTTATATGCTACCTTTCATGCTGTCACGTGACCTCAGTTATAAACATGTTATGTATATTATGTGGATAAGTTATTTATATAATATTAGTCATACCACATGTCAAGTAAATATTTTAAAACTATACTACATAATAATGCCCCTATCTTCTTAGACTGACAAAAATGTCTTTCCAAACTACACCTACAATTGTACACATGTCCGTCTTTTGATAGAGGTAATCCGACTTTCAGTTTGAGTTCAAACCCTAACAAAGCCGTGAACACTACATAAAGTCATGTTGTTGGCTTCTTGAGAAATTATAGACAAAACCTTCCCAATCAGTGTCCTTTGTCATAACAACAGTAGCATAGAGTGAGACAACCGGATTTAATGACGACAGTTCAAGAAGTTAACCCGATAACCCGGATGAGTGGTGAGTGAATTCCCGTAATAGGGAGCGGACAGAGCTGGGATTAGTTGTGTCCGGATTCAGATATATGACTGTTTTAGAATTCACTAGCCTCATATCACTGTGTACACTTTCATTACTGATCAAGAACTGACCAAAGTGACGACGACGACGACGATGTTTGATGATGATGATGATGATGGATGATGATGATGGGTGATGACGATGAAACTCATAATGATAATGATGACGACGACGGCGATGATGATGATGATGATGATGATGATGATGATGATGATGATGATGATGATGATGATGATCACTGTATATACATTTAGTTTGTATCTTTGCAATAAAATAAGACAAACTCGCACTTTTTCATGACCAAGCTAACATTTATTTTTAAACATAAGTTCACTATAACCAACATCTAAAATTATTTCATAAATAGATATGGTATTGGAATTCATAATGAAATCCATTGACACATGGAGTAAGAACAAGAGATCTTGGAGGGATCTTGGCGCAAACCATTTTCTTTACATGTTTGATATTTTCCCCTCGTTTCTTTTCTTTCCTCTGTATTTGCTATTTATCATATGAAATTTGGAAAATGCTCCAAAGAAAAAGCTAAAATGATAATGAATGTGCTATCCATGATGTTCACCTGTGGCTGGCACCATTATAAATAAAAAAAAAACATAACTAGATAGTAGGACCCTACAAATGAAATTTGGAAAAGATCCATTCGGTGCTTTTCAAGAAATAGCGATAACAATATTTCAGTTTCAAAATCCAAGAGAAGGATTTTTCAGACATTGTTTTACTGAACAGCTCCGAAATGAGAAGTGCAGGTTAAAGGACCTTGGGGAACTTACATATGAAATTTGGAAAATAGCAATCTAGAACTCAAGAAATAGCGATAACAATATTTAATTGTCAAACTCCAAGATGACCGCAATCAGTCTTTTTACGACCAATCCCAAAAGGAAGACTAATATTTCAAACTTGAGAATGGTACATCCAGTATTTTCTCCAGAAATAGCGATAACAAGAACTCTTTTACGGCGGACGGACGGACGCCTAGACAGACGATGGACGCAGGTTGACTTGAATTCACAAAAAGTTTCTTTTATTATTTTCATAACAGGGTAAACTCAGAGAATGATAATACATTTCTACAAAGCTAACCACTAATGACATAAATAATTCCCAGCCTTATGAATATACGAGTATGCTAAGGTCGTCGATAGAGAAAGGAAATGTTAAGTATGTAGGTCAACAGCTGAAGCGATGTCTTCACATCAATAGAGCTAAGGTTATATCATAAGGTCAGCATTCTAAAGTCAATAGGTCCAAGTTCACATACTAAAATAATCAGTGCTGAGGTTATATGCTAAAGTCAATCGAATCATGGTTTTATTCAAGTTCTGTATTATAAGGTCAATAGGGTTAGGACAACATGCTGAAGTCAACATTACTCAGGTTTCAAAACAGAGCTAGGGTGGAGAAGTCTAAGGTTATATATTAAGTCAACACAGCTAAGATAACTCACTAAGGTCAACAAGGCTATGAATAAGGAGACGATAAGTATACATGTCAGGTTCATCAAATTGTTTACAATATATATATATATATATATATATATGGTCATAAATATCTCGCCAGTATTTCATAAGAAGCCGCTCGGTAAACTTTATACATGCCAGATTCATCAAATTGTTTACAAAATATTTATATATATATATGGTCATAAATATATTACTAGCATTTGTGTAGCATCAGAGCGATGTTATGGTAACTTTGTAAACTTTGTAAACTGAATATATTTGCAAGCATTGTACATCTCGATCACTCGGAAAGGAACGATAACTGTTAACACTGAATCCATGTACTATGTGATTGTCTCCCTTTTTCCATATAAAGTTAAAATAGACACGACCAGTGCAAAATACTAATTCCAACAAAAACTACAAGGACATTATAGCTATTCGTAAAACTCGGTAGCAGATTTTACAGAGCGGAACTTACTTTGGGAATAGTTATACCAAAGAAGAAAGCATACGCCCTATATTTGGACCATTGTAACGCTGTAAACCCACTAAAGTATGGGGTTTATTCAATGACAAATTACTCAAAACAGTTCAACATATTAAACGAATAGCTTGAACCCTATATAAACGTCGGTCCATCCCTTTTAAACTGAATCACTCGAGTTTACAACACATTTTAATATACAGATATTGGATATTGGTTTTGGTCCGCTACTTCAAATAATAAAACAGGCGTTCTATATCAAATCTTTTACACGCATTTCCAAACTTTCACGGCAAGAATTAATATCTTAATCTCATTATATCGTCACCATCTCAGACAGACTGCCATGTATAAAATTAGATATCCGTCTCATTCTATCACAGACATGTAGACATGTTGATATACTGTAAAACAATCTTCTCTCACAATAACCAATCAATGTAGCACAGGCGCCAAGAAGAATGTGATATCAGAAAAAAAATCTCCGGGAAAAATTAACTTTGTTCATGCCTTAACCAAAATTCGAGTAGACATGTCAAATATTTTTAATTCATTTTGGAATTTGAACACGAATTAACGAAACAGTTTCAATATGCCTGGATGAAATAATTCCAGAATGGTTCCATTTATCTGCCCCGGGGATGGACAATATAAAATCTATATCTCTCCGGTATTGGTTTCTAAACCAATGGTCCCGTTTTAATTTAACTACAATACAAACATACTACATCATAACAGTGACTATCTTCTCTGTTTTAAAATACAGTCGTAACAATCGTAAATACGTCAAAAATATAAGTACAATCTTTAACCATCAACAGAGTTCTAGATACTCTAATATCATCACATAATATCACATTATTCTACACAACGACCACACGAGTAACCCTCTCGACATGTAGAAACAGAGCTGGCGGTCGAGTAATATATATCAAGCGATTGAAAAGCTTCAATCGGCAACATTTTTTATTGATAGGTAAAATATAGTTGTCAAATCCTGCCCTGTTTTCAAATATCAGAAATACTTGTTTAAGGAATTCTTACATTATAGAAATACCAAAATAGATAGAATAAAGACCTCTTTCCTGTACAATATAACGTAGAGAGTTCTCATCAAGGTATTAGTCTGTAGTAAAATACGTCTAATAAAAATTGGGTTTATTACAGATCATGGCTTATTGTATGTAAAATATGAGCGAGATCAACACAGTAACAACAAACATACATGTATACAGAACATGACCAGACTTGTACAACTCAAATTAAAATTTTTCAAAATAATTGATATAAATACAACAAACAAAACACAGAAAATAATATATTCACATATTTTTTACGTGTTCCTGTTTATAATAGAGTATATAATTTAAGTAAACTAGTTTACTTAAGAATTCATATATACAAAATAATTACGAGACGAGGTCGTAAATAAGTTTGTTTACACTTCACAATGATACCTACATAGTTTTATTTACATTCAAAGCCAAATTTAAGTTAGGATAAAATATAACAAACAAAGATCAAGACGTGTGTACGAAGGAGAAAGCGAACATATCTACAATGATAAAATGTCAAAGTTAAGTTATATAAAATTATAAAAAAACATATCACAAAAAAAGGTTAAATATCGCCCTACCTTAGTCTAAATTTAGACAAGACTTTTCCTTGTTCAATGTACGTTACTAAATTTGCAGGTCCTCTCTTCAAATCTTACATTTCTTAACAACATGTATACAACTCGAGATATGTATGTATATTGCATATGTACATAGCCTACATATGCAGGTCAAAGGTCGCTAAAGAAATTTTACAATTTAAACATATTATTCAGCTGGAAAGATCTATCTATCATCTAGAAAATGAATAAACAATACACGATAAAAATAGACTATACATCCTATGGTAAAATTTCAACTTCAGCAAATGTATAATTTATAGATACTGTACACACAAACACGCTGAATTGGCACGGAAACTAAAACATTACACAAAGAATACATTGAGAATAAACTATTTGATTGACAAAGTGACGACGCTGTTGGTCGTGGGTGATAACATCTCCTAGTGCACCAAAACGTCATATTAAAAACGTCAGCATGCCTATTGCGAAACAATTGAATTACATAGTATGATGCTAAGAATGTAAAAATCACCAAAAGCAAGCGCAACGAGTATTTTCTTTTAATTTTTGACTATCAATAAATCAATTTTAAAACTGGATATAAGCAAAAAATTTTAACTATCATTTTTTGACATATTGCAGTCATGGAGTCTTATATTGAAATGTAACACCGGTACAATGAAATGACATTTCTGGTCCGTTTAACTATTATCTTAGTAAGTTTTCATTCACTCGGTAAACAATAAAATGTTCTTAATTTTATTTAAATGTTCAGCTGTGATGTTTTGATCACTTATGCTTTTGCCCACTTATTTGACAAGACCGTAAGGAATCTCGCCGTTCATAACGGAAATGATATTTTTGGCCGCAGTTTCGGCCATATGGTTTCTAGAGTCCCAAGTGTTACTTCCCATGTGAGGAAGTATGACACAGTTCTGCAAACCTACCAATGGATGGTCATGTGGTAGAGGTTCCGGTTCAGTGACGTCCAATCCCGCAGCATAGATTTCGCCGGAAGTGAGTGCATCATAGAGATCGTCATGCTGGACAACGCCCCCTCGACCACTGTTGATTAAGATGGCGGTCTTCTTCATTTTCTTGAACGTATCCTTGTTGAACTTGTGCCTGGTTGAATCCGTCAAGTTGCAACATATAATTACTACGTCCGATTCTTTGATCATATTTTCGAAATCTGTGAACTCCGCACCTACGTCATCAGCATGACTCACCTGTAATTGATCAGTCAGTGTATAACCAATAGAACCAAGGCATTTCCGCTCATTTACAGAACATATAAAAGGACTCTTCTTTGAATATATTCAACAGTTCTAGCTGTAACTCACTCAAACCTCTAGACTTATTTCGGAATAGTTTTACTTCCAAAATTTTGCAGGAATTGAACTTCGAGAGGTTTTAGTACACGCATTGCGTGAGATTTCGAATTTCTGTTGATATCCTTCCATATTCAAATTAAGACAAATAAATGTAGACAAAACATCTAAAAAAAAAACATGATTTTCATATCAATTTAACAACCTGATTAACATATCATTTCATACCTGACAGACATCGTTATAGAGGATACGGCTGATTCCGAAAGGTCGTACACGCTTGGCTACACCATAACCGATTCTTCCGAGTCCAAGGATTCCGACTGTCCGACCGGTCAGTTCGACACCACACAGCCACATCGGTTTCCATGGCCCCCACTGATCATTCTTCACAGCATCTACACCTGTAACCGATAAAACATTTGTTTATTGAAAACACGCCTGTTTGGCTCGACCTTGGCCATTCTATATAAAATCAGGTTCTATAGGCCTATGTCGCTGTTGTATGCACACCATGTCCAACAGGCCTGTGTCACTGTTCTATGTACACCATGTCCAACAAGCCTGTTTCACTGTTCTATGTACATCATGTCTAACAATGTTTCTATTGGGTATGTGAATAAAACATTTATATGTATAACTCTCGGACAAATTGCTTGTTTGTAACGTTTCAATTGCCTTACCTTCTACCAATCTCCTGGCAGTCATCAGCAGTAGTGATAAGGTCAGCTCAGCCACGCTGTCAGTTGAAACATTCGGAGTATTGGCAACCAATATCCCCCTCTTTCGGCACTCCTCTATATCTATGTGTTCAAAACCCACGGACATGGTTGTGATCACCTTCAGATTCGGCCCTGTAATACACAAAACGGATATTAGATACGGCGGAATCTTTCAATAGGGGCAGGTTATAACACATTACATAATGGGTAACCGTGATATTACCATAAATAGATACATTATGTCCTATTATCAGACGTGTTTTTTTTAACATTCGGTGGATATATACTATTAAATGTCTTGAGTTCTCAATCCATACAATACTTATATGAGTTGTGTGACGTCATTAAGTGATGACAGCATTGTTTCTTGTCAGACACTCGCACTAGACTCCACATTGCTAGCCCAACAGACGCTCGCACTAGACTCCACATTGCTAGCCCAACAGACGCTCGCACTAGACTCCACATTGCTAGCCCAACAGACACTCGCACTTGACTCCACAATGCTACCCCATCAGACACTCGCACTTGACTCCACATAGCTTGCCCAGGAGACACTCGCACTAAACTTCACTTAGCCAGTCCAGGAGACACTCGTACTAAATTCTACATAGCTAGCCCATCATACACTTGCATTAGACTCAACAATGCTAGTCCAGTATACACTCGCACTAGACTCTACATTGCTAATCCAGCATACACTCGCACTAGACTCTACATTGCTAGCCAAACACTTCCTTAACATTGTCACCGTTTGATTGGACCATTTGTCTGTTGATGATGTCACAAGGCATTACGGTTGATGTCGTCTTTAAATCTTGCCTGTTGATGTAGCTGTCATACTTTTTCTGTTGATATCGTTATCAGAATTTGTCTGGTGATATTGATTTTGTCTCTTGAATGTCATACCTCAAAGATATATTTCTTTACATTTAACGACATACCTTCTTATCCGACCAAAATGATTCGCCAAGTCGTTCATAACAGGGTTGGCTGTCAATGCACATGTCAATGAATTCAGGTTTCTCTCACGTGATTAGATGAGAAATGATCGTGTGATTACATAGTGTCCCCGTGGATCACTAACCATTTATCGTAATTCATGTCCATGGGCTGTTATAGGAACAACCTTTGAATCTATAGGCACTTAACTGAATTTATTCAGTATAAAGTATACTATATGAATTGTATGTGTTTACAATATTTTTCTGGGTTTATAACATAACGAGAAATCACTAAAGCTCAATTGATAAAGGAATATGTTAATAGATGATAAAAAAGCGAGATTTTCTCTATACAAACAATATAGAGGTGTTTACAGGGGTATTAAAACACCGTCTGGTTCAGTATCACGTGCTATTTGACAGCTGTTAGTAATGTGATGAGATAGAGGGAGGTGTTAGAAAAATAATCGAATACCTTATCCAGCCCTCTATCCCTTTTTCCTATCTCCCGCAAAGAAGTTTACTTTACCTTCTTATAGATAGAAACGAAGGGATGTTACTCTGTTGTAAGTGCTGGGAAGACGCGAAGGTGGTGGTGATGGTGGGGGTGGGGGTTGAACCGTCAACATTGCCTCATTATTATTTACAATAAATTGTAACGTCCCTGTGTCTAATTATACTGTAACATAGTCCTTTCCTCTGATATCTGGTCATCGAACGTCCGTGTGTCTAATTATACTCTAACATTGTCCTTTCCTCTGATATCTGGTCACCGAACGTCAATGTATCTATTTATACTGTAACATAGTCCTTTCCTCTGATATCTGGTCACCGAACGTCCGTGTATCTAATTATACTCGAACACTGTCCTTTCCTCTGATATCTGGTCATCGAACGTCCGTGTGTCTAATTATACTCTAACATTGTCATTTCCTCTGATATCTGGTCGCCGAACGTCCGGGTATCTAATCATACTGTAACATAGTCCTTTCTTCTGATATCTGGTCACCGAACGTCAATGTATCTATTTATACTGTAACAGTCCTTTCCTCTGATATCTGGTCAACAAACGTCCGAGTATCTAATTATACTCTAACATTGTCCTTTCCACTGATATCTGGCACCGAACGTCCGTGTATCTATTTATACTCTAACATAGTCCTTTCCTCTGATATCTGGTTACCGAACGTCCGTGTGTCTAATTATACTGTAACATAGTCCTTTCCTCTGATATCTGGTCATCGAACGTCCGGGTATCTAATTATACTCTAACATTGTCCTTTCCTCTGATATCTGGTTACCGAACGTCCGTGTGTCTAATTATACTGTAACATAGTCCTTTCCTCTGATATCTGGTCATCGAACGTCCGGGTATCTAATTATACTCTAACATTGTCCTTTCCTCTGATATCTGGTCACCAAACGTCCGTGTGTCTAATTATACTGTTACATAGTCCTTTCCTCTGATATCTGGTTACCGAACATCCGTGTGTCTAATTATACTCTAACATTGTCCTTTCCTCTGATATCTGGTCACCGAACGTCCGGGTATCTAATAATACTGTTACATAGTCCTTTCCTCTGATATCTGGTCACCGAACGTCCGGGTTTCTAGTTATACTGTAACATTGTATTTTCCTCTGATATTTTCTTTGTTTGATAAATCCATTTAATTAGCTTGTGTTTGGACCTAAATAACAGTAAATAACAACATGTGTTCCAATCTGATCTGGTTTTAATCAGTCCGGCTACTGGATTCATGTTAGTTGTCAACGATTCGGTTTGCTAATGATATGTCAACAAAAATCCAAATTTGTAACATCGAGAAAAATGCTGTCTTAAACGAATTGTCACGAGGTATTTGGGGTTAAATGTGGCAGTAAGGACATTCCGGACAAGTTGGGTTTTCGTTCATAAATACCTTTTGATGTTCTGATAGAAGTCTCGTGCCTCATTCCGACACTTAAAAAATGAAAAAAAAAACTTCCGGTAGAAATGCAACATAAATTTAACAAAATCGATTTACAAATGACCCTGATTGCGTCACTACAACAAACCTTACTGGCATGTACCCACTAGTAAATTCAAGGTCGATGTAGTCATTGCAGAATTTATAAATATTCAGTACATGTGTTCTGCATTAGGCGGATGGAAGAAATTGATCTTTTTCCTGTTTACTTACAGTGTCTTTGTCTGCTTGGAATAAACACATCGTGCAGCTAATATCTTCACAATATACAACACAATGTGCTTTAATCAGGCTGTCAGTTAAATATTCTTTAAAATATAGGAAGAATATAGGAATATTTTTTCAACAAATATAGGATTTTTTATGCTAGATTTTTTAGACAAAATATAGGAGTTTTCCAAACGAAAATCGTTTCATTCAAAGGCATTTATACTAACAATTCTTATCTTCACTTACTGTTTCTATATTAATCAATGATTAAAAACTATCTTCAAGTAACTATGCACTTCAACAGCATCACAATCCAGACTGAGAGCTGCTGCATAGCTCATCATCATCATCATCATCATCATCTGAATTGGCACCTAAAAGGCCAATATCCTGTTGTACTATCTTGCAAGGTGCCCATACAGGTGATAAACAGATGCACTGAATCATTTTCTGTTGGCTGGTGATGCTGTTACAGACTTTAGAATTCTCTAACTTGTAAAATAAAGAAGCCAAGAGCATTATCAAAGAAATATTTACAGTCTCGATATCTATCAGCGACAAATTTCCCGAAAAATTTAGGAATTTTCAAAATATAGGAAAATATTGGAAATATAGGAGGTCTTTTAAAATATAGGATTTTGAACCAAAATATAGGAATATTTAATTCTCACGGTCTAATTCTGTATTGGTCTGAGGTATTTACGTTCATTTTGTTTGTCCGAACTGACCAAAGGAAATATATTTTGATGCTTGAAAGTGTATTCAAACAGGTTCACTGACATTTGTCAGGAATTACCCTTTATGTCAATAATTTGTATGTTTTTTAGTTTAAGAAGAAAGCAATGCCAGCTGGTGATTTATTGGAAATAATCAATAAAGTTGAATGACACAGATATCAATAACTATTCATGGTCATTATAATTATAATGGATAACAACATGTCTCGAATGTTTTCATTCTATACCTTTGTAACTTTAGTTTGGATGACTAGAATTTCATTGAGACGAAATTTCGTTCGAGTCAAAGTGATTTTTCAGTCCCTGCAATTGTAAAGCAATGGAAAAGTAATTCAATGTCTCGAAATTATTTTTGTCAAAACATCGGCACGTCTTCTGACAAAATGGATTAATACATACATAGATTAGAAAGTCATCTTTGCGTAACATTTGGCTCATAACAACGTGCCGGTCCATCGTACATAGAATACTTGGTCTGTGACTTATTTACCAGTTTAAGTATCCAATTAAAAGTTGGTTTCTTAATTAGTATCAGTATCCCTGTACACGTTAAACAAGTTCTCGCATGCGCCATTCGTTCGTTCTCAGAGGAAAGGAAGTGGCAATGTTACAAACGTTGTCTGGATTCTATCAGAAGTAACGATACACACACTGTAACTCTCAACACAAAGACAAAAACGGAGATATTGCAAAGAAAACACGTTGTAAACTGAAAGGTAGGTATAGAGAAAAGATGAAGAGAATATTAAAATAGACAGACAAAAGTTTTTTCCTTACTTTCAAGCTAACTTCCATTCATTTTTTCGCACCTCTACTTCATTCAACAGTAATCACCGTCAGAAAACTGATATCGACAACCTTATGTGGACACTTTGTTTCAGTCGAAATTCGGATAATTGGAATTTCGAGATAGCGAGTTTCGACAGTATTGTAACCACAGTAACTATTTCAACTACATTAACTATTGTAATTTAACTACAATGTAACTATTTTAACAACCGAAACTATTGTAACTACAGTAACCAGTAACTTTTGTAACTAAAGTACAATGTAACTACATTAACTATTGTAACTTGCAATATTTGGAGTTAAATTTAGCGTCTTGTTCTGTCGCTTAACCGTACAATGCGGCGGCGGCATGGAAGCAAAGTCCTGCACAAAATGTCTGTATCTATTTTAATGTTTCAAATGTCGTATGCGACAAAAACACTCAAAATATATAGCGTTCGTCGTTCATTAGACATGCAAAGGGGAGTAACTCTCGCTTAATAGCGCGACAAAAATATGATAAATCGGTCTTGCCGAAGATGGTAGTAGTGGGATCCTGGCGCCATTATGATTAGGTCTTCATTTGTTCTTTAAAAGTTAAATCTTTTTTATTCTTTTCACTTCTTTCCCCTTCTTTGCTCTTAATCATATGACATATGAAAATTCCTCTTAAGAAAGAGTAATATCAAATTTAAACTATCAAACCAGAAATAGTCGCCTATTAGTCATATCGTTTTTTCATGATCAGTCCCAAAAATCAAAGAGCACAACTAAGGACTAAGGAAAACCTACATAACGGTTTGAGAAAGAAATAGACACATCAAGAATTGTTTGAGACGGACGAATGGACGACAAACCATAAACGTAGGGCGATTTGAGACGGACGAATGGACGACAGACCATAAACGTAGGGCGATTTGAGACGGACGAATGGACGACAGACCATAAACGTAGGGCGATTTGAACAGCTGATGTTGGGCTAAAACATAAAAAAACAAACAAAAACAAAACAAAAAACAAACAAACAAACAAAAAACAACATAGGTACACACGTATTTGTTTGTTAACACGTAACCTCCATAACATTGACCCATAACCTTTGTAATAAGGTGATATTAACCGCCACGTGGTCGTTTACATCATACTATTTAGCTTGCTTTTAGACAGACTAGGTATACATCGATGTGTTATCAGTCTTAGAAAGGTCAGAGACGTTTGCTTAATATCAGATAGTATATGCTACAACAGCAGAATCTCAATGAAAACAAAGTTGGAAAAAATGTTTTTTCAGAACGGCGGTGTTGGGTAATCTCCCTTGATAAGTGCAAATTAGTCCTTACCGGGGACATTGTAAGTGAGTTATTCCTTCAACACAGAAACATGTATGGTCACCTGCCATTTGTTTCATCATATGTTATAATTGATGACAAGTAGTTTAGAACGAATGTACTATCTATACGTTACCTATAATATGATTGCCTATGATATTTGAACACCATAAAAGAGTCAGAACGAGAGGCAACTCGCAGAAATTACAGAAAAAACATTGTAGACTGGATATTCGCAAATACTCCTTTGGACTCAGAATTGTCGTTGTGTGGAACAGCCTACCAGATTCGGTAATACAAGCAAAAACTATCAGAGACTTCGAAATTAATTTGGACTACCACTGGAAATGCTTAGAACTAAAATTTAACCATCTTGCTAGTTTCAAATCCTTTACCGGAAGTGACCATTAATTATATATGTCTTTTTATAATTTCACGATATGGATATAGAGGCATAAGAATGCCTGCGTCCATTATCTATCATATCATATTATATCATAAGAAATCGAGCCTAATCAATATGATAATGGAAGGAGAGACATAATATCTGGATCAGATTAAAACACAGAGAAACTTCAAATCAATAATGTAAACATTTTATTGATCTTCATTATTTTCAAATTGGAATTTCCTAAATCATTCATTTCAGAGTCATTGGAAACTCATCAATTGGTCGGCATTAATGGGTCGCGAATATAGTAGGTAATTAATGAAATTTATCAAATCATTAGAAAAGGACACACACACACGCACGCACGCACGCACGCGCACACACACACAAGACATAAGGATATGCAATCTGTTTATTGTGTTATACACAAGACATAAAGATATGCAATCTGTTAATTGTGTTATACACAAGACATAAGGATATGCAATCTGTTAATTGTGTTATACACAAGGCATATGGATATGGAATATGTTTATTGTGTTATACACAAGGCATATGGATATGGAATATGTTTATTGTGCTATACTCAATGCATGGACATATGGAATATGTTTATTGTGTTATACACAAGGCATATGAATATGGAATATGTTTATTGTGCTATACACAATGCATGGGGATATGAAATCTGTTTATTGTGTTACACACAAGACATATAGATATGGAATGTGTTTATTGTGTTATACACAAGACATATGGATATGGAATCTGTTTATTGTGTTATACACAAGTCATATAGATATGGAATATGTTTATTGTGTTACACACAAGACATATAGATATGGAATATGTTTATTGTGCTATACAGAATGCATGGGGATATGCAATATGTTTATTGTGTTACACACAAGGCATATGCAATATGTTTATTGTGCTATACAGAATGCATGGGGATATGCAATATGTTTATTGTGTTACACACAAGGCATATGGAATATGTTTATTGTGTTACACACAAGGCATATGCAATATGTTTATTGTGTTACACACAAGGCATATGGAATATGTTTATTGTGTTACACACAAGGCATATGCAATATGTTTATTGTGTTACACACAAGGCATATGGAATATGTTTATTGTGTTACACACAAGGCATATGGAATGTGTTTATTGTGTTATACACAAGACATATAGATATGGAATGTGTTTATCGTGTTATACACAAGGCATATGGAATGTGTTTATTGTGTTATACACAAGGCATATGGAATGTGTTTATTGTGTTATACACAAGGCATATGGATATAGAATATGTTTATTGTGTTACACACAAGGCATATTGATATAGAATATGTTTATTGTGTTACACACAAGGCATATGGATATAGAATATGTTTATTGTGTTACACACAAGGCATATGGATATAGAATATGTTTATTGTGTTACACACAAGGCATATGGATATAGAATATGTTTATTGTGTTACACACAAGGCATATGGATATAGAATATGTTTATTGTGTTATACACAAGACATATGGATATAGAATATGTTTATTGTGTTACACACAAGGCATATGGAATGTGTTTATTGTGTACTACACAATGTATAGGATTATTGATTAAAGGTCTGATGAGTTTATACATAAGGTGTGGCCTGAAATGTTTTGAATGATCAATAAACTAGTGTGTAGCTGTAATGTAGATTGTAGACGGAGAATAAGAAGAAACTTATGGAGGCATGTTTACAAAAAGTGAATTTCAACAACTTTTAGAGTTTTGTTCTCCAACTTTTTGGTTTTTAGTTATCAGAACATATGGTTAGAAGGTGTGCACTGTATATCACAGCTCCGCCCGTCCATACCCCTATCGCAGGGCAGACGTAATGATACCCCTATCGTAGGACAGACGTAATGATACATATCACACCTCCGTCCGTTCATACCCCTATCGCAGGACAGACGTAATGATACATATTACAGCTCCGTCCGTTCATACCCCTATCGCGGGACAGAGGTAATGACACATATTACAGCTCCGTCCGTTCATACACCTATCGCGGGACAGAGGTAATGACAACCCCGAAAACAAATAACAGTAAACATATACATATACATATACATTGTAATTTTGCAAATTGCAGGTTGAACGGACGGACGTGAGTGAGATAAAATACCTACCGGCCTTTTCTACATCATCCTTGTCAATGTCACTCGTCAATATGAATTCGTATAACGTCCAAATAAAACCTAAGGACAGACAGTCGAAAACTTATAATTAACAGATTACTTTATGGACATACGGACGCCAAGACGGACGGACGGATGGATGTGAGTGATAAAACAAAAATACTTACCGGCCTTTTCTATGACCTCTTTGTCAATGTCATCTGTCAACATGCACAGCAGACCATTTATACCCGGCACGTGTTTCATTAACTCTTCCTTGGGAATGGCATCCTCTCCCTCCCAGCTCGTTATGTCACAGTGACCATTCAGTATCTCCAAACCAGAATCTGGTATTCTTCTAGTAATGTAAACTTTAAATTTTGACATTTTTCGAAAATCAGTAGCTGTCAGTATTATCTTACAGATCAAATCTGATGTGAGGTTTCTATGTGTTATCTATGTCTTTATAGCTAACAGATATATATAGCAATTCTCTGTTATATTGCAGCAGGCATCAAAGCACGTAAACAAAACTAGGCTTGGCGCACCACGTAATACAGTGTGTGATTGCGTTACAGATCCGTCTGTACGCTTTTGGTGTGTCCGTTTATGATTGTTATAACATTCAGGGACTTTTAAAAACTAAACCGATAATCTATATATAACTATTATATAATGCGATGCTTCTTCCTGTTGATTAACTAGTTCGTGCATTCAGACACACACACCTCTGAGAACACGCTTTTATCGAATATAAAACACACGTGTGTATCGAAATGGTCAACCCGGACACTGAAACGGAACCTCTCGGCTTTTTTCATAACAAGCTACAAATGTGTGATCTCTGCATTTTTCATCAAGAACAATCTAATACATTCGACCTACGTGAGGCGGAGCATACTCTCCTTGTTGAAAAAGCCAAGGTGACTTTCCCGGCTTCACTGCACGTGGTATCCCCGCATTTCGTAAGTGGAAGGTGATGAAACCGCGCGGGAATCGGAATCGATAAATTGATCGTGTCGGCCGGTGTGATTGTGGTGTTGTATTACTAGCATAATTTATGTCTGAGCTTATTGGACATATTCTACGTAAGTGTTAAAGTCTTTTCCAAATTCTCGATGATACTCGTGCACCGTTATATAATCACACCTACAACCACACCACGCCAGCGTTTTCTCCGACACCTCGAGACTCAACGCCTCTCTTTCCAACTAGCCCTCCCCATTTGAAAAAGCTCAGAAAGATCGCTATATTTTAATCACCATTATAAACCATATCAATTGATGACGAGACATATAAAAAAAAAAAAAAAATACAAATCCTTTTTTTTCCTTTGCCGACGTATATACTATTGGATTAGCTAAATCAATTACACCCCAACACACAGTCACATGCGATGCGACATAGCGTTTTCATAATCTCACACATACTGCTGAGTCTGAATAATAGGGTTAAATGCATTTGTGTTTCCTTTGTGTTTGTCAATATATATATAAATACATGCAATAATCTGCAATATAAGTGTTTATGTTTGACTATCAAAATATGTATAGAGCATGTATCTTCGGTGTTATAAGATATAAGCTGTAGATTTGAGAATGAAATAATAAATTTGTCTTTCCGTTCCTGTCAGCGACACGCCGCACCTAAATATAGTTCCAAACAGGGATGTATATTATAATTTTTCCTCAAATAAACTTACTCAGTGCAACAACCAAAACTTCCTGGTTTTAGTGTTTCATATCTTAATACAATATTTAAATAATTCTGGCAAATTAATACCCGACATTCGTACTGAATTACAACTGTATTTGATTACTGCCTGATACAATAAAACTGTGAGGCCAGGTGGTGTGACCCGACACAAACAATGCCAGTTACAGAATAGGATTCTTTCCGATACCTGTCTCTTCCATTTCAGACCAAATCATTTATATCATCAAGATTCTATTTATTTCTAGAAGCTCTTTATATTTTCATGGGATTCCAACCTAACCCGTGGTTAAGTATGAGATTGCTTTCTTTTTTACTTTAAAGTTTTAAAATAAATTTGATTTTCACTTACCATTAATAAGCATTTCATTACTTGTTTCAAATACTCTTCAATTATATTAAATCGTTGTTGAAAATGCCTTTTATCGTAGGCACTTGACTTCGAAGACAAACGGTATCCACGAGATGACCACATACTAACAATTCACGTGGTTTCTTAAACAGTTCATTAATTTGTGGAAATATGAAATTTAGAAACGAAACCAACTAAAGAGAAAAAGAAACACGACATTTACTCAATGCATAATTTTACAGTAACCCTACACACTTAATCCGTCCTTGAATTTCCTTGCAAATATGACATTAAACATTAAACAATGAATATATCTATATAACGAAAAACAGTGGTGTAGGAAGCGGGGGTGGGGCTCACCTTTTGACAACTTCCTTCGCCACTAAAACACAAAAGCCTTGGTTGCATATGTGTGAATTTTTATATACACTATAATATACATCAATGCCATTCAACATCTCACGTTAGTAATTGTCCTTATCATAGAATACAGATATTATCTCAGTCTCCAATAAACAAAGTTGATGTGGTCAAGACTTCACTGACGTAAAACTTCCGTCATCTCTTATTCTTTAACCAATACAACAAACCGATCTGAGTCTTTAAGCCATTTGAAAATTGTGACTATTCACATTCCTGATTCCTGTCGATGTTAATGCTACATTTTGAAGTCTCTGGAAAGCCCTGATGCCTTACTGTCTTCTAATTTCAAAAGGTCTGAAAGGACGCAGAAATTCAGTCCAAAACCGTCGTAGTCACTACAGTTGGTAAATGTTAGTGTTATTCTCAAAATTGAATCTTTTCAGATATTGGGAAAAATAACCATACATCCGTCGCTAACAAAGATCTGTATTTATCGACTTTCGTTTTCTCTCATTATTCTTTGTTTTCACGTTTCAGAATAAATTCACACACTGAGAAATTGAGTCACAACATCCTGACTACGGTTCGCCTACAGTCACGTGCAATGAACGAGGTTGGCCTCCGATTCGCTATATGTATCGCTGCTTTTATTTCCCCAGTGTTCCGTGTTTTTATTGAGAAAAGGAGGAAAGCTATTAGCGTAGTCATGGTGCAAGGTTCTGAAACAGGGAAAAGCAATACTCGAAATTCTACGCGATCGTTTATTGATTAATTATTTTTGTACGAAGTTAAGATTTAACTTTCTACATATTTCATATCGATTTTAAACGACCTTGAATCGTTTGTCGTAGTCCTTGAGTGATGCTTTGATAATCTTACGGTATCAGCTAAATAGATGCCTACTTTTAACACACAAAAAAGATAAATATATTTTTAATATTACAGGTGATATTGATTTTTTAATAGACCGACCTCGCAGAATAACACCAAATTTACAGTATAACACCAAATATATACCATATCATGAAATACAGCGTCGGAATGAAGTCACCTACCCATAGGGAAGAAGACCTCGGCCTGTTTACATGAAATATAATTAAGGTAACATCTTTGTAATGCCGTAGCCTTTTCTCACATCCTGTACAGTAAGTATACTATTGGCCACGGGTATCATATTCCTGACGTAAGTATCGATCAGCCAATTTGTTGTTTCGGATATGTAGTAGATTCAGGGTTTGACGTCCATGTCTTCTACTTGTTGCAAAGGGATTTTGCAGGATACAAAGTAGACCCATTGACCCTGTTTTTCCTTCTGTGCCCCCTCTATCTCCGGCTCTGTGTTTCATCTGTGTCCCCTCTGTGTCACCATTGTGTCCCCTCTGTGCCCCCAATGTGTCCTCAGTGGTCCCCCTTAGTGCCCCATGTGTCTCATATGTGTCCCCTCAGTGTGACCTCTGCGTCCCTCTGTATCCTTTCTGTTTCTCCTTTGTGTCCCCACTGTGTCCACTGTGTCCCCTCTGGGTCCTCCCTGTGTCCTCCCTGTGTCCTCTCTATGTCCCTTACTGTGTAATCTGTGTTGTCTCTATGCCCCCTATGTGTCCCCTTTGAGTCCTCTCTGTGTCCCCTCTGAGTCCCCTCTGTGTCCCCTTTGAGTCCTCTCTGTGTCCCCTCTGTGTCCCTTCTGAGTCCTCTCTGTGTCCCCTCTGTGTCTCCTCTGTGTCCTCTCTGTGTCATTTCTGTGTCCCCTCTTGACAGTCGTCTTCACATGACCTTTATTGTTTCAAGGACGTTTAACTCTGTAAAAATAAGCGATCAAGGGAGTGTAAACTCTCAATAACAAATCTTTCCGTTAATATTGTATTTTATATTGCTTACAGACGTGTTAGCTGTTAAACTGAACGGTCAACTCCACACCTGATACATCAGAAAGATTCAATCGTGTGTAAATTCTGGTATATTCTCAGTATTTTCGAAAGCAGCAAATATTTATCCGAGTGTGTTGGTTTTTTTTTTTTTTTAATCGGAAAAATGTTTTCATTTATTGCTGAAATTCCCAAAAACGTACACTTCAGTTCAAAACCTTGAGAATATTATTGTCATTTTAGACAAAATTACGAACTATTAAAATTAAAATTCTTCGGAACTCATGGCTGACTGGTGGATACAGATATCATGACGACTTTGTTGTTTTGTCCTAAACTGCCGATGATATTTACTTCCGGTAATTCTTTCGAGGAAAGGAGCTTACATTTTTGATGTCCTCTCTATTGATCAAAGTTGTATTCTCAGTTAGATTTGAGGAGGTTAACGACCCAACCAACATAAAAATGAAGAACTAGAAAGATATGGATCATTTTATAACATTTATTATTTGTTTGATAAATAAGGAACACAATACAATAAGAAAGCACATAACATGTAAGAATAATAAAGTAAATTAAGAACTTGATACATTTATTTATTACTTACTGTAAAAACATTAGTTTTTGTGGATGATTTTATTTCCAGTGGTTTCGTGGGTACTTTTAATATGTGAATTAATATGTCCATGAACTTTTGAAATCAGTATAAGCTGATTCATTGAGATGTATCTAATTAAATATTTACGAAACAGCATTTTTTTAAACTCGCGGAAATTGAGCCCCTCGAAAATATATGATTTTACAGTACTTATTGTTTTTCTTATTGATGTTTACTTATGGTAAAGGTTGTTCTTTAAATGTTTCAAATTCTTTAAGGAAATGGATTTAATTTTTACGTCATTATTCTACCCTTGAAAATTAAAACCTTTACACTGTTTTCTTCTCTGATTAAGACAGAAATATATATCGAAGTCTCTGCTTTACATAATACTCATAAACAAGTGTTGAATTCCATTTGTAACCATAGAAACATGACGCTACCAAAATAAATTGGTAGTTTTGACATTTTTTGAATGAAATGTTAAATTTACAATCACATATATTTATCAAAATGCGACAAGAAATTAATAAAGAAGTAATTTCAACAGGAGATCGAAGGATATTGACAGTCACCTGAGACTTTGCTGTATAATGTTAACATAACGGACTTTCTAGTATACGTAATGCTAATTTATAGCAAAATTGCTGACAAATCATTTTAAAAAATAAATCTGAGCCTCGCAATTCCGGTCCAACGGGAGAAGAATTCGGGGGATTCGATTCTCTTATACTATCAAACTGCAATCTGATAAAAAATATTCTAACCAAAATAAATTATTTGTCAGTAAAAACAAGAGGTCCATAGGATCTCTTTCATTCTCCTGGTTTGGTATGGATTAATAAATATTTCCCATATAAGGCCATGAATTATTTGTGCTAAGGAGTTCAAAGTAAAACCCCGTACACTCAGGGATGCTTCTGACAAATTTCAGTCACAGAAGTCCATTCTGGGTTGGAAGCACTGAAGATGACAATGAAGATAAATTCCCATTTCAGTTTGAGGCGTTTATTATGAGCATATATAAAGAAAAAAACTACTTTTGCTCTTGAACAAAACCAGGATGTACGTTACTACCAGGAACAGAATGTTTATTCCTGGTATTGGTAGCAATGAAGTAAATGCACATTTCTACTTAATGCGGTATCTGGTTTTTTTCTCGGCAACAACAAATGCAGAGCAAATGACGTGTCTTACTCCATTATTTCAAACTTGCTTAAATACAATGATATAATTATATTTATACATGTGCATCCTGAAGGAATTCATTTTTCAAGGTTTTATACCATAAAATAAAGATAACAAAATCTACAAATACCTATATTATATACATGACAAACATATTCAAATCCTGCTTCAACTTATCATAGAGCCGACCAATGACAGCTTTCATATCTTTTTCATATCGTGAAATATTAACACTCCCGCGAACTTGAAGCGGTATTGAGTTGTCGTTCTTGACTATAACAAGCCGAATTCGTCGCCCGGACGGAGACACAGTTTCATGTCATTCGTAAGTTCTTTCTCGTTTATTGTGAAGTAAGTGTACTGTTTTTATATCAAGAAATTATTCAAAACTCATATGCGCTCATATTTTAGCATGCGAAGCTCTGGATTTGTCGTGACAAATACCGTGGTAAGAAATTTCCTTTGTTGGAATTCCCCGACTCTGAATTAGATCGAAATGACGACATTTGCTTTATTCAAGCGATTTCATTGATTGGTATAATAAGATGATGGATAATCGTCCTACGTCATTTTAAAAGTAATATGCGATTGGCTGAGAAAAAGAAAAGTTATAAACGCGAAACCAGGGGAACCCCTGCAAGGCGTACTCTCGGTATACCGTCACGGACTATCTCCTGACTTCACGATAACCTTTTTTGACGGTGAAATTCCGTTTGCTTTTAAATTAGAAATTAATTGTACATTTTCATGAATACTTCAACTATAATTCGCCGAAAGTAATAGAGTTAATTTTTCATCGATAGCGAACAACGGACGGAAAACTCAACAAACTCGGGCTTTCATGCACAAGAAACTGTTCACTCGCCAAGAACAGTAACTCTGTATATATCTCAAAGGACAAGTATTTCCTGCTATGATTGGGTTATATTGAACTTATAGTTGTATGGAAATCTAATAATCTCATCTAGTAAAACTAATAAAAGATTCTAGTCCATGTGTATCGCATTAAAGCTATATTCATAACGATTGTCTTCATTGAAAGAAAGACGCCATTCTTTATTGGACACCGGGATCTCTTTATATTTAGATGTTAGCATCGAATATAATATCCACGGAAATAATGGACATTTGCGAAATGTTTTCTGCGTAAAACAAACTGATTGCCTTATTTTGAAGTAAAAGTGAAAAATATGTCAAATAATAATATTAATGTTAATAATATTAAAAATAAATAAATAAAAATAAATAACTAAACAAATAGATGAATATATCAATTAATTGATAAATTAACTTAATGGTACAGAACATAATCGAAATTACAGTGGCTTAATCCCTTAGTTTTACTTTCTGTACAAAATTAAACGATAAATTATCAGATTCATAGAATATGACATTACATGTATTTAAAACACAAACATCACAAAAACTATTTACTATATTACACATATGTGAAAATATCTAAATATCAGATAAATAGTCGGACACCTGAACAACTTTACCGGATGTACAGATGACCTACACCATTGAAATCACTGTCTCTTCAATCTCATTTTCTTATCAGCTAAGAAACACACACAATTGAGTAACTACCATTGATTCTTGAGATTTCAATTCCATTTTTTATAATGTCATCTCAAAAACGATTTTTGTTTGTATTGTTGATGACATTTGTGGATGTCTATGTAAACATTGTATATATTAATATCTTGTTATTGTTTACTTCCGTCTCGTAAACATTGTATATATTAATATCTTGTTATTGTTTACTTCCGTCTCGTAAACATTGTATATATTTTGATATCTTGTTATATCTTGTTATTGTTTACTTCCGTCTCGTAAACATTGTATATATTAATATCTTGTTATTGTTTACTTCCGTCTCGTAAACATTGTATATATTAATATCTTGTTATTGTTTACTTCCGTCTCGTAAACATTGTATATATTTTGATATCTTGTTATTGTTTACTTCCGTCTCGTAAACATTGTATATATGTTGATATCTTGTTATTTTTTACTTCCGTCTCGTAAACATTGTATATGTTTTGATATCTTGTTATTGTTTACTTCTGTCTCGTAAACATTGTATATATTAATATCTTGTTATTGTTTACTTCCGTCTCGTAAACATTGTATATATTTTGATATCTTGTTATTGTTTACTTCCGTCTCGTAAACATTGTATATATTTTGATATCTTGTTATTTTTTACTTCCGTCTCGTAAACATTGTATATGTTTTGATATCTTGTTATTGTTTACTTCTGTCTCGTAAACATTGTATATATTAATATCTTGTTATTGTTTACTTCCGTCTCGTAAACATTGAATATATTAATATCTTGTTATTTTTTACTTTCGTCTCGTAAACATTGTATATATTTTGATATCTTGTTATTTTTTACTTCCGTCTCGTAAACATTGTATATATGTTGATATCTTGTTATTGTTTACTTCCGTCTCGTAAACATTGCATATATTTTGATATCTTGTTATTGTTTACTTCCGTCTCGTAAACATTGTATATATTAATATCTTGTTATTGTTTACTTCCGTCTCGTAAACATTGTATATATTAATATCTTGTTATATTTTACTTCCGTCTCGTAAACATTGTATACATTTTGATATCTTGTTATTTTTTACTTCCGTCTCGTAAACATTGTATATATGTTGATATCTTGTTATTGTTTACTTCTGTCTCGTAAACATTGTATATATTTTGATATCTTGTTATTTTTTACTTCCGTCTCGTAAACATTGTATATATTTTGATATCTTGTTATTGTTTACTTCCGTCTCGTGAACATTTATATATTTTGATATCTTGTTATTGTTTACTCTCGTCTCGTTCATTTTTTTAGTTGTCCGCCTCATGAAGACTCATCTCATCAATTAACTGTGGAGGCATCATGTCCTTTCTCTTCTTGAGATCATCAGACTTTTCCGCCACACGAGATGATGTTGATGTTGCCGTCACTCGTGCCATCACCTTGTCCCGCTGCACAAATAAACACAAAGTTAATACAGCTTGAGATAATAATTTACATGCTGCAAACAATGATGAACTGTCAAATCATATCTTTTAATTCTGACGTCCTTGTTAATACAGTGTTCCACATTTTAAAAAATAAATAAAACATTTTGTTCACTCGGGATTGATAAAGGGAGATCACAAAGGGGCCATTAAGTTGGTAAATACAAGACATTACGAGTGTTTGCAACAACTTGATAATATTCCCAGAATTTGAGTTCCCCTTTACCCAACAATGAGGACTTAAACAGTAATTTTTCTCCATTCCAGCTGGCCTTCTGAGTTATGTGTTGTCCCAATGGTTTGTATTGTTGAAGTGTTTTTATCTCTAACTGTGCTGTACATTTTAGGAGTGTTCATTACTTGAGACATTCTACCCAGGCGTGGAATTGGTAGACTAGAAAAGAAGCTGTGGTTGTAATGTTGAAATATTTCGCCGGGAACTTCATTTGAAGCTTCCATGGATGATTGGGCCAAACAATCATCTGGAACACTTGGATTGAAGAACTTCGCTTCATCTCCCACTTTGCCAACCAACCACACTGTTTTCATCTCGCCTTTTCCCTGTAATTGAAAGGTAAAAATGTAATGTGAATTAGGCAATATTAATATGTTGTTAATTTGGCAATTAAGAAAGAGAGAGACACACACACAGGTGGGGAGTGGGGTTCAGTCATTCAGTCATACCGTTTGTTTTGGTTAACATAATTTTTGAAATAATTTTTGCAGATAAGATATTATTTTTGATGAATATCGGATGGCTTTATTTGAGTAGGTATAAAGCTATATTACCACAGAAAGGTTTTTTATTGTCATATTAATAGATTTAGATTCTGAGTGTATAAGGGACAAACACAAAGATAACGATAAAAGTCTTCACATGGGCTGCCGCATCTACATTCAGCTGTGTTATCTAAATTTCCTCTAAGGAGGCCGTAATCAATAGAGCTGTCACGGTTTCTGAGATGGAAATGAAGTATGTTTAATTTACGTACACCTCATACCTGAAAGCATTTTTCTGTCTTATTGATAATTGATTTAAATGAATTGAGAGTAGAAAAGTTCCTAAGACAAATATTTATATCGTTATTGAAGTTGATGGTAAAAAAATAGCATTTGAAGGAGAACACTGAAGTTTTAAAGATAGGTAATTGGTAAATTTACATCTATCGATGTTCCAGCCACCTGCCAACTAAAACCTAACTTTATAGTCCTTGTTGATTATTGTAGATATAGTATTACCAGTGTAACACAGTTCTTTTAATGACATTTTAAAATCTGAGCATTTCCATTAAGATTGGTGTGTTGCTTTAAGAGTACCTGTACTTAAGTAGAGTGATGTATCTGACCCTAACAACTTAGGGGGAAGACTATACAATTGTTCCCTTCTTAAAAAACATTACATAACGTTGATGGACTTAATCTATGGTACAAATCCCCAAATTAAATCTATTTAAGTACATGTGAAATCTTATGTCAGATGAGTACATTGTCTGATTTCTTTGAGAATGATATCGGCCTCGTACAAGGCGAAATATTTTTATTAACTGTTATAATAGACATTATATGTTTGAAGAACCCTGACTTGCTGCACGCGCTAATGATATAGTGTTATTTCTGAATCAGATGAAACTCTTTCAATTTGCTTGAAAATCTAAAAACTTACTGAAACGCCTTCACGCTTAAAGCCATATTTACAATAATTTCTACATGTTCAAATTTAGGGTAAAATATAAAAATCCATGTTTCACATTTTTGATACCTATGACAGCTGCATATTGTTTTATACTAGATAAGTTTCGGATGCAGTACATTTGAATCATTGTAAGAAATTATTAAAAGTGAAAAAAAAACCCAAATAATATATCATGCACAAGGTTGCTTCACCCTGGAATTGAGAAGGTTTAATATTGATTTAAAGTTGGTACAGATTGTTAGATGTTTTCAGTAAACTGGGCCTGTAATAGAAATGTTTTAATTGGGCCATCAGTGAAAGAGATGATTTCAATAAATTAGCAATTTGTGAATATAGCTGAATTATGACAATGTTCGAAATCAAAAGTTAACTATGATGGAGATAAAAACATTGAATTGAACATATTTGTTATATAAACATATTGGTAAACATTTTGTTATTTCTTTGCATATTCCTATTAAGTATAAAATATGTCCCACCAGATTGTTTCCGTTCACTAGATAAGTAGATATAGAACTATACCCAGAGATCCATTGAAGTAGAAGAAGAATTTCATTTTTCATTAAAATGCAGTCAGTCAATTTCAGATTCTAATAGTTAGATATATTTAAAAATATTATTGGAAAAATCATTCTGTGCATCTGTATAAATATGAAGTATGGATGTGAAAAACGGTTGTATGTGTATGTACATGAGCGGGTGTAAAAGGGTGGGCAGGTATGTATTAAACAATGATTACTGTGATTGATGATGCATTGACTATAATGATGATAATGATTTTAATGTAATACAGAGTGTACAGGTGGAACTGTCGCAGTGTATGTATAGCAAAAATTTTAAAAATAAAACAAATAAGAAATCCATTAGTTTCTAAAACTATTCCGTTTTTTATCAGCGTCTGAAATATTTAAGAATAATAGGCATTACTTTATTTTTGAAGCTTATGAATTAAGAACACCTTAATTATTATGTTACATATCATGTACACTAGCTATGTTAGAAGAAAATCATTTTCTATACATTGTACTTCATGATTAAATGTATTGTACTGATAGGCCCATAGTTTTAAAATAAATCTTGAATCCTGGACTTAAAGTGGCGCCATGAAGGTATTAGTCTTATTTAGATTATGACGCAACAGAATTAACCAAAAACCAAAATTCTGGCCTTTTAATAACGTATGAGATAAATCAACGTAATTCATTTTTAAATTCAATGATACTTTTGCAATAGAAGGTGTAATTATAGGTGAGAGTTGTAAAATTGATTGGGGTGAGGAGGTAAATGAACCAACCCCACCCTCCGTCCCCCAATAAAAATATGATGCTACTAATGTTAGTAAAGACCTAATCCATTGTGAATGATTATCAAAGTTAGATTAAAAAAAACTACTGAAAATATAGTGGAAAGGAGGTGATAGAAATGCCATTCACATAACATAAATGACAATGAAGGTCAAAGATATAATGGTATAGGGGTAATGTAAAAAGGGAGATGAAGACCTTAAAAGTATGGTGGTAGATGTTATGCTATTTTAAACTTAACTTGAAACTATAAGTTTCCAACATACCTTTATCGTTATGTTTCCTCTTTTACGGGTGATATATTTCCGAGTTTTGATGAGAGCGCTGGCTGTACTATAACTGATGTGAATCCGGCTAGCTGTCCAAATAAATAGGTTTGTATCAGTTAAATGATCTTACAAAAATGTCATAATTTCTAAGGTCTTCTAGGTGTTGTCATATGTTTTCGTATAAAGGGAGGTAATGTTTCTTAATTTTAAGAACGTACATTTTCTATTGGAATAATATTCGTCAGTTACCTTAACTCACAAATCATAATTCATCTTAAGACTTATTGCATACCTGAATCTGCCATGAAAATATTTTCGAATAGTATAGGTTTTAACCCTAGGGGTCGAATAGACGAAAAACACCAACTACACACGGAAACAATATCTGCATGTATCGACCAGTATATAAACGGCAAAACAAAATAGATAAATATAGTAAATATAGATATTAAAACTACATTTTATTTAGTTTATAATTCATGTGCTGTATCCGAATAGGGGTTCATAACCCGATCCCACCTCTGAACTTTGACCCTATATGACTTGTTGATGATGGCAAGTTAAAGATTGTACGAATGCTTGGTATTTATCATACATATATCCGGCTGAAAAAGAGGAATCAGTAATTTTACATGTATACCTTCCTTGTGAGTACATTTTGCATTATTTCATCAAACTCACGCATTCCGTAAGATTTCATCCTGGATGCCGTATTTACAGTATCACCGAATAGACAATATCTTGGTAAGATCGACCCCACTATTCCTGCCATACATGGACCTGAAAGAATACAAAAAATGGAAAGGTTTGTTAGTAGGACTTTTAACGATTAAGATTCATTCATCCTCGATTCCCCATGGGTTACGATCACTTTCGCTCTCTGCACCTCTGGAACATTTCTTGGCAGAATTGAAGATTTCGTTTGCGACACCTTGTAGACAAAATGAAATTACAAGTTTGATTCTTTAAAGTACATCAAAACACATTCAAGGTAATGGTTTAGTTGTACTTGTTTTGAAGTCTTCAAACGAGCATATCAGTTTGTGATTGGTCAGTTTTTTTCCTCCTAAAACCCGCTCTAGACCAATCAAATTACTTCACGTATGCCTTCAGTTTGTCAGGAAATATGCGAGGAGTGCACAGAACAAATGTGATCGTCACCCCTGGAGTATCGAGGGTAACATTCATCGTACAGTATACCTCCTGGCGTCACCCTACTCTCCATCTACCTCAAGATGAGTGTATTACATAACGGGTTTTTGAAATGAAGTAATGATTGAATACACCCAATTCGACATGAAATTCTCACTTAAAAACATTATTTCACATGATTTCTAGTATCTCTGATTATTACAAAATTAATGGTGAGTGATTTCTAGTACTTTTTTTCAAGATTTGTTGAGAAACCATTTCGACCTTTTTGTTCTAGGCTGATGATCTACACTGTTGCTATCTTGCTTTGATGTTAATATAAAACTGATTGGTTGAAGAGTTAATAAAATGTTTTTTTTTCACTGGTTTCTTTATTTCAAAAGGAATCTAGCGTGCATGGTGTCTTTGAAACATGACCACCAAATTCAAATCTTGCAAAACTGTATGTTGTAAAACAATGATATGAATATGTGTTGTACCTTTAGAAAGGTTCACGGCAATTCACAAACGTTTAAACGGTGATCAAATGTGACCTTTGGTCCTTCAACCTTGAGTGATGGCAATCACAAATTAAAGACCAATTAATACAGCCCTTGATGTATTCGGTTGTAATGAGAGCACACCGTCGCGAAATGAAAACGGTCATTCAAACTCGATATGGTGTTACTATGAGAAATACATTACAGTTTACTCATTATAATAATAATATTAGGTCGATGGGAACAAGTGTTGCTATTGTCAATGTCTTAAATCTCATCAAATCTCAGGTAGTTTCCATTTTCTCTTTATTTTGTGCCTATAGATAATTTTTAAAAATTAGAAATGTCTTCACTGTTTTAACAAACAAGTCAATGTTTGCACATTTTTACAAAACAGAAAGAAATTCAGTCCATTTTACCTGTATTGATTCCTATTCGTAGTTGAATATTTCCGTTTCCGGAGACGACGAACTTTTTGGACTGGACAAGCGCGAGAAGTGCGAGAGAGAAGTTTGCCACCTCTGACACATGCTCCTTTCCGTTCTTTGTCGGGATCCCTGTAAGCAAACGAACGAATGTCGCTGTACCTATCTCTAGTGTCCTATAACATATCATGTTACAATCAATCTTGAAACGGGTATAGGTGAAAATATTCTATTAATAGAAAAAAAGAAAGATGCTCACTTAATTGTTTTAGAAAAAACTATTTAGCGATACAGGCGATAATTTATTACGCACAGCCAATGACTTCACAAGGACTAGGTCCTATATAGCATAGATATACCATTATAAAACTAATGTCTTCATAATAATTTGAGTAAGTAAAGTGTCCGGGATGAGACAAGATTTTTATTTTATTCCGAGAGGATTGATATATTATTAATATATTGGAATAGTATTAGTTTGCCTTAAAAACGTCAAAAGCACGAGTTTTCATCAAGTATTACCTCAAATTTTGTATTTTTTTTTAATTTCCGAAAGCATCTAATTTGAATGAAAATGATGTCCATACAATACCTGAGGCGACCATGTAACAATCATTGATAGTCTCGACCTTGTATACGTTGTAGTCATCTAGCAAGTCATCTATTGTCCGATACAGATTATTCAGAAGATCCACAATCTCAATTGGAGAACATTCCGTTGAGATTCGGGCAAATCCGTAAATATCCGAAAACATAATTGTAACTGAATTAAAATATTCAGCAACAATTTGTATGTTTTTCTGTAGTTTATTTGCTACAGGCTTTGGAACCATTTGGTAAAGAAGTGAATCTGTTTTCTTCTTTTCTTCCATCAACTCTCGTGTTTTATCGACAAGAGTAAGAGCATATTTTTGGATACTGCTTGTTAAGTTCTCGGTGGCAAAAATTACAAGAGGACACATGATAAGCACTACCGCCAGGAATGACGCACTAATCGACAAATCTCGGGTACTTTCGTCGATAACGACATTTAGGCCATCGATAATCTCATAACCAAGGTCACGCTGGATGTCCAGTAGTGTGTCAAGGTAGAGCGTCATGTTGTCAAACCTATATACAAAATGTGGCAACACGTGTGTTAAAGTAATAATCATCGTTATGATTTCATACTGCTTTTATACAACCTCTATGTTGTAAAACAATTTATTCTGTAATATATGAAATATATATATATATATAATGAATGCCTTCACCAGGTAATAAGTTTAATATGATGTATATATGTGTACATTATACATTAATTTTAATTATACCGGACACACAAGCTCTCGGGACAGAAGTGATGTGATTTCCTTCATGTATGTTACAAATTGCTACGCTCTGCATTCTAGAAGTGTAACTGTGATCGTGTGTGATGTTCTGCTCGAGGCCTTTGGCACTTTACTTCAGTGTAGTATTAATATAAAACCAGCACCAGTCCTTCACTATCAAATGGACATACAAGCCTCCCCGAAAAGCATACTGACCTAGCATATATAGCAATGCCATCCTTAATTGATCATAGCTGTTGATAGGACGTTAACAGTATAAAACAAAACCAAACACGTCTATTCATATATGACAACTAGCATTCTGAGTTCCCTTTCTATATGAAAGTCATGAAAGATAATGTGTGTTCATAGACATAGAAGAGACCAAATAAAACCTATTGCCCAGTTTCAATACTTGGGATTTTTTCCCTTTTTTCTATCCTGCTCTTTATGTCTGTGAAAAAAAACATGCTGTAGATTGGTTGTCACTTTTGTGTGATATGATATGATCCCTTTGATTTGGTGTCAGATGGGTTTTAGACCAATATTTATTGTTTATATTTGTGGTTGTTAGATGAAAGGTGTAACTGGATAGGATACCTGTTGTAGCCATTACTTTCTGGTACTACCAATTTAGACAATCCCCAAATATCTAAGTAGGCGATCTCTTGATATGATAATACATATTCCTGATGGTGCTTCGCAACTTCCAAGAGTATATGAAGACAGTATCCATGGACATTGAGAACACTGATGGACGCTTGTGCAATGTAAAGTGCATCACACTGAATTGTTATAACCTGGGCACAGCAGCATGACACTTTACCTAGTTACATTATGTTGATATATATATACATAAAGCTCTAGCTCGTGAGAGTCGCCTTGTGACTGTGCGGCACTAATACAGACCATAAGGTGTTACCATTACGATGAATACTGCCGACGGCTCATCAAACCCAATCACATTATACAGACCATAAACTGTCATTACGCTACAATATACCACGGTCGTGAACATTAAGCCAAGGTCAGGAGATGAACAACAAACGCCTTCCTCATAGGGGCGAATACTCAACTGAATGTCAAAATGTGAGAGAGACAAGGGAGGCATTAGTCAAAACTGAAATTGTTCATTATAATTGTATATATAAATTACATGCTGACAGTAACTGAGCCCAAGAGGGACTCTTCCCTTGCTGAATGCTGATGCTGAACTCGAATGCAAATAAACTCTAACATTGTTTTATTGTAAATGAAGAAAACTCACCAATAGCGCGCTTCTTGCATATTAGGAACCCAAACTGTCCCCATCTGCTGGTGCTGAATCTCATACCGGAAGTTGTTTATCACACCTGTTATATTGGTGCCGACTTCTTTCACACCGGACGAGTAAAGACGGTCAACTCGAGTCGAGTAGAGTTCGGCTGTTGTATAGAACGCACGAAACCTGTGATTGAAAAAACCCTGACTTTGTTGATAAGCAATCTATGAAAAAGGAATGATACTGAACATGGTATCTTAGGGAGATAAAGTAACAAATAGTAATATTATATACTGATAGTTTTATTACACATCATATCATTCATCAGTTACTTTGAAAGCTGTTGATTTTATCAGATTTATGTATGGGTATCATTTGCTCTATTTCCTATATTGGGCCTAGCACTTCCTGTTCCAGGAGGCCGCAACCACAAGTTTATACAGAACTGATTGTCTTCACCCAAGGATTATTCAGACCAAATTTGGGCCAAATCCAATCACTCCTTCAGGAGGAGTAGGTCTGAAAGAATTTTATTTCTGTTTGCTGACTTTTTTCATACGAAGCCGAATTTTCACAAAGACATCACAAATTCCACTTTTCACTTTCAGATGTATTGATGACGTCTTGTCGTTAATAATAAGAGATTTATTAACCGCTTCCATCGTATGTTCCCATCATAATTGGAAATCAAGGACACAATAGACTCTCCAAAATCAGCTGCTTATCTCGATCTTTTCTTCTTACGACGAAACTAATATGGATAGTTGTCCACTAAGTTGTTAGGAAAGGGTGATGATCTATATTTCTCTATCGTGGATTTTTCCTTTCTAGATAGAAACAACCCTGCATCTCCAACTTATGATATTTAAATGTCGTTGGTGATCTGATACTTAAATGACGGTTCCCACTATCACGATTCGAATGGAAGATGTCAACAACTGACAGATATACTTACAACTATGGGTTTCAGAGATATAAAATGATGAAAACTGTGGGGATTTTTTTTCCATTTGACATAGGAAATAGTAATCTGTTTAATTTAATATTCTATTTTTTCATGCGCTACGTGACGTGTAAATCCGTGCAAATCTTTCTGTTATTCAAGTTTTCCCTCGTTTTATTGCATTATAGTTTTGATTATGATTATGTTCACATGTTGGTTTTGTCTGGACATTCCATGTTAACTATCGTAAATCTACGTACCTGTTGATACGGTTGTTGTACATTTCGAAGTAGTCGTGCGACTGAAATCCTCCCTGTACATAGTAGAGAGTACCAAGTGCTCGCTCAATGCCTGCAAAAGACATTCAAATTCAAAGAGTGTTAAGTGTTTGTTAGTACATAGATTATGGGTAGAGGTTACACAAGGAGTGATTGTGTTATATAGTATTACTTGAGTTAATGATTTTACAAAAGTTCCTAATAAACGTTAGTTTTAGCAAGTGTTCTGTTATTGTATTGTTATCATTAGCGAGTGAAAGAACTACGAAATATAACAACCTGTTCTGTGTTTTGTTATAAATTGCCGATAAGGAATAAGCAAAAGTGATAATTTCAGGAATACATGCAAATATTATACTCATTTCAAAATCTATTTAGAAATGAATTACTTTGTGATCTTCAACGGAAAAAATTATATCGTTTTTTAAATTCATTGAGTGCATTAGGCGCTCATTTGGTCTATTAATATCTGTCAGCCAATTAAAACATGTAAAAATGTTATGATACATGTGCTACATCATTCTTTTTTATAAACAGCAGTTAGAATGACAAATGGATGCACTAGATGCACCTACATACACCCAAGAAAAACAGATAAAGGACAAAATATCATCTATGATATTAGGTGAGTTTTATGTTCATGGATCGTAAAATGTTATACTAAAGTGTACATTTTCCATCATCGAAATGATTTTCAGTTAGAATTAAAAAGCTAAATTAAAGTTTCATCACTAACAGATAGGTAATTTGTGGTGAAATCGATAAAAAAAGCCATACCTATGTCCTGTTTAAGATATGGTTACGTCGTGTTTGAGACATACCTATGTCATGTGTGAGACATACCGATGCCCTGTTTAAGATATGGTTACGTCGTGTTTGAGACATACATATGTCATGTGTAAAAGATACCGATGTCCTGTTTGAAATATGTCTATATCATGTTTGAGACATACCTATGTCATGTGTGAGACATACCTATGTCATGTGTGAGACATACCGATGCCCTGTTTAAGATATGGTTACGTCGTGTTTGAGACATACCTATGTCTCACCTATGTCCTGTTTGATATATGCTTACGTCGTGTTTGAGACATACCCGAGTCAAGTGTGAGACATACCGATGCCCTGTTTAAGATATGGTTACAACATGTTTGAGACATACCTATGTCCTGCTTGCCGCTAGTTAGTTTAAGGTAGGCCACTAATGTTTTCCAAACCACGGCGAACTTGCCCTGTGTGATTGCCTTGTACAACCAGATAATGACGACATCTATGATGTTAGTGTAGAAGTCCAGTTCGTTGTTGATGTTGTAATGGGTTTTACTGAGGAGTTGACGGTGTCGGGACAGGTATTCCTACAAAATATTACCAAAAAGATTTCAAAAAAGCTAAAATTCTAGCTAAGTATTGATTAATCGAAAATGTTTATGCGAAGGAAAAGACGACTTACACAATGCACGTTGAAAAGGAACAGTTTTCTGCTAAATCGGCAACATCTATATCGAAGTAATGCTCTTAAAAAGAAAACATTCATATCAGCTAGAAAGAGTATTTCTCAACTAGAATATGGTGACGATTGAAATCCTTTACCAACATGCACCTAAACAAAAATCCATGATTTCGTTTCTTTTCATTCGATTAATTTCATTGCAACATCAAGCTCCATGCGATGACAATCGATGGAAATAGCAAAGATAAAAGTATATAATGAAAAGGCATACTGAACTTACCTGTAGTTTATCCTGTGACTCAAACTCCATCCTTTTCTCATTATCTAAGTTGGAAGGCCAGTCACTCAGAGCATAAATGGCCTTGTCCGTCTCCAGATAGTCTGTAAGCAAGAAGGTCTTCGTTTCCGGACCCAAAGCACTCAGATACAACACACTCATATCTCTTTCTTGTTGTAGATGATGGATCAGATTGCCCAATTCCACACTCAATTTTAACTCCTTCTTCGTCTATGTAGAAAGGAAAAAGCCACATTACAATGGTAATGACAAGAGTTAACTAAAAAGGGGACACATGCTTGTGTGTACGTCTTTTGGCGATCACTTCAATGATATACATGACTGATTAAGCTGTTAATTTGTGGAAATCGGAACTCTAAGCAGCTCAAGGATCCACGTTGTCCTTTACAGAAGAGCAATGGTTTATAAATATCATATGCTAAATAACTATTACACATGATGGAATGGATGTAATGAATCTCTATTCCATCAGTGGTGTATCTGTGTAAGTATTACATTTTGTATTCTGTGATTTTATCGAATGTGATAGGGTAAATATGCAATTTTCAAAAAAAAAAACATCTGTCAATACCATCTGAAACGTAAATCAATTTCATTCGGTCTTTCATTTGGTAATTTGTCAACAATTTGACAACGCTTCGTTTATATACTTAATGACTGTGTAAGCATATTCAGCGTTATTCTCATCCGAGCCTTTTATTAAGATGAAGTTACATACCTTTTCGTTGGCGGTTTTCCTGCTGATGGTGTCAGTTAAAGTATAGAAGGTGAAGCCCCAAAGTCCAAGGATTGGAATAACCGTGAGACACAACATTTTCACTAACTGAATACGTTTTCCGGTGTCTGTCATGGAATGGTCTCGACAAGTTCCTATTATGAAAATAACACACATTGTTTAATATTAAGTCTAACAAAAATGACTTTTAATGATGTAGTTTAAAAAGATAAGAAGAAGTCACCAATTATACCAAATAATTGGTATATTTGATAGTACCAGTTGAATTGAAATATAACTCATTTTGTTGCAAAGATAAACAAATCAAAAAGAAATTTCGATTCATTTTATCCAAAATCAAAAGTTTTAAGATAATTACATTGATTTCAGAAGAGAACGATGAACATAACCAATAATTTATTCAAATCATGATCTTTGTATTATTTAAAGCAATATACATGAAGTAGGATCGACATTACCTTCAGAACGCAGAACAGATGGACAATATGTTATTGAAAATTTTGGCTCTGATAGGAAAAACATTAATATATCCAATCTGTATGTGGCTCCATACCGCAGATCACTTATGTCACATGTTCTACTCTCTCCTCTATCTGTACATATGGTATAGGGATCACAATTGTTCCTTTTTTGACTCTCACTTCTATCTTTACATATCGTACGGGTTTCATAGTTGTGCCCCGTTCGACTCTTAAACTCTGTACCTATCATATAGGTTTCACATTCGTCATCTGTTTAACTTTCACCTCCTTCTGTACATATTGTATGGGTTTCACATTTGGCACGTATTTGACTCTTACCTGTCTGTACATATTGTATGGTTTTCATATTTGACCCTTGAATGACTGTTATCTCTATCTGTACATATTGTATGGGTTTCACATTTGGCCCTTGAATGACCCTCACCTCTATCTGTACATATTGTATGGGTTTCACATTTGCATGTGTTTAACCTTTACCTCTGTACATATTGTATGGGTTTCACATTTGTCACGTGTTTGACTCTTACCTCTCTCCGTACATAGCGTATGGGGTCTCAACTCTTTTACAATCTCCTGACTCTCTACTGACTCCAGACTTATCACGGAGTCTCTATTGCTGTAGTTGTTTGCCATTTCCGGTGATTAAGCTGGAGAAAGCAAGGAAAATATTGTTAAAGACGAAAAATGTGACTGTGCTTGATGTTCTTCTAAAATTGTCAGATATATGAAAATTACAAAATTATCTGGGGGAAGTGCACCTCCTGAATTTCGACATTTTTTTCAATCACTTTGGGATTTTCTCAGTCGCCTAGATTTAACATTTAGGTTCTTAGCATCACTGACGTATCCTTGAAGGTTGAGACAGATCATGCAGTTTGATTCATTATTTTGCTCTACTGCATCTTTACGAAATTTGTGTCACATGCTGTTATTTATTTGACAGTCGTTTGTAAACTCTTAGAATCTATTTTTCTGATCTATAAAATCATCACCACGGTACCAGAGTTTACCTTGTCATTATTTCTTTAAATGTTATATGTACTCTAGAACAGAGTATCTTGTCATCCAAAATGAGATAACAATGCATACCGGGCGAAACAACATTCACTTGTCCCATGCTAAAGAAGCATTCATAATTGAATCGAGAAAAAAAAAACCAAAACAATATGGAAATAGTCGAAATGTCAAGAGGGATAACTGTGTTATGCTTTAATAATACATTATAGCATACTGAGTACATAGAAGGGTATCATAGCATTTAATATAAATGTAAAATTAGATACGGTAGAACCAAATAATGAATTAAACTGCACCATACAGCCGTTTTGTCATACGATTCGTCAGTGAAGACAAGTGCATATATTTCAAAACTTAATGGGCGACTAGGGAACGTCAAACGACATTAGTCGAGAACTGAGAGAAGTACACGACAAGATTTAAATGCTTAAACGATCAAAGAGCAATAACTCTTTGATGTTTGTCGAATCAAAATGCTGTTCATGAAAACAAAATTTCAAATTGATTTAAACTGAGGAATATAATTTAAATGCTTAAACACAAACGACAATTATTATAAAAATGCCACTAAGGAAAACAAAATATCCGAAGGTCGTTGGATATCTTCAGGATATACTTTTCGATTTTAACGTAACAATATCCAGCTTGGATCAGACGGCAGCATATACCCGGACTGGTTTGAACAAATATCATCAAATAATTCCGTGGAGTTACTTGTCGACCTCGACCAATTTACCACAGTTATATTACAAAATTTTAGCAAAGACATGAAGAGCGAAGATTAAGAAACTTCCTGTTTGGAACAATTTACATAGCGGACTCTTCTCCTCCTTAACATCTGGTCTTATTCTTATTGTACTTCTTCAGGAGTCTCCGTATACATTTTTCCTTTGTTCAGATTTTGCCGAAGTTTTATTGAATTTGAGTTTGGAATATGGTTACATTGACATGTTGGTATTTATGTTTTTTGGCCATCATCGAAAAGTGGAGATGCTTTGACAGAACAGCAATAGGCTTTGCAGCTTAGATTTGTTGAGAAACAAGCACATTTGATAACGAGATGGCTAGAAATAGCTTGTAGAAGCTTGAAAACGAAAAAGAAAACTGGTCTTACCTTATTGGAAAGTAGAATGAAAAGTCATAAAGCACTAACAAACAACCTGACTGATACTACTCGGAGGTGATAGCCCCAACTGTTGTTCAATATGGAAGCAACCCTTTTTGCACCTTATCCGTCGCACATGAAAATACTCTACGTCTCGGTACTCGCCGCGAGAAACAAACGTCCAGACACAAAAACATGGCAACTTTATCGCTGACTCCAGAGGAGATACTGAGAGAATGTCAAGAAACCACACCTAAATGGTACAAACCCTAATAATGCCTCTTATCCAAAGTATATATTCATTCCAGTTCTGTCAAGCTAATGTTCCTACAGTGCAGATAATTCTGCAATGATGAGAATATCTTACGGAATGATTAATGTTGACTAGTGGTCAACACAATGCTGCATTGGATATGACTGTCTTAGACAATGCTATAATTATTCGCCCTCCGTCTTGAGACATGAGGCTAAGCACCATGCATTCTAACATGGATATAACTATACAAACTGAGAACTGCAGTGGAACCAAACTGAAGATTGTAGTCTAGTGTACGGGAGGGCAAAAGGAAAGTGAACGTCACTTCACTAGCTTGTGCAGTGAAGGTAATACCAGTACACAACCAAAATTCAAAATATACCATGTTTCAAGCAGTATGTAATATTTTTACAGTATGTGTAGTTAAATTCAGGGATGTACATGTATGTAGATGGTCTTCTCACACAAGTTCCCTTCTTTGTTTAAATATGGAATGTACAATTGTGAAATTGTAACCATTATTTATCACGCATTTCCCAAACGCAACCGGCGGCAATACCACAAATATAATTGTTTTCATTAGTGTATTTAGGTTACCCACAGAGGTTTCTTTTCTTTTCTCATGCTTTGTGTATTGAGCAGTTTTCCCTATTTTCTTCACTATTTAATTCAGTTTTAATACTATTTCAATACAGAGAGTAATTGCTGATTGTCACCGAAATCTGACAAAACCTGACAAGACTGTGTTTAAGTTAGTAAAGTCGGAGGAAATGTCGTCTTGCAGCGTATTTCTGCCTGTTGAGTTTGGTCCATTACATGAATTGAACCATCGTTATCCTTCATCCATAACATTGATCCTGTTTCATTCTTCAAATATTCATGCAAACAAATCCGAAACTTAGAAGATTGAGGTCATTTCTGTGAAACATATGGTAGCATACACTGTAGGCATGCACATTCATGATTTCATTTATCTATTATTTGCAGGAAAACGAAAGGGGGTTAGGGAAAGAGATTGTAATGTGTAAGTTAAGATCAATACCACCTTACACCTCTTTACCAATACTCCTTCTTTACATGTTCAAGGAGTACAGAAAAGACACACCAGTGGATTGCATCTTTAATATAAATTTATAGTTAGATGCAGTAGAGTCAAATAATGAATAAAACTGCATCATACAGCTAACATATCCTTAACCTGGATACTTAAGCCATGAGGCTTATTGTTTTAAAATATTTCACATCTTCAAACTGGAGATGTTAAGTGAGGAAAAGGTGGGATGGAAACAATTTCACGTTACGTGCACTTACCCCATGTAGTCAGACCTCATTCAATACAGAACAACAACACCAATATATACTCAACAGAAAAAGAATCGCACAAAGTTGTTCCCTGCAGCACACCTGGAAGTAATTGAATATTTGATCAGGTATTACATCAAGAATGATCTCCCTTCTCGACAATCTACCCTAAATCAGTCAAATGTGTCATTGTCTGACTTTGTGAGCGTCTTTAGTTCAAATCATGTGGCGAGATAAAGCCAAACTCTATTTTTTCAAACGAATAATTTCAACGGATACTCTAAGTTCAGCCACATTTATTTTCCACGTTGGCATTTTGATTTCGCCATTGACCGAGATGTCACGCCTAACGCAAATTAGAGGGGTAGAGCAATAGCGATGTTCATGGATGGTCATAGCCATACAGCTGTTTCACGGCAGTGTCGCTTTGCCCTGGGTACAAGTAACCGTCTCCATACACGTTTCCATGCTACTGGGTTAGTTGCCGATAGCGTGTAACGACCGCACGACAAGACATAGCGATTCAATTGTCGCACTTGTGCAACAGTTTCAAGACTTCTATAGACACTGCGTCGAATACCTTTAGTACTCATGGCAGACTCATTAGTGCTAATGCGTTCACGCGATATATTACGATGGATCAGATCAGATCCTCCAACCCCATGTCCATCCACTTCTCAGATGTTCTAGCTAATTTTCCAGCAAGACAATGCTTGACACGTTTCTCACTGAGTGGGATGAGCTGGAGAGGCGTATAAGGAAACTTCAACCCTCCCTCCTTCTCCTCCCCAACTAACCACGCCCAGTTGATCGAAGCATTAACACAAGAATGGAACAACATTCCCTTAAGGCGAATTAATGTTCTCGTTAATTCGATGCAAATAAGAATCCGTGCAGTGATTCGTGCAATAGGTGCTCACACCAGGTACTGAAGTGTCATTTTGTTTATCACGGATATCCCACTTTGAATCACTACTGACGACGACACGAGTAACGTCACAAAGACTTTTCTTCTGCAGTATTGTAAAGAGTCGACTTGTACCTTAACATTGATACATAATTTTGTACCAATTGCCCAAAATATCACTATTGATTGAATGATTTTATTTTGCGTTTCGTTTTTGATTAAGTATATAATTACTTATAAAATATTCATTACATATACCATGTGATGCATGGAAATGCCATTAAATATCGATAAGAAAGGAAATCAGATATACGAAAAATAACATATAGTTATACTTCACTGGCTATTTCTTCTAGCCAGAGTCCTAGATAATTAGGTCAATCATATCACTGACTTCGATATATATGTATATCAAGGGCCGTGGTCATATATACTTTCGCTGTTATTCGCCATTTTCCTCTTGTATTTTTTGTACGTTGATATGTCTTCGCTCTCAAATACAAATCTCATAAAATATATATAAGAACGTAACGTTGTGGTAAAATTCTATTAAGATCTTCTTCCAAAATAAATTCAAATATTCCTTATATTTGTTTACAGCCTTTTCTTGAAGTAAGTTATACATTACACATTAAAATGCCGTGTTTAAACTTACATCTTCTTTTGCTATTGAAATTTTCCCCTTTTAACACCGACCCACCGAACTTGCGTAAAATAGTATTACCAGTTAATATTTTCAGGTTTTCTTCATACTTGAGGACTGGAGTAAACAAGAGAGAGTACTGAAAGCATCGTCGTGGATGGTACAGTTAACACTGTATTGCACTCAAATTAACATTGTTGTGTACTACAATGTTAAGTCTACTGCAATTCTTTGTACCTTCAAAGTGACTAGATAATTTAATTTGCTCCCAAATGTAAATACATAGATCGAAGTCCTAAATGAAAATAGACTGGATACGTACGTCAGCTAGAAACGCTCTAGTACTACTTCAAATATGTAGTAGGACGGGTACCAAACACAAGTCAGACGACGAACGGAGAATTAAAAAAAACAATTGTGCACGATTACAACATTTAGAAATTGACATTTTCTGTGCTAACAAACTATGAAACGGGAGATCGAAGATCTACTATTCAGATTAATGTAAACCTTCTCTCACCATGATGCTGGGAAAACATATTTCAAGGTTTTCTTGTAACGGCCATTTTTTGGTGAAAGACAACGGAAACGAGCACAAAATATGCAACTTTCGTAAATATCGCCGAGATTTTAACAACGTCTTGAATTTAAGTCTGGATAAAAATACCTTCATGCCAACATAATTCTAACCAAAATTTAATAAAACTAGGACAAAATATGAACGGAAGAAGGATTTACGTCACGACGCATGAAAAAGTGCAAAAGAGAACCATATCAAGTGTTTCGGAACAGCAATGGTCTTCTGCTTTATCGACAACACCCGCCTGGTAAATGTTTGTCATTCCAAGTAAGTAATGTCGGGTCCTCAAATGAGAAAAGGGTATACATCAATTTTGGTAGTCGTATTTGTATGGTACAAGGATCGATCTTCTGATGGACTTTAAAAGTTGAAACAAGCTTGTATCCTCTCGTGGTAAACTTATCGTTACCAGTTTCAGACACTCGAAAGATTGCAGAAAAAAATATATCCATCTCTCAAGAGCTGAACAACCCTAAAAATAATTCATCTGTTATAATTGCATGCATGCTATCGAAGTCAGAATAATGTAGTCGATGAATGTGGTTTTTGAGCAGAAAACATAGTTCTTATACTCAAACACCACATTCATCGACTACATTATCCTGATTTCGATAGTATGCATTCAATAATAACTATATGATATCTATTTGTAATCAGAACACTTTAATGTAAAATCAAAGAGGTAAATTAACTAATATATTTTCAATTTCAAAGATTTCCCCAGAAATAACAAACAAACAAAAACAAAATGGGTAAGTTATTGAATACAGAAATGTGAAACAATGTCTACATCGGAAATAAGAAACATAATTCCGTTATAGAAACTATTTTTTGTTAAATCAAAGCTTTGCTACTTCTCTAAATAAATACTTTAATGTTGACAAAATTTTCTACAGAATTCGGGAGGTTTTTAGTAAAAAAATGCCTTATTGAAGTTCTTTCTTGTTGTCTGTCGATATCAAGACCAAGGTTTTTCTTTTTTAATGAATAGACCGTTTTTCTGAAAGTATCTTCCTTTTGAACTTTAGTTTAGACATGATCTAGAGCTATTTATAAAATCTAGGTCTGATTGTGTTGAACTTTTTGACGGCAATCATCACCAAAATTATCAGGTATATGTAATTTTTGTCGATAATGGTATAAAACTACACGCACTGTTTCCTTGTACCGATATTTATACATCAATTACTCTTAAATATTTAAGTAAGGCTTAATCTAAGAGCTAAAATGTTTTCAATAACATGACTAAGTGACAAAACTTGACATCAATATAAATTTAAAACATAAAATTTAGTTACAGACAGAACATATAATCAACATACCTCTGTATACTTTCAAATATCTTCATATCAGTCCACCACGGCCATTTTATTTGTTCCGTTGTGCGCATGCGTTGGATGCCGCTTATAAGTCTTGGGTGTTTAGTGGCACAGAAAAATCGATATGTTTCATTAGCAGATGTTCTTATAACAGCATATAGAAAGGTATTACATGTAGGTACAGACTTCTTCTGTATACAAGACAAAAAATGAATAACACATGTTCATGCAAATATAAAATTAGAATGATACCAAAACAATTATCCAAATTGCATAATGCAGTTGTTGAGTATATCCGGGGCTCGTCAATGATGTTAGAACCCCTAATTGCAAGGAGGCTCCAGAGGAAAACAAAACAAAGTGGAAACACTAACAATACACATTATAACCATATAATTTAAAATACCTTGGTGGATTCAGCAAAAGGACAGACTTATCATTATGTTTTAATAAAATGACAATTGTAAGTGTTTCATTCAATGACTCACATATTGTATACAAGGAGCTCGTATCACTTCTATGCAATACAGAAGCAAAAAAGAATGTCAAGACTGAAATGACTGATTATCTCATCAAATCTATCTATTATGTTTATCTCATATTTCTATCAATTTCATCAATTTTTCCAAGACAAAAGACAGGAAAACACCAACAGCTCTTCTTCAAAAACATTGAAGAAGTAAAAGCTTGTGGCATCAAAGTGAAATGTTCTTTCGAAAATGAGAATCATTTTGTAATGAATAAGTGAAACTGCTGGATAGATATATATACATGTATATATTCTTGGGGTTAAGCGATTTACAAGGTACATTGTGAATAAAACTATTATTACGTAGAATATGTGATTTCCCTCCCATGATTTCCTGTTACTATGGCATCCGTTTTGTTTAAAGTCTTTTCCTCTATCTCTATCAAACTTTCGTTTTCAGTTACTGACCTGAAAGGTCAGAATGTTCTCAAGACATCTTCGTCCGACTTTTTCTTTTCACATTAAATCATACCGATGATATTCAGCTGACGCTTGCCTGAAATGTTGGCATTGGTGGCATCAAGCTGGTAACTAGCATTTATGTAAAGGAAGGCAAATCTGTAGCGATTTTATCTGAGGTTTGATATGCTGGCTTTTTCAACACTTTTGCAGAATAATCATTGTGTTACTGAACAAAACCAATGTCAAATTTCGTACTCAAAATTGCCCTGAGATGGCCTTGATCAAATATGATATCTGTTCGAGTCAGTCCAAAATCCAATATAGTCAACATATTCGCCAATTTCAGATCTAAGGATTAATGTTAGTAAATGTTGCCTATAAAGTCCTTCTGCTCAAGCCCCATTAATGAAATTAATTTCATTGGTCCTGGAATGATAATTTTTCGGAAGGTTCGTTGGAAATCGAAAAATAATAAAAAATGAATTTGTGAAAATCATGATTACTAGAAATTCATTTCTTTATACCAAAACCTATTAATGCCAAGTGAAATGATATTGGAGTGACTGTACCCAGCCGTTCACAGCGAGAGCCAAGGTGTGTTAGCTTCTTACACATAACGACTAAAACCAATAGTTTCATAAATCTTGAAATACATCTAATTATCACTTTTTGGCTGTCTGTGGTATTGTCAGAAATCGATAACATATGCATCTATGTTTCCTTGGCTAGGATTTCTTCGTCATGGCGACGGATCCTGGAACCGTTCACAGTTTGTTGGTTAGGCGTGATATCAACAACCACTCCTCTCCGGCGGCGTACTTTTACCTCCTCTCTGTGTTACAGTGTAGGCAATCGTTGTAAGGTTTAATTTTATTGAAAATGTCAGATTTTACTGTAATAACAGTAAGATTGCCCTCATATAAAGACACTGTAAACTTTGTCAAGTAAAGAAAAAAGGAATTTTGAATTATTTTGTTTTTCAGTCGTCTTGATATATGAAAGTTGTAATGATGAGAGAGATATAGAATAGGAGTATTATTTTTTCTAGGGTGTTGGAAAGGAGCTTATCTCATTTTTCATTATGAAAATGACGTCTCACTGTACTAAAAGTATATTCTTATAGTAATCTTATAGTATACTCTGTTATTGTAAAGACTTCACGAATCCCATTCTCGATATTGTAATGTTAACGCTAGCAGGCTAACAACGACATGAGCTAAAAATACTCCATGTCTTATCGATCGTAACTACAACGTGTCTTATTTGGTGCGCAGTTTACTTGCGCATGCGCACACGATGAGTTAATGATAAATTAGGAAGGAAGAGAGGAAGATTAACCTACAAAATTGAAAGGTAAGAAAAAGAAAATTACTGGCACTCTTTATCACATATTTAATATTTGGTAGATACAGACTAATACGTGCACTATTCTCAATACAATTTTTATACGGATCAGCATTTGCGAAAATATTGTGGATTTCAAGACCTGGAATGTGAAAACGTTCGTCGGTAGTATAACTCAAGTAGAATTTATGATTAAAACAACATAATAAATAAAACTTCCAAAATCTATGAGATTAAAGACACTTATATAACGGTTTTCTTTCTTTCGATAAATAAATGAGAATTTTGAAAACACTTCAGTGAAAATTTAAATGACAAGCAAAATAAGCGGAGCTTTATCGGAGTTTTGTTGGAAATTTTAGTCTTTGCTTTGTTCATCGTTCAATTCACCATTTATATTGGCATATTACTGCCTCAATGTCTTAAAATAAATATCCATATGACAAGTCTAAAATTGGCAAACGGTCAAAGAGAATATCAATTAAGCTGACAAGTGAAGTTTATGTGGTTCGTATTGTTTTTTGATTTCCCAAAAATGTATACTTTTGTATCGTATGCGCAGCATTTATGCAAAATTAAAAATGAGGGCGAACTTGCGTCATTCGGTCGTTTACTTAAATTAATGACAGATCGTTTTTTTCTTTACTTTTGAAGTGATTGAACATTCAGTAAAACCTGGTCAGTTATAACTATTATGTTCTTACATGTTACTAAGGTATGTAAAACTATCAATAGCGCCATCACTCTTCAAGTAGAAGGTAACGTCCCTTTAAATATTTACCTTGTTAGGGAACTGCATTGATCCTGGTAAAGCAGTTTTATATTCCGACAGAAGGTCAATGACATGATATTTCTGGGACAAATACTTTCAAATGTATTTTGGAAAAATATAATCAATACTTGGTCTAACTTGGTATTATCACAGAAGTGGATAGAATGAAACCTGAGATCTTTTCCACTTTTCCTTTGTGAGAGATGAGCGTACGAGAAGAACATATTCAAAATATTCAAAACGTTCTTTTAAGTTATGTGACCAGAAAAGAATGTAATTTTCATGATTTGAATGATATACCATATTCAGCTGAACTTAGCGTGTCACATTATTGAATGGTACTTTTTAATACAAATTTTAACATCCGGTCACTTCCTGAGCCATTTTCATCAACTATAGAGGATTCATATATACCATGTAGCGTTTAACGGGAGCTTTCCTGTAAGACTTAAAATAGTGACATGTAATGTTAAAATAAGAGACACTCCCAGAGTGAGTTTTGGTGAAGAGCAAATAGGCGAGAGAGCTAAAAGAGATCGCCCCATCTCTATTTGACGGATTCGCGAATCGTCCACCTAACACTAATTTTAAGTGGGACACAGGTACAAATCACAATTCGTTTATGGAAAATGAAAACGGAGATGCATACCATTTCCCCATCAGGCAAGCCAAGGTAGGGTTACTTGGCGATGAAAATGTAACAGAATGATAGTAGGCTTTATGTAATATATGCCAGTCAATTGTTGTCAATTATTACAATTGCATAAGTAAACCTAACGACTTTGTAATGCAACAGGTTCGTGATAATCTCACCTAATGAGTACGAGCGGGAATTCCAACAAGAGAACTTTATCGTTTTCGTCGTTTGGAAGTCAGAACTCCTGCGATAAAGGCAGAGGAGTAAACAGCATGGGTAAGTTATTTTCATTAATGATTTCATCAAGGTAGAGTGAGATCACACTTACTATACTACGCCCACCATGTAACGAGTAACTTGTCGAGACATGTAGAATCCTTGCTGTACTAGGAATTAGTCTATACAAATTCAAATGTTAACATCCAACATTATTCGTCCGACCATTCTCAAATTTAATCAGGCAAGATATTTAACATCTACAATAAGGAACGACGGGAAGGCTACGTTACAAAAACAACAAGACAATACTCACATGTCAACATAAAACGTTAAGAAAGATACACCAGAACTACCTGAAAATTCGTGAAAACAATTTACCTAGGTACGAAATCAAGATGGCCGCCAGTTTGAATTTTCATTTTGTTAATCAGTCTCAAAGTAGAACATAGGACACCGGGTGCCAACTAGATCTATTATAAGTCAGAGGAATATTCATGTAGAATTTTTTGCGATAACAAAAGCAATATGTTTGTTTGTTTATTTTTATCTAAGATGACCAGTTGTAAGCTAGTTTGATTAGTATGATCAATCTTAAAATAAAAAGTCACGCTAGCGTAAATGGAATAGTTTCAGAAAGATGTTAGAACTTCTGCAGAAATATCGAAAATAATTTTTTCAGGACGGAGAGAAGGACCCCTAAAGGCGATTGATGATCATGAGCTAATTTTTTATCATGAAATATTTATATATAAACAATACAAGTTTCCATAGATGGTATGTCTTTACTCTGTAACGTATGTTTTCGCTGTTGATGTGATTCTTTCCTGTATTGTAGTATGTTAGAGTTGCTGGTTAGGAAATGACTCCTCGTGGTGGATGAATCCTAACTGCATCTCTATATCATATGAAAACATGACCTTATTTAAATCTTCTCTAGATACACGATTACTTATTTTGGATTTTTATATGAGACACGTCATATTTGGTATAAGTTCTTTTTGGCAATTATTAGCAATGTAATTAGGAACAGTTTAGTAAACTTCTTTGAAACATAATATTTCAGTGATTGTGCGAGAGACACACAAGTGAACAGCAGGTTTAAATACATTCTATATTCTATATACCGTGCTACCATTTGAAATGATATAAAAACACCTGCACTTTTGTACACGCAAAAAACATCTAATAACACCTTTTAATACAAAGTTAGATATTTGACATAGTAGAGCCAATTTATAACGTTAACTGCGCCAAACAACTGTTTCGTCCTTCTAGGACTCATCAGTGATGTTTCATCATACAGCTGTTTCGTCCTTCTAGGATTCATCACTGACGCTGAGGACTTAACTAATGATTTTTATAATCAAACCTGCAATGCTGTAGTGTTTTAAGTTTGGGTACTAAATATTTTTTAATTACTTATGTTTTCAAAACACATTATGATGCTATGAAATTTAGAAGAAAAAAAACACTATATGATTACTGGATTTCAAAAGATTAAGACTTGGGTCCCTGTTTCTATTACAGAGAAAAAAACATCGGGATACCTGACCTATTCCTTATACTATATTTAATGTTAAACCCCCTAATTATTATGGTAAAAGTTAACAACAATAATTGACAACATGCACAACATTTATACATTCATCTTTATATATAAGGTACCAGTTAAACTGTCCGTTCTTCATCAGTTTTTAAACGAAATACTTGCTGAGATGGATAATACTTTTAATAATTTTAACAATCCACAATGGAATATTTGTGTGTTGGATCGGATTGTAGCTGAAAGTCCAGCAGATTCGTTTAGTGATATTGGTTTAAAAAAATGGTCATTAAAATGTAGAGGTGCACAAATTCAAGTTAACAATATCATGATATATCCGGTAAACGATAATATCTTATGATATATCATCAATATGAAAATGGAGAGAACCCAAATATTTATTTTGCTTTATGATGCCTGACATGTTAAAGTTTAAAATGACATTTTTCACATATTCATGGAATGAATGACCAGAAATAAAGGTTAGTGTTGCTAAATATAAAAATAATACTTGTAAAAGATAAAATGTCAGGAAACAAGCATCTCGACAAAGAAATCTCCAAAAATGGCGCAAGACGGAAAACAATTTTTTTTAAAAAATACTTTGTTTGCATCATCAAGAGTTGATAATTACACAAATTACCAGCATAGGTTTGTAAACTCTTAACTCCGCCTTAGCATTAAACATTTTGTAGAACTTTGGTATAACACTGGAAAGATTTCAGTATCATGGTTTACTATTTACACATTTACCTCTGATTTACAGATATTTGTCGAGATAAGCAGTTGACTGATATTGGCAATCGCCTACAGCTTGTAAAGATGCTGTGTCTGACGGTGTTGCCCATCCTAGGACTATGGGCATTCAGTGTGTACACGCTCACGGACATCGTCAAGAGGAAGACGGAGAATGAAAAGGTAAGAAAGTTCTGTTATTATTATTTCATCGCTGGACATTGCTGTCGAAAAGTTTCTATCGATGTACTGTAGATAGAAACATAAAAAAGAGTACATATTTGTATCGTGGACGTTGCAACTGAGAAAAGATAATTTAATACTGGTTAAAAGCTCTTTGGAAGGATCTAAGATCTACCTACTATTAATTTCACTTCGAGGATAAACAGTATCACAGATTGTAACCAAGATACGATAACGCTAAGAATGGTGTTAAGTAGTTCTGAAAAATGTTATGTTGAACAGCTAGACGAGTCAGCAATATCCATGAGAAAGGTCCTGCTTGAGACAAGGTTAATAACTATGACGTCAAGACCACGATGCCAAGCAATCACTTTCGTAAAAAAGCATGCACGATAAGAAAGAAATTCGCCCTTTTTGGGTGATACTATGTACCGAGAATATTTTTTTTACTCCTTCGTCCATGACCGGGGAGGGCGAATTTAAGATGGAAGTGAAAAGTTCTTTGCTCATATTTAGTCCTTAATGAGGCAAAATGAGGCCGAATCGTATATATTTGTATAAATATGGAGATACCAACCATCGGGTTGGCAGGTTATGGGTTTGGCAAACTTTTGATTTGAAAGAATCCATTAATCATTTATGACTGCCATACACGGCCACAACGACCGGATTGAAGAAATGTGTTGTTGTTTTTCCTCTTGCCACAGACAAAATTCCAGTTACAACTTAGCGTGGAACTAGGCAAGCTTATCCATCATTTGCAGCAAGAGCGAGATATGAGCGTATTGTATCTGAGTGACCTCGGGCCGGAGACGAAAACCTTTCTCTTGACGGAGTACATGTTCACCGATAAAGCCATAGACGCCCTCTCCGAATGGCCAGCTGATTTGGACAACGAGAAGAGGACAGAGTTCGAGTCCAAGGGAAAACTACAGGAATATCTTAAATTCCACCGTCAGCTGCTGTCTAAAGACACGTTTAATCTCCATGTTGAGATGGAGTTCTATACTCAGGTTTGTTGATATCTGGTTTCTTTCGATATAGCTTTCTTTGTTCCGTGGTGGCATCGTAAATTATATATATAATGCTTGAAAACGTTAGCGATTTGGAATTTTTGTTATCAAATGTTGATTATATATTGATATGTACGATACGCTATCTATTTATAAATATATCTATATATTTAGTTCGTGTTTTGACATTCTTGAATAAACACATCCTTTTTACTACAATAATAAGACAAAACCGCGAAAACAATAATCTTCGAAAATGAAAACTCGTGAAGTAACTTGACAGGAAAGAACATGAACAAGATATGACCACTGGGGATATTTATATGAACTGTCATGAAAACAGTGGAAAAAAATACTCGATATGTCAACAGAATTTTAATTCAAACTCAAATCCGAAGAATAAGCGTCTTCTGCTTCTTCGACGACACCTGCCAGGTAAATCACGTTCCCGAATCAGAACATAAAAAGAACCACTTGGTTAACTAACGAATAGAGGCTTGCCATTTTTATTTTCAAGGTTATAGACGTAGTGATTGTGTGGCTCTACAAGTCTATAACTAGAGGTCAGTTCGCTGTGGTGTGGAAGACTCTAGTCGCCTATCTCAAGCTGACCAGTGGTAAACAGGACGTTGGAATTGAACGTGCCCTCGGTACTCTCTTCTTTGTGCAAGGAGGTTTCAAGGTAAATGGCTTTACAAAATGAGGTTTGATTCTAAGGGAGATAATTTATTGAATTATTCATTTTAGTATTGTTCTATTCAAATATTTTGAATCATAGCTCTACTTTCCTATATTGCAGTGCTCCTTTTGTTTGTTACATGCAATATCAGTTCTGTTTTTCCTCATAACTGACCAATATATTAGGGAAACAATAAAGATATTTTCATATCTCAAGCCAGCTCGACAAATCGCACGAGACATTTTGATAACGGACTTGTCATCAGTGTCAAAGTTTCTCTATTTTTGCAATGTATGAAAATCTGTTTACATATATTTGGTGACTGACTTTTACCATTTCGTTTTTCTTTGCCCCTCCCAACACGATAGAAGGCTAATCTTAATCTTTTGCCCTCGACAATTACGGTCTTTTCGCGGTGACATAACAAAAAGTCGCCGTAACGCAAAAAAAACGAAAAAAATGAAGTCGTTAATTTGCGGGTCGCCCCGACATTTATTATGTTTTGCCGCGAAAACATCATTTTATCTTGGCGAAAAGACGACAAATAACGTGGCAAGTTAGCGACTTGGCTTTTTCAGTATTTCTCGAAAAGACTGATTATCTGGAGCAAAAAGACGAAATCTATCATTCTGTTGGGGCGACAAAACGAAACAACAAAATGACAACAATCAGCCAGTCATATGTATCTACTCGCTAAAATGAAGGCAATATGTCGTAATATTCAAACAATTGCCAAATCTCTTTATATGCTGCTCACAAAACAATGTTATTTCTTTAGAATAAGATATACAATAATTAGCTTATTTTATTACTGATTTCTATCCGATCTAGATTCTAACGAAATTCAAATCATGTACATTTAACGACATTGATCGATTGAAGACAGTCCAGAAGAACTATGATATTGGAATTTTTGGATTCAAATGAAATGGAATCATTGATCTATTGCAGACTCGGGAATATTTTGAGATGTATAACAACCGCATTAGCAGATTTAAAGCATTATATACTACTGCAGAGCTTTATTCCGCAAGGGTCGATCGCCTCTATACTTCCGGTGTCAAAATGGTTGAGACCAATATCACTGGCATTATCAACAATTTCCGGAAAGAGATACAACATCACACCGTTGAAGCAACATACCCTGATATGGAAAAGGCGCGATATTGGTATGTTTTATTCTTATTCTTTTTTTCCCAATATCTGCAGTATTGTCACAGTCATGCAACTAACTGTTAATGGCGTCGGATAATGGCTGTCATTTAATGATAACCTTGCGATAACATCCGAAATGAGAGAAAATGTTCTATATTTGGATATGACATTCAATTTCACGTTATTAATCATGACGTCATTTTTAATTATTTTCGTGTTTAAGGCATTGTCATGAACGTCATAAATTATAACATTTCTTGCTATAAACTTTCAGAAGCAAAAGGAGGGTGTCAGTTGTGTCATTCAGACGGATTTAGGGTCAGCCATTTGCCAAGCACAGATAATGATTCCCCAAACGTTTTAATATTTTTCTCCAGATATGGTTAGGCTGGTTGATGTGACATTTCAGATTATGGCAAAATCTGTGTTCAGTGTAAATATATCAGTAGTAAAATATATGACTGTTTCCACATAATAACTTTTGACAACTTCGTTCTTAAAACCTGGTAACAGAAAACAAAAAAGACAGATTTCAACGTAAAATTGGGTTTTTAAGAGCGTTACCAATATATCTTTGTTTTTTTTTTTCTATTTTCCACACAAAATCTGATGTTTTGGAAAACATAATATATGCTGCTGACCTTAAATGTTTTCCCGAAAATTTTATCCTATAACTAAATGATCGCAGTATGGCTAAATTAGCACCCGTTCCTTAAAAACCTTTGTTTTGGAATGAATAAATACAATAAATACACATTTTTAGTGGTTTCCCTCCTGCTTACAGACATTTCATCACAGCAAAATCTAAATGAATACTATATTACCCTATACTTTTCATTTGTTGTTATTTCAAAATAAAAACCCCAAAAGTTTAATATCTAAGTAATGCTTGTGAATCATTATCTAGACAAGTTGATGTGTGTATTTTGGACGTTCAAACAATTTAATGCAGTCATTGATTTAAATCCATATTATGAAATTTTCCAACGTTGGTTGGTATGATATGTGTTGTCCTAACACAATAGCTAGGCATGGTTGGTCCTATTTATTAAACGAATATGGCAGCAGATTGCAAATTTGAGTTGTTATAAATGTCAGACTTTCTTTCTCGCAGGTTCGACAATATGACTATTTATTTGGATACTTTGCTTGAGATTCAGCGAGACCTTGGATACGAAATTATCGATATCCTTGACATCGTTATTGACCAGACGACAAACAATCTAGCAGTCAGTGCAGCTTTCCTCTTCGTTGTACTCGTCATGTGTCCTCTTGTCATCTACATTACGCAGAACCTGACGAATAGCTTTCAGAGGTAAATATTGAATGTGAGGCAGAGGATGTACAGGTAGGAATGGTAGGTTGAGGTAAATATTGAATGTGAGGCAGATGATGTACAGGTAGGAATGGTAGGTTGAGGTAAATATTGAGTGTGAGGCAGAGGATGTACAGGTAGGAATGGTAGGTTGAGGTGAATATTGAGTGTGAGGCAGAGAATGCATAGGTGGGAATGGTAGGTTGAGGTAAATATTGAGTGTGAGGCAGAGGATGCACAGGTGGGTATAGAAGGTTGAATAACAGATGTCTGATAGTGGTGATTGCATTATCTTGAATTGCCCTTTGAAAGAATTTCCCTTTGGAAAAATAACCTGTAGAGTTTAAGCCTAGAAGCTAAAGACATCTTGGTTTGTTGGCAGGTATGGACTGACACTGGTGGATCGTACTAATGATCTGAGAATAGAAAAGAAACGGGCGGACGGACTTCTATACCAGATGGTACCAGCTCTTGTAGCAGAAAAATTGAAGAAAAACGTTGAAATAGCCCCAGAGTACTTCAATGCAGTGACCATCCTCTTCCTCGATATCTTCGGATTTAACAGGTGGTTTAATTAATAATAATGATGATGATATATTGATAACAATAATAGTAATACATCATTTCTCTACGCATACAGGTGCAATAGATAACTGACTTTTTTGTTTTGACCAAAGGTATCGTAGTCCTTTTGCTAGTCGGAATGTTTCGTACATAAGAGACACGAACGAGACAAAATGGATACGCTTATTAAGTGTCTCTTTATATACAATTATATTGAATATCTTTTCTTCGATAATAATACAATACATATGGCGCCATGAAATTAGGATGTCACCATGGCACCATCAGCCAATCACTACTACGATATATCGTATTACATATATGTCATCACAACATTCTAGGAACTAATAAGATAACAATAATTAAGATCCATTTTATATTGCTTTTTTGAAAAGAATATCAAGTAAGTGTTCGCCCGATGAAATAGTGGTGCTGATGAATTCTGTGTATGGAACGATGGACGATCTTATAGAGAACTACAATGCATACAAGGTGGAGACGATCAAAGACTGCTATATGGTCGCTTCAGGTACGTGGAAATCTTACTTTTTACACGCCAGCAACATTTTGTACATTGTTAAAGATTCTTGTAAAATATCTTATTTTGTTTTACAAAATTACGACTAACTATTCCACTTTACCTCCGTTGTTGAATTTACGTGACCTTTTTCAACATTTACACTGACTATGTCAAGAGTTTGTCGTCTTTATAATATAGAACGTGATAGGTACGTGTAGGAATAGTTCTGAAGAGGGCAAGAGGGGCGTGGCTATGGTTTCTAAATGAATGCTATCGACATAAGGAATCTGTGGTGCAGAATGACGGAAGAATACATGTATAATTATCAGAAGTGATATGTACTAGTATTAATGACATATTGATGTCAGTGATGTCATTTGACATTTGAGACTGTGGCGAGGTCAAGAATGTGATGCGCATATTCCTGTTAATCGTCTGATCAAGGTACAAATGATGTTTGTTGACGAGGACAGAAAAGGAAGTTGTCTCCCTTCTTCCGTGTCGCGATCTGTATGAGATCGCACCTTCGATTTACTTCCTCATGATAATTTTGAAATGCTAAGTTAATAAGATTTTGATTCAGGAAACTGGCTCAAAGATCTTGCGAGAACATTTTTTCACGTTTGGTACCAAAACAATCGCAAAAATATAACAAGGAAAACTCTAATTAAGATACAACAGACTAAATTTACACACCTTTGGGTGAAACAAGACCGGCGAAATCCCCGATGTAGGTGTATCTGTCCGCTGAAATATAGGTGGCTTAAGGTCAGTATCAAATAAACACGCTGTTGACATGTATTTATTTTATTTTCAGGAGACATTCTTCTGTTAAATATATGCGTATACAAACTCCGAACCTACGTTAAGTATCCAGTTAAAAATAATCTCAGGTAGCGGACTACTGTTCACGTAGTGCTTCATTCAAATCCAATCAGTCATCATTGTTGTTTGTATTCTCAAAATAGGAACAGTGCAAATTAACTTTTCAAAGAGCATATTTGATTGGTTAATTAATCGACCAATCAAACATGTCATTTGAAAAGTAAAATTGTCTCGTTTATGCATTCTAATAATACACAATTTTAAAAGTGATCAATGTTTAAATAAATTAGAATTAATACAAGTCAGTCATCTAAAATATATGAGATTTAGTCGCGTAGTGATGCGGATCACATTGAACCGGATAAGTTGAGACTGCCACGTTTTATGGGATATATCCGTTCCCCAACTCGTTAAAGCTCCTGTTCGTTCTGAAAAATAAGTTACTCCAGTTACTCAAGAAATCGACTTGATATTGATGATAGTAACAGAATGTAAGCTGTTTGAAGAATTGAAAAATTTGCACCTTTTAAATGTTGATGCGTTGTAGGATTGCCGACCCGGAACGAAGACAGGCATTCATCTGAGGTAGCAGATCTTGCACTGGAAATGCTACAGCTTATCCAGACTAAACGTTTCGCTGTATCCGGTAACAGATACGTACAGCTTCTCATCGGAATCAATACAGGTAGGTTACATCTAGCAATACATATACAGGTGTATAATAACGTTATTCATTCGATGAAAAATATCAAAATTTTGTATGAGGGTGTATTTTTTTGCAACTGAGAATAAAAATACGAGATTTATATCAAACAAATTCCTTTTTGTTTCTCTAACTTTATATCTTTGTATCAAAAGAGAACATACTTTTTACATAAATCAATCACAATTATGAGAGTTCACTAGAAATGAACAAATTGTTGTCACTTTATAATGAGAACTGCTTAACGTTCGCTAGAGATGCATACATGATGGTTAATATTATAAATGCAAGAAATGTGTAATTTTCTCGCGGAAGTCATGAAATAGTTTTCTTTATTATGTTCTATTTTTAAGGTAGTCAATATACGCTGTTTTATTACTTCCTCAAAAATAAGAGAACAAGGACGCCACAAAAATAACAACTTTTACAGTATCGTCGAATCCAAAAAATATAACATAACTTTTAAAAGGGGATTTGATGTGAGAGGTTGCAGTGATATTTCGTACCTGTATCGCTCAGTGTTCGTCCATTGTGCACTCATTAGATTGAGGGTTTCAGTTTTTCTATTGGCTGAACATCGTCCATGCATCATACACACATCATGCATCGCGTGTTAACTTGATCTATCTTACTAGTATGGAAAGGTCGGGATAAACATAAGCTATACTGATAAAACATGTCAACATCCGCTAAGATCTACAAAATGTATATCAATATCAGATACATACAAACACAGACTTTCCAAGTCAACGCCATGATACAAAATATATATGTAAAATAAGTGTAAGGTGAATTAAGCAACGTACACTTTAAAGCTTGTCTCTGCTCAAAGAAGTACTGCGCTTTCTCAGGATCTGCACTACGTTAACGAATAGCTCAACACATGAGCATACAGTAACTCAATGTAGAATACATATATAATCAGGACAAAATAGGAAATACTAACGCAAGGCTTGAGCAATGCATCCAGTTACGGGTTTCTTTAACCTTTCATTGAGTCAAAGACCTCTTCATAGCTACTTGTATAGAAGGAGATACAAGTCTGGGTTAATAATTATTCACATTCATTGCAGCGTGAGTTAATTGTGTATTTATACATGGCCGTCGTGAGGGCAAGCTAGTTGGACCAAATGTATAAGCATAAAAGACAAGACAAAAGATCAGCTATGATTGAAATTGGCCGTTTATTAATATATAAACGACGAACACACACGAAAACATAAGAGTTTCAAGCATGAACAACAAATTTTACATGAGAAGACATTTGGTCCTAGGCGGGGATCAAAAACGCTCACACCTAGTTTATAACAAGAAATTAATACATACATGTTTTATAAAAGACGGACACATCAGAAAAACATTTGGTCCTGGGTGGGGACCAAATGCCCAAACCTAATTAATAACAACAAACTAATAATTAATACATACACTTATTATAAAAAATGAACGCATAAGAAAACATTTGGTCCTAGGTTGGGGTCCCAAGCGCCCAAACCTAGTTAATGACAACAACTTAATACATACAAGTAATAAGAAAGATGAACATCCACTGTTGTGTCTGATAACCTTTATTGCTCTACGAAAGGAGAAGGGAGTGGAGGCGGGTTAAGACGTAGTTTCTAAAATATATGTAAAACAATCAAAACACTGACTGACCTGCTATATGCGTCTTTTCCCTTTGTTTCTTTGTCTGGTAATGACTTGATGCACATGCTCATCACATCCCTTTCCCCCTTCCGCATCAAAACCAAAGGCCGCGAAATTTGAATTGTCAAAAATCCTACCGAATATTTAATATTATTTACAACATATGAACCACATGACAACAACTCCTTGCATGTATAAAGTACATTAAAATGTCATTTTAATTATCATTTATAACATCATAATATATAGGGATAATTTTGTTGCAAAATAATGAAGTTTTATACTGGACTTTGATCATATAATTCTTATAAGATTGAGTAAGGATTGTGTTCATTTACTATCTAGTGCTTATTTCGTACAATACAACACGGCCTCTGTGTTTATCTATCAAAATAATTATCGTTGCTAATGTGTTGTACATCCTACCTCAGTGTTTCAAAGATGGTGGAGAATTAAAACTTTAATATTGTTATGACCTTCCACAAGTTCAATTAATTTATGTCATAACGCAGCATTAAGTGCAACCTGAATGTAATTTTATATTTAGATATAATGTTAAGAATGCCGTAAAAATAATAATAACGTAAACCCCGTCAAATCCGCGGCCCCAGTGTCGAGTTATTAAAGCTCAAATTTGTCGATTTTCACCTGTCAGCTCAGACCTAATCGGCGTAATCGTCATTTCCGCGGAATCGAGGCGCTTCTACTCGTGACGACATAAGTTCAACAGAAATGGCAGCCAACATGACTGACAATGACAACGACACCGCACCTGATAGGGGATGGAGTTTTGATATTTCTGAAGACGGAATCCAGCCCTACCGATTTGAACCGGAGTTACAAGACGATGTATCCAGTGAGGAGGAAAATAACATCGTCATTTAGTCGAACTCGGCGGAGTCCGATCCATTGCTTTCATTACATTATACCGAATTGGAAATGAAGTTCCGTCGAAGTGTTTTGAACATAAATATGAATATTTCGTTGGACCTTTCCACATGTCTCTCTTTTTCCTGACAAACTGAATCCATTGTTTGCATAAATCTGGCCTATTTAATGGGAAGGCATGCATCGACATCCCATCCGTGTTTGTCAACTTAGTGTTACGACAACCGCACGCTGCACACCGCTTCCCTCCTCGATAGGAAGCCATTTTAGCGGATTTAAGCGCTAATTCATCGACCCCTCGTTCACTACCTTAAATATTGCGAAGATGTGAAGTACTTTCACGTAAATAAATAAAGAAATTACCCCGGAACATCCCAAAATAGATCATAATCACATGTAGCACAGTAAAGCCAATATGGCTGCATCAGCAAAAGCGTTTAACTTATGACGTCACAAGTTTGGATGCCCGAAAACGAGGTCAACGCCTCTCAGCCAAAGGAGTGTTTTTCAGAAAAGTCGCAATTTCTCAATAACGGAACATTCAACGGCATTCGCGTTTTCGACAATGTGTATTTTATGTGCAGAACTATTTTTAAGCTCAACATAGCTGACCTCTCAGGGTACATTTTAAACAACTTCTCTCATAAAGGATCTGTAGCATGCTTGGATGAAAAGTTTATTCACAGTGGTCAAAATTGTTAAGATATTTGAACAACGTTTCCTCAATAACCGAAAGACCAGTGGCCCCAACATTGGTTCTGTAGCATGCTGCATGCTTCGATGGTTTTTGTTGTGTAACTTGTTCTCATTGGAGAACATGACATCACTTACACAGAGGAGCGGCTACTGACTTGGAAGCCCATCTGGCGATATCCATCATTTCATCTGAAATTCCTTCTACGTGCAGTCTATAACGTCTTACTGACATCGGTACATCATCACAGGTGGTGAATATGCGGCAAAAGAGGGAACTTTGACCATTTGCAGCCATGCTGTCGGACGGCATCTATTCAGGAGCGTTACACTTAGAAGTGTCATCATACTACTTTGTGAAGAAATGTTAGAAAGCATCAGCGCTTGGAACTGACAGGAATGGTGGTTTATTTCAAATTGCAGACGAGTGGATAATGGAAGTGGGTTTAAATGGAAGATTTTTTTTTCTGTCTAAACGACTCTCCGGTCAGACATTGTACTGTAGTATATGGAGAGGGAGAAGATTATACTGGAAAAACTGACTGTGCCGTGGGAGGAGAGGTGTGGGCAAGCAAATGGAAGGAATAATGCCAGGTGTGAGGTTAGCAGAATGTCGAGAGCAGGGATGGCAGTCAGAGAATTTATCTTTGAATGTCGGGATGGCAGATGTTCATCGCACTGGGGGTGAAGAGATGGACTCGGCTGACGATTTCAACGGATCGGCTGTGCCATCTACCATTGATGGCATCTGTAATTTGATTTTCCCAGTACGATTTTTGTGTAAATATTACATTTGCTGATATTTTGCTCATTGAGATTGAGTTTGATTTTTTTGATAATTTATTTGAATGATATCGTTAGCTCACATTGTCGCCGTTATGGTATAGTTTGTTTGTGTACTTTCACGTTACATGGCAAATTATTTCTTGTGTGATTTCTCACGGCTTACCTCATACTGTTGAAATGATTTGGTTACATCTTTCTGAGCAGGTCCGTGCATTACCGGAATCATTGGCGCTATCATGCCAAGATATTGTGTTCTGGGTGAGACTGTCAACCTTGCCGCAAAGATGAAAATGGAAAGTAGTCGTAAGTATCACTTGTTTTCAAAGTTAATGCTCATAGTGATAAAATTATAATATAGATATTTTCTCATATCGTTTACATATCATACACATCAGTTTTTTTAAGACCGTTAGAATAATGTCTATATAATTTTTCAGACTTCGGACCTGTTTCATATTTCCATTATGTTCCTTCAACTTACAACTAGGATAGCAATTATTTTCGATTTGATTTTTATCGAAATTAAGAAAGCAATTCACTGCATAATATTTGTTGTATTATATTTCCAATCATGAGATTGTATCATTTGGTTTCTCCTCATACACAACGTTTCCGTCTAGTGATAGATAAACGTTGATTTCACAAATGTTTGATAATTGAATTAATTAAGTTAATATAAACAATGAAGAATCAATTATTGAAAATCTGTAAAACAAAAGACTTAAATAATGTTTTCCACAGAGACGGATTATCAGTAGCTACGTTAACATATATTCCGTATATCTGACATGTAGATATTTTGTTTTATAGCTAATAAAATACATATCACCCAAATGACCAATAACGCGTTGAAGAAGGCGGGGAACTATATCACGAAGGAGAGAGGTCTCATAAATATCAAGGTAAGAATTTCTTCTTATAGCATAAGCAACAATAACAATTAGTATTTTAATAGTCTCGCGGGATTGTGAGGTATCTTACATAAAAAACAACCAACGTCGACCTTTTGCCTAACAAATCTCAGATAAGATGTTTCCAGTTAATTAACGTTGTCCTCACATGAAGTATAATTGTTTCATAAAGATAATATCTACATCGGTTTTTAACTGTCATAAACGTGAACTGTACCAATACTTCCCTAAATAATAATATCATTTTGGCTGCAGCGATCAAACTATAAATATGAGCTTGGATTATGATTCATGCTGGTAATTTCTTTTTGTTTATTTATTGTTTATTTATTTTTGTTGAATATGCCCGCAATGTTAATCGTGACTTCAAACTTATAGCAGTACTATAGAGAATTACTTAACTGGTACAGAATTGTCATTTAGGATTTATTCATTGTATAAAAACAAAACAAGTGACCATAATAATAATCCAAATTCAATAAAATTAAGGCAAATGATAAACAAAAGAAAGATTTACTCGGAGACTGAAAATGTAGGAGAATAAGATTTTATGTTCTAAAAGAGTAATCGTCTTCTGCTTCATCGGCGACACCCACCATGTAAATTTTGGTCAAAGTCAAGTTTAGATTAAATTAAAGTAAACAACAACGGAACAAACAAACAGCAAATACATCTAAGCTGCATACCGTAACAAGAAATATAACATTTTTTCAATGAAATCACTAAGACGACTCTTTAAAACACCTTTTTTTTTATGAGATTTCTGTCGGTTGACGACATCTTGCACAAAAAATCATGATGCAGTAAATACTATCAATTTAGAGTGCAGGGATGTTACTATCAAAATACGGAACATTCACAAAAAGGAAATTGAAGTCATCATGCTTAGATATAGGAAAAAAACGCCTGTTGTGTTTGGAAAAACACAGCCAATATACATGTAATTTCCTTTATAATGTTGTATACTAACTATTTGTGACTGGAAGAGAAAAAATCATACAGATTAGTATTTCTCGGAAATCATAAGAGAGAAATTCACTTTTTACAAGGATCGTTGTTACTTGGTAGTGCAACATCAAATGTTTAACAATCTCTATATAAATGGAAGTCAAGTATATCATGTAAAAAGACAATGCAATTAGGAAGGTGAACTTAAACTTGAAATTAAAAACAAAATTTTGATTTCATTTCATTTCAGCCCCAATCTCTGCATATAAACACAAAAGATGAATATTCTGTAAACAAGTAATATTTTCTTGGGATATCAAAATTCAAATATTTCATATTATTGAAAATGATTTGTTACTGTGCAGGGTAAAGGAGAGATGCTGACGTTCTGGCTACGTGGAAAGCAATGCGACATCAAAACAGAAGAAGCTGCTGAAAACACATCCGAAGTCGAAGTCAAAAGTCCCAATGGATCAATTGAGTATCAAGAAGAACACCCAGTACGACCAATACCTCCTTTGTTTGGTCGAAAAGCAGCAGAGGAAAAAGTTACAGCACGAATTTATCCAAATGCCTGGTTTGCTAGTACATGTGAAGGACATATTTCTAAGAATGATGTTTCATCGGAATAAGTTCAAACTGTTGCTGTTCGGCAACATTATTGGCCACACCCTTACCCCGAATAAATAACCGTTTAAAGGGACAAGATCAACCTTTATAATTCAGAAAATGTTTTGGGCATGAAGATTGGTTTTCGATCCATTTGACCAATAAATAGCATTTCCCACCAATTCATGTATCAGCTAAAAGTAGATTTCGTAAGCAATATTATAACAGTATTTTACTGTAATAAGTTCCTGATATTGACACATGTTTTTTTGTACTATCCGTTGCATAAGAAACAACAAAGCGTTTTCAAAACGATAATAACACACAAATTGTCTACGGCATCTTACATACACATGTATGAATATCATAGCTAACCTATCAAAAAGTCCGAGCTCATATCAATAAGTAAAATAATGTTTTACATAAGTTATTCTGGATATAAACTGTACACTGTACAGATATTTTATTGTTTGTGTACACGATGCATTTGCTAAGTGGTAAGGGGCAAAAATGGCAACTTAAACATGACGTTTGCATTCTTCATTACAATCTCAACGTCATGCATGAAAGGTATACCTCGGTACATCTAGTGATTTGATTCTTTCTCATATTAGGTACTTAAAGTGTGTAATAATTTTATCAATCAAATTATGATGTTTGAGCGATAGATAAATTTATACTTTTAAGTCGATGAATTCTGGTTTGACACAAATCTATCTGTGTTTGTTATGTGATAAGCCGTATGATTTATGTAAATAAATAAAGTTTGACGTCATTAACATGTGACATTAAATACCTTTTCTGGGCTGAATTTCACCAATCTTTAGGGAAATTAGTTTGAGAGTTTTCAGTTTGTGTTAACGGATGGCTTCGTTCCTGTATTTTGTTCGTCTCAATATCTATGCGTGTCAAATCATTTTTTAAACTTTGTTCATCTTAAAACAATTACGAAACATTTTTCCAACTTATATTTTTCACTCTTGTTGGTCCAGATGGGAGTGCGCATTGTATCTTACTGTGAAAGGAAACTAGACTACCTGGGATAAACCCGGGTGATCGGACAGGTGACCCCATCATGTTTCACGTCCTTCCAAGAATTGAAATTGATGAAAGGCGAATGCGTTCAGGGCTCTCACACCCCATTTTGGGCCCGGGGCCCTTAGAATTGGGAAAAATAATGGCGTTTTCCTTAGAATTGGGAAAACTTCGGGTCTAAATTGGGAAAAAAGATACTATTTTGCATTGGGATTCGGCCCCAAATCAGGCAGATCGAGAGCCCTGGCGTTACCAATGCGTCTCCATTCAATCAATGCGATCAATAACAGGACTATATGAAATTTGTATTTGTAAAATTATCAGTGTTTGTATTTTGATATATTTTAGACATACTATTAAATTCAAGGCAGAAAATACAAGTATATTACAGTTTAGACAGCATGGAACGTGGATTTTACATGAATATTGTATATATGAAGTAGACTGAATAGTAAGACTATTTTTGTGTGGTTTGTTTTCAATTGCGGAACGAAATTTTCAATTTTACTTTAATAAGTCATATAATATTTGTTTTTAATTTCTGACTGATTCAATATTGACCTATTTTTTCAGCATATATATCATTTTTATCATATGATAATTGTGGAAACTATAGCAATGTCTTACTCGGATGGCTTGTCGGGGCTTGAGGTGATTCATCCACTAGTTCGTTTATTACGAAAGTGATTTAACGCCTTTTGTGTTTTTATTGTTTCATATTGTTATTATTTTTGCAGACCAATATTTCATGAAAGTCTATAACAATGTACATATCTTATTGTTAGCTTGTTTAAATACCTATATGTATTATATACATATTAGACAGCTATGACGGTTGTTGTTTCCTTTGGGATAACTTTCGAACGTTCCTTTTGTACGGCTGATTGAGAGTTGTATCAATGATTCTATAACGTTAGATGGTTTATATCAAAAAGTCATTAAGAATTCATGAAAAGAAGTCATGAAAATTAAATTATGTGAATTTGTCCTGTGGGACCAATATGTTCTTGAATATTTGTTTTCACATCTCTGCCTATTCTCTGCTTTCATTCATTTTGCTATATTTCATACTAGTATGTATGGTTTTATCTATTAAAATTGTTAGAAAAGAATCACATATACCTACATGTAGTCATTGACGCTTTATAGATTTATCGTTTGTTATCTTATTAAAATAGGTATAATGTGAATGCGTGCTTAGTAAAACAGGTTAACACTATTTCATGAAATCGTGAACGATTCGGCTCATGCATTCATATTTACACTACAGAATCAGAATAGCAAGTCACCAACGTGATAATAAACCATGGGTCATTAGCCGTAGGTAAAAGTCGCACTTCACAGCTTCCGAAATAAAAAGCTAATATTGCTTTTGAATCTCCTATATAGCTTACATCAATTTACACCGTAGTAGCGAAACATCACGTTTCAAACATGATCAGACTTTTAAGTCATATGTCAAGGTAAAATGGTCGGAAATCCTTTCTTATTCTTATTTTCCTATTTTAGTAAAATAGTGGGGTGTAGTGGAAATGTATAGAAATCGGTTTGTAGATCAAATATTGTGCATAAATATTTCATGAATAACTTCATGTTGTACGTCCATACCATCATTACAATGTTGTACAGTGTTCTTATGTTAAGGTTAAAAGCTGCAATAGCGGTGTCATATCTATTCTAACACCAGGTCTCTTTTTATCAAACTATTTTCTGATTGGTTCTTGAAATATGATGAAACGCTATTTCATTGGTATAGGTCACAAACTTAGTCTCAAATGCATGTTAATTAGCACACAGCAGTATAAGGACTGTTCTCTATCAATTTCCTATTTTTATGTTGTGGTAGAGTGAATGACGAATTGTCCGATTGTTAATCAAGAAAAAAACGCGTGAAAGTTTATGTGATTCATAGAAAGCCATTAACGTTTAGATTTTTTTTACACATATGCTTGTATTTAATAAGGTTTGAATATGAAAGTTTGAAAGGGTTTGATGTTGAGAGAAAACAGTTCCATATTATAATTGAACTTTATATAAAGTTTTTTTCTATACGTTCAGGTTGAGGTGGTAATTTGTAAGTGTAGAATATGTTTACTTTGCTACCAACTATATGTTAGTTGAGAACACGTTTCCAATGTAAATGTGTTCATATGTGCATTTGTGTGCCAGGCATGACGTGCGTGTGGCCTCGATTGATATGTATATTTGTGGACCTGATTTATAAATATTACATTGCAGTCATAGTCTGTCTAGAAATTAGTACGTGAATTTATGAATCTATATTTAGGGTTGGGCTACCGACAGTCATACGGTTGTGTAATGCTCATCAACATCACTGAATCTAGGTAAAGTGTGTAGAGGTTTTGTTGTCTTTTTATATTGTATTGGTGAAAAATAGGGGAAAAAATACTAAAAACATTAAACAATTTCAAAATTGATTAACAATTTATCCAATGGATATACAAAGAAAAGATAACCTCATAATAAAGGAATAATATATTTGATTTTTATGAAATCTTCTTTAAATATTGACATCATATAGAACAGGTTTATGCTTCCATTTCAAAACACTTAAGGGTATCATGTATATCATTGCTATACATTATTGGAATCGCATCACGTTAGAAACTTCCCACAATAGATACCGTTTGTTTTGGACAACGAACTCTGAATTTGTTTGTCATCAGATAAACTTCTTTATTTTACGAACTCTGTACGACCCAGGTTTTGAGTTTCTGTATGTATGAGAACATTTTAAATATTTTCAATCCGTAATTTTTACGAAAGACAAAAATCATCAGAATATTGAATTCATTCGAAGATTAAAAACAAACATAAAATAATAATATTTCATTAAATGACTATCTATCTATATTATTATTTATATACAATATTATTTCAGACAAACATTGGTACAAATATCACTTTTCGATTAATGCAAATATCTGCTCGAACTCATTTCTTTCATTTATTTGGACAATTACTACAATCGGCGTTTGTTTGTTTCGGTTAACTATATATTTATTTCGGTATACTGTAGATATGAAGGATTATACTATCGATGTACAAATATGGTGTAATTTCTATCAATAGCTTCTATCTAAATAAAAATTCTTCTATAGATTTTGTTGTTTCTTTTAACTGCATCAAACGGTAACACCAGAATTTTGTTTCCAAGACCTTCAGTATGGTAAGTTATCATGGGAATAACTATTTTTTTTTTTTTTTTAAAAAGATTTTTTTATTTCACAACAACTGCGAAACAAGCTTCTTTTCCAACTTATAGTTATGATTTTTTTACCCTGATTTAAGCGCGCGAGGATTCTATGTGGGAGGCAAGCGGAGTATGAAGGCCCAGAATACCAAGGTGGTCGGAAAGGCAGGTGATCCCTAAGCAATGACGGACAGCTTTCCACCAAGCAGTATGATACGCGTGCTGATTTCAGTATCAGTCAGGATTATGATTATGTTGACTTGTTGGTATTTTTTTGACATGTTGGTACTTTTTTACGTCAACTCGGGTATCATACCCAGGACATCTAGGTGAAAGGAAAGTGTGTTACCATTACGCCTCTCAACCTCAACCATTTTAATACTATTTTGATTACAACAACATGCTAACAGGCACATAAGAGTGAAGAACATACCATGAATCGAGAAATATTTTGAAGACGAAAAAAGTTATAAGCCGAGTCCAGAGACATTTCTTCATTTTTTCACCACTACTATCATTAACACTTACTTTCTTTTGATATCCGTTTCAAAATACTTTTGTTTTTAATTGACAATATCGATAATAGAAAAACTTGAACTTTTTACATACTATGACCCACAAGCATATAGCAGCCAGTGTCTTTTTCTTGAAAAATTGATTTCCTCGACTGGACTTTTCTGTCTCTATTGAAGGAAGACTTCAGATAAAATTATAATTATTGGACATACTTCTGATCTGATATTTTCAAAACGCATTCTTTCCACAAAAGAAGGATGGATTATAAACATTTTTTTCTCTATAATCCCTATTGGTTCCCATCTTTCTGTCCCTAGGAACGTTGGACGCAGCACTACATATATATAATATAGATTAAAATCCCTCTTTACCAAAGGATGCTTTAGATTAAATTTGGACAAAATCCAAAATTCATACTGGATTACTAAAGATAAAGGTTTAAAAAGCATTTGCTATGCTATAGCAAGACACTCATGGTACACTTTAAGCATTATAAGCAATGCATTAGACATTAATTGCTAAAATTAAGGATTCAGTCTCTTTTCACTTATCAGTTCATGTCATGTAATTTTTTTTCGTCTTCTTGTCATGTTAATAGTTAAACTGGATTACCGGTCGACGTCTTCTCATACTGACTAATATTTCAACCTTGAGCTGGGAGATCAATGTTGTTCCACTGTCCGCAGCTCGTTTACGTATTCATTAAAACATATATTGTTGCAATGTCATAATTTCGATGACGTTACGTTGTTTATAACGGCGGTGTGTAATCGGTAACCTCTAACATGTAAGTTTATTTGCCGCGTAATTTTTAATCTGTTCTGTATAACATGAAGTGTCGTTTGTAATGATGATATTGGCACCACTGTTTAACAAATTCAAAAGGTGTTATGGCATGAACAATGGAATATACGACAAAACTGTCGTTAAACTTCAACTTGCTGCTAGTGGTATCTCAACATTTCAAACAACATAGGCTGTTACGGTTTGTGTTGTGTATTCTTCATAGGGAAAGAAGAGGTAACAAAAAAAGCAAAAAACAAAACAAAAAATTAGTAAATACAGCCTTAGTACTGTATTGTCGAAATGAATAGAACCGATACTTGTCCTGTGACTTATTCATTAGTTTACATTTCTATATATAGTATCAGATACAGTGAAGAGTTCTATTATTAGCAGATAAATGCAGAACTATACGAATACAACTCAGAAATTAGTGCTGACGCAATCTTTTCCGAGTATGTATTGCTAAACAAAGGGTACTCAAAAAATGTACAAAAAGACACACAAATGAATAACAATTTTTCATACAAATTTAAATAAGATACGGTAGAGCCAAACTTTAAAAATTTTATTTATCATACAGTGTTTTCGTTTTTCTAGGGCTCGTCAGAGATGACTAGGGTCTAAACTGATTTAAAGCTAGCAGGCGACTGAAAAAAGAAAGGTCAAAATCAAGATGAACGATGCAATAGCTCCATGATTAAGTAAAATGTCTAAATTTCATGTCTTTAATAATTTTAGGATAACGTACAGTAAATGTGTATATTCTGAACCTTATCATTATTGAAGTGAATTTATCACGTGGCAAGTTACGGCGACCCGCGGAGACTAATAGTCCACCAGCAGCTGTGTGTATCACGTCGGTGATAGTTTGTACCGTGAACGGTGATAGATTGGGGCAGTTATAAAATTCTCGGGTTTTCATATTTGTATTTTTGTGTTTTATTGAGTGGAAAAGGCGTCCCTTATTGGAAACCTGACTGACCATGGTGTGAATAATAAATTACTTACAGCGAGTTAAAACTCTTTATTCATATGACCGTGCGTTGTATTTAATACTTTCCTAAGGAAAATGGGAATCAGGTCGTGTGATGTACGGGGAAAAGGTTGCGACTTTTGAGGCCACGTGATCACTCGGGAAGAACAGTAACTGCATTATGCAATGAACACAGGCCTTTAACAATCACATATTACGGTAAAATACACTGACGATAATCCTTTGATAAGCCAATAAGTAAAATGACAGATTTCGTGAAAATGGCGTTTTTAACCTATGTGATGTAGTGCGTATTAAACACCCAGTATGACGTCCTTAACTTGATCAACAACGCTCAACCTCAACCACGTTGCCTTGTTAATTATAATTCAATATTTCGAAACGTTGTTATGATAAAACACAAAACAATATATAAGTAGAAAATATATCATGTATTGGAATGAGACGTTCAGAGAGAATGTCTCCGACAACAGATTCAAACTTAATGAAATGTCACGTTATCAACTCCAGTGGAAATGCCAAAAATGCGGAGAGGAACCTAATGTCAGCTGAATATATATATGTTGACCAATGTGTATCAACTATTTGTAAAGCAAACATAAATAACTATTTTAATAACTACGCGTGTGTACAGTCCATACATACATCAACACGACAGGCCATAGAATAAACGTGTTTATTGTTTCCGTATACATTTGTATGAGGTCTACAGCAATAGTTCATAACACGCAAATTTTAAAGGTTTAAAAACGACATGTTTTTATTGTTCTTAGCTCACCTAGTTCGAAGAAACGGATAGAATAGGTTACAGCATACAAAGGCGTCTGCCTTCTGTTGTCCGACAATTTTTCAAACATATATTGCCACTTGTCATAAATAGAGTGGCATCGGAGAGCGGCCTTACTGTGATCGGGGCTGACTGTGACCAGTGCTGGCTGTGACCGGGGCTGACTGGGAGAGTGGCATCAGACAGCGGCAGTGTCCCTGACTTTGACCGAGGCTGATTAGGGCCGGGCTGACTGGGAGAGTGGCATCAGACAGCGGCAGTTTCCCTGACTTTTACCTGGGCTGACAGGGACCGGGGCTGACTGGGCGAGTGGCATTAGACAGCGGCAATGTCCCTAACTGTGACCGGGACTGACTGGGATCGGTGTTGACTGTGGCCAGGACTATCTGGAGAGTGGCATCAGACAGCGGCAATGTCCCTTACTGTGACCGGGACTGACTGGAATCGGTGTTGACTGTGGCCAGGGCTATCTGGAGAGTGGCATCAGACAGCGGCAATGTCCCTGACTGACTTGAACCGGTCCTGATTGTGACCGTAAAGATAGATAACTCGCGCGGACTTTAAGCAAGATTCCATGCGCTATGCTGCACATGCTACAGAACCATTCAACGTACTAATACAAAGAGAATAGCTTTTACTCTATGATGATCTGAAATCAATTAGAAATAAAATCTAGTAATTATAGTGTAATCCTAATAAACATGTCCTTTACGGAGACGGTCCTAGTTAGGATCAGCCAAGATTACGATAAATAAAGTCTTGAATGTTACGACAATATCATCGTATTTAATCAGAAACAGGTGTATTTAGTCTTTGATCAACTGACATTAATTGACTTGGCAGACATTGATAAAATTAGGTCAAACGCATCTGTGGGAGAAGGCGAACCAACATACGGAGAAATATACGGAGGATGAATTTGTGACGATTTTATTCAGTTAGAGTTATCTCCCTTCATGTAACGTTTTGTATACGTCCTGTTTTGTATCATTCCCCACCTACCTAATTATTTTAATTATCGATGATTGACTTATGTTTTCATGAAACTAGTGTTTACTAAATGTGTAATCATACCTGTATAAATAAATAAAAACATTTGTCTTGCGTATTTGTGGGTTTTGGTGCTGTATTAATTGAGAAGGAAAATACTGGAGACACCCAGAATAATACATAAGATTTTATGTAAATACTGGTTGAAACCAGTAAACCAGAGAGAAGATTTTGACAGACGGAAGAAGGTCGGCTATATCACAGGTAATAAAGTATTATAGCACACAGTTCAATTATACTGTTACCAGAAGCTCCTGAGTAAGGGGTTGCCTGAATAAGGCAGCTCTGGTGACAGTTATTGTTACGTGTGGTCGGTGCCAGTACGTTGACGTGTCAGGTACGCCAGAATCTCCTGAAAAGGGGTTGCCTGCAAAGGCTACTCTGGTACGCCTGACTACTGATACAGTACTTGGCACAACACTTTGTACTGTGATAATAACAGGACACTGGCAGGCGACGTCGGAGCTGTACGGTGGTCGGCTCAGTAATAAGGGACGTGCTTGCAGTGTTGTAGTGCTGACAGTCTGTTAGTGTTGCGGTGTGTGGTAGCCTTGTTGGGCAACATACGCCTAGGCGACGTGATACGTACCGCGGACACATTGTTGGCTCGTGTATGGTGACATGGTGGACAGAGGTACTGTCCTTCTCTGTTGTAGTGTATAGATATATTGTTTATTAAATTGAGTAATTGTTCAACTGCTCAGCCAGGTAGCTGAGGAATTCCAATCGCTTCCGGAGCAGGTAGCTCTGTCTAAATTGAGAGACCCGGCGTGCACGCGCGCTACCATAGGGTGCACGTTACAAAGTCATAAAGATGATCAAGTTTCTGGTTTGCAATATCTTTGTCGAGTTTGGTGGTAAGACTTCACAGACTGTTTGCAAACCTAAGAGAACTTTCTGTGCCTCTTTGTTGCGCCGATTTATTTTTGTGTTAATACGAGACTGAATTCATCACGCTTATCAAAACATGTCACCGTCCTTACAAAGTCCTTCAGTTTCACTTTTGGATATATTGATGACGTCTTGTCATTAAATAACAAGAGATTTATTGATCACGTCGTGTTATACACCCACCAGATTGGAAATCTAGGACACCACAGACTCTTCTAAACCAGCCGCTTATACCGAGTGTGTGTGTGTGTGTGTGTGTGTGTGTGTGTGTGTGTGTGTGTGTGTGTGTGTGTGTGTGTGTTCTGTTTCTGGATAGCAAATTCCGGCATCCCAAACTACAGTGTTTACATGTCACTGTTGATTTGATCTGCAAAGGTCTGTTCTCCCAAAAATAAGAGAATACGAACATGTGAAAATAATTATAATCCAAACTCAAATTCAAATTCAATGAAAGAAAGTAGAAGGAGAATAAGACCAGGTGCTCCGGAAGGGTACAATGCATACTAGAAAGTTGTTGCCAGTGATCAATAGAGGATGTCATCATGATGAAAAAAAGTAGAAGGAGAATAAGACCAGGTCCTCCGGAAGGGTACAATATATACTAGAAAGTTGTTGCCAGTGATCAATAGAGCATGTCATCATGATGAAATACTTCTGTTTATCTTCTGACATAATATGCTCCTACAGTTTATACAGTAGAAACATGTATGACACTTTGTCGAAGGCTTTGCTTAAACTCGTTTAAATGACATCTATTTTGCCATTCTTGGCGACGTGTTCCGCCCAATTTTCCATCGCCATCAACAGTTTTTGTTGTACAGGATTAAAGACCAAGTTGGTCTACGGTGAATAGATTCGTACAGTTCCCGATTTTGTCCTGCATAATACGCTGTAAACTTAAGGATGGTAAGACAACAGTTATTTATTTATTTATTTTTTTATTTTGATTCTTTCTTATGATGGAACAGATATTTGCGTTTTTCTATTTTCTTGATTGATGCCCCTACTCGACATATTTTTGGAACAATTTGACAGTATTTTTCTTTATTGAACTCTGGAAGGATTGCATTTGGAATTGTTGATTCGGGTCTTTTCTTTGGAAGGTGTTCAGTACAAGTTCTACATTGTTCCATGTGTGCGTGCGTGTGTGTGTGTGTGTGTGTGTGTGTGTGTGTGTGTGTGTGTGTGTATGTGTGTGTAATATGAGTGTTCTTAACAGGTGTATGGTGTGTATATAATGTTTGATATGAATGTTTTATACAGATGTTTGGTGTGTATGAAATGTTTCATATGAGTGTTCTATACAGATGTATGATGTGTATGAAATATTTAATATGAGTGTTCTATACAGATGTATGGTGTGTATGAAATATTTAATATGAGTGTTTTATACAGATGTATGGTGTGTATGAAATGTTTGATATGAGTGTTTTATACAGGTGTATGGTGTGTATGAAATGTTTGATATGAGTGTTCTATACAGGTGTATGGTGTGAATGAAATGTTTGATATGAGTGTTTTATACAGATGTCTGGTGTGTATGAAATGTTTAATATGAGTGTTTTATACAGATGTATGGTGTGTATGAAATGTTTAATATGAGTGTTTTATACAGATGTCTGGCGCATTACTTGTTTCATGCAAATATTCAACACAGATGTCTGGTGTGATGAAATTTTTGATAAGAATAAGTAATATGTAAGTAATTAGTAATATCGTATAGAATGATTATGGTCTATATGACCAAAATCGGTAAGTTGACTGTCGCTATATTTCCATGCGGGTGTATGACATTTATGAAATGTGTGGTGTTTTTCATGATTATGTGAATGTTTCAAGTATGTTACACGGTCTATCAAATATTACCCAATTCTTCATTTTAAGTGCTTTGAAAAAATGGATTTTTGTTTTGTTTGTTTGTTTATTCAGTCAAAGGCATAATAAAAATTACACATTACATTACAAATATTACAAATATTACATAAGCAATTCCATAACAATTAAAATCAGTAATAAATTATTGTGGATTTCTTAAAATTATTAATTATAAAATATAAGATATCACAGAAGAATTTCACATACCTTAAAATGTCACAGTTTAAACTAGTATCGCAGAAATTAAATTACACTGTGCTTGCAAATCTTCTAAGTAAAATAGTTGAAAATTTAGAAATATCAATAAAAAAGAGAGAAATTTGATAAAACCAGATGAAAATGCCTTTGGCCTTGGATTACCCATAAAGCCTATAAAATAGGCTTATTTCCAATGGGGATAAAACATTCTTAAACAAAATCAAACAAAGCATTTATGTTGTTGATATCTAAATCTGTTATGCAATTCTAGTAATAGTGGGTGAGGGGGTGGGGGAATGAAAACACGGGCAGCATGGCAATGCAACTACATGTATCGTCATTTCAAGCAGCACACCTCGGACAGTTCAGCACATTTCTTGATGACTTCATTGTCTTCGTTTAAATATTTTTTCGCTTGAAACAGTTGAAACACTCTATGAATGAAAATCAAAGCCATGGCTGTCGGTACATTTTCCCCGCGGCTTACCAGACGCTGTCTGGCGGTTTTGTGTGATACGGGCTGTAATTATGTAGCCACAAGCGGGTGTACCGGAAAGGCAAAGGAAGGTCGGCAAAATACATGTGCGAAACATGTTGTATGTAATACCAGTGTAACTAAGCATATATGTTTTTCGGTTTGAAATAGTTATGAAACTACAACACTTGATGACGGTATTGAGAACAGAAAAGTATTTCTTGCGACGTTTGTACACCTAAACTGTATATCGAAATACATAGGTAGCACGCGGTCACGTAGGCCATGTAAGTGAAATGAATGTCCTGTACACCTGTCTATTCTATTTGATTCGTCGTTGCCATCAGCATAAATGTTTTTAGACATGAGAAGGAAGGGTCATATCACTGAACGGAAATGTCAGTTGAATACCGCGGCATTGTTGGTGAAACCAAGCCAAGGACTAGTCGGCTGCATTTGTCTTACAGGACCGCACAAAACATGTTACACGACGGGAATGACTATCAGCCGAATCTACACACAAATACCAGCAACAAGAAAAGAAGATGCATCTTATATACTATAGCAGTGATCATAGGACTTTTTGTTGGTAAGTAAATATAGGAATACATTTGCCTTTGTCCATTTGTCACACTAGCTCTCAAATTTAAAATTGATGATCTAAGAAATAGATGTCAAAATATAGGACACGAAAAGTTCCAACAGACAGGTACAATAACTGTTTATTTTGCAGGTATGTCGCCTCGATTGAAAGCTTCTCTTAAAGAGAGGCATCTTCAATCTTCTTGTTGCGATGTACTTGATGGGGAACTTAATTCCTCCTTACACCGACTATGAGTCCCGGTTGCACGTGCATGGTTATTACAATTGTAGAAAAAATTATACTAATATTTAAGGATTGTTTCTTATTTTCAGTAGCTGCATCAAATTGTATTTACATTGGAGTAAGTACATAACGCGCACCAAGTTAAATATGTACTTACCCCAATGTAAATACAATTTGATGCGGCTACAGAAAATAAGAAACAATCCTTATATTAACACTTTGTCACTTTGAAATTAAAAAAAAAATTAAAAAGAAATAACCTCATACACATTGTTCGAAAAGCCGCCCCTTTATAGAACAGCCAAGTAAATCTAAAAACACTTGGTGGCGTTGCCGTTGACAAGTACAGTAAACAATCAACATGTTTTATAATATTTATTAAATATTTAGACATCTTCTTTTAGTTTTAAGAATCAATAGTTCATCATTTACACAATATTCCTCTATCATAGTACACAAATTCATTATTCAACATTGCGCAGGTATATTGCGCAGGTATATATCTAAAATACATGATGAGGCCGCCCGATCAGCTGATCGAAAGAGCGGGAAAGCGATGAACATGACACGCCATTTTCTCCACGTTGATAATGCTAGTGTGTGTCGTTGAATGTGAACGTGCATCCATGGAAGGATGAGTTAGATAGAAACTCTGATGACATGTTTGACTGAAAGGCTGCAGCAGAATAATTCATACTGAGGTTAGGTTGTGTATTTTCTTTACTTTTCAGAACGACATAAACTATAATCTCATTTTGTAGCGTTCGCAACTTGGACAAGTAGTTCTTACATTTTATTTGATATCTATGCGCAGGCCTAATCACCTTACGTAAATATTGAAAATTATTAACACTGGGTTGGGCTTACTTCATCCAGAGAGAATGCAGCGCAAGTGTAAATATTAAGTCATATAATTTAGGAAAATGAATTTTAGGTCTTTATTAACACTAACTAACACGTAGTTGGTATTAAAGGACAGGTGACAGAACAATCTCCAGACACCTTGTCACTATATATTCTAACACAAGTTTTTAAAGGAGTAAAAGGTAAAAACAGGGATGTTAATATGGTAATATAATAATGATTTGGGTCTTATATTTGTATTCCTAATTTGCTCACTTAGCCTCTGTTCATCTTGTTACACGTACAAAAAGTCAGGCTTCATTTATACGTTCTTATATACATTGTTAGCTTAGTACTGGGCAGTAACAGTCAAGTGGCGGGGCAATCCCCAAACAGCTTGACAGTTACACAAGACAAGGAACTTATCGGGATGATCCTTCCAGTGGGTGTTCAGTCTGGGTTTAAAGCTATTCACAGAGTTTGCTGTAATAACACTATCCAGCAAATTGTTCCACGAATTTATTACGAGGTTGGAGAATGTATTTTTGCAGGTATTGAGCCAAAACAGTCTTTTGTACAGTTTAGTCCTGTTCCCTCTCGTGACTGTATATCCTGGTTGTACAAACATACTTCCTGAATCTATTTGATAAATTTTTTTAATAATTTTAAACAGTTGAATCAGGTCAGGACGTTTCCTCCTATACTCCAGCGTTGGGAGACCTAATGTCCTCAGTCTCTCACCATAGGACAGGTTTCTCAGGGTTGGGACACGCTTCATGGCTCTTCTTTTGCACATTCTCCAATAGGGTTTTGTCCTTAATGAAGGCTGGTGACCAAATTGGTGTAGCATATTCCAAATGAGGTCTCACTAAAGTTTTAAAGAGGGTGGTAAATAACTGTAGGTCCATATAAGTAAATGTCCAGAAAATAACTCCCATGATTTTATTTGCCTTTTTGGCCACATAGATGGCTTGGTCCGAAAATTGGAGTTTGTCGTCTACAACCACTCCCAGGTCAGTCTCCTTATCTACTTTGTTGATTGGAGTTTCATCTGGCGATGATGTGCAAACAATTAAAAATGAATTATAATTAAGTAAGATTAACTCAAATTTGAAATGATTATCTCACACCTAAATGCCATCTCCAATCTTTTTTTAAAGCATAACTACTATGATTTGTAAGTCACATGACAACTATCAAAGCTTGTATACATGTACATATCAAGGTAAATTGCCAATTGTCAAGTGATAATGCTTACACGTTACAAAAATTAAAGGTGAAAATCTTCAAGTAAGGAATATTTCCTTGAAGACACATTACACTGTATTGAATTTCAGTTCCTCATTTTTGATGGACATGTGAACTGCCCTTTTATAGACAGCTTAATTTTGTGAATGATCACTATACCTTCATTCCATATGTATACATGTAGTTTACAGATGTAAGTTAAAAGTGATTTATGATATACATTAAAGTTTAATACAAGTATGTATCAAATTTTTTTTATATGAATGTTTCAATACAATTTAAGTTGATGATCAAAATTATGCAATACTTTTTAATAGTTATTACTACAAAAATGAAACAAAACAGTTTGGAATTACCAGTATTGGAAATAATTAATGGAATGTTTGCACTATATTGAATATGATAAGTATAATTTAAGAGTTGTAGAATAATCTTCTAGTATATAAATTTAATTGATACCAGCAATGCTCATGCTAGGGTTAACATCAGTGACCAAGCATTTCACTTCTGTGTGAAAAATTGAAGAAGCACCAACTGACTATTATTTAATTTTGGAGAAAATCATAGTTATTCAAAAAAAATTTTTTTCATTTTATTTGATTTTGAATAGCAGTCGTGACATTTGTATATGTATACACATGTTCATAGGTGAATAGTTTGTAGGATCTAGCATTTAGGAAATTTATTTTAACATTTATAGGAAACATCAATATTTTGTCTGTTGCTATGTAAATATACATATGAGTATAGTGAGGTTGGCTGGCTTTAGTTGATATTTTTCCCTCAGGCAGGAGATGAAATGTCACGATTTAGTAACAGCTAGTATAAAATTATTATATGTTTAAGTTCTACACACATTAAAATTAGTCTAAAAAAACGAATCCAGGTAGAAAATTTAATTAAACATGCCAATTCAAATGATTTAGTCTAGCGAACAGGAATTTGATGGATATTTAAGTGTCTTTAAACATGTTTGTATATTCAGTCACAATTAAAAATATCAAATGTGGAGGTGTACAGTTTTTAAAAATATTTGATTGATAAAATGTCTTATTCCCCTTACTTTAAAGATTATAATATTAAAAGTTCAACAATTCTCCCAGTAAATTGTAACTCAAAAAGAAAAAAAAATTGAAAGTACATTTACGCCTTTGTACATTTAAATATTCAGCCTAATGCACACTAACTGCTGCTGTATGCACAAATTAAATTTTCAAAAAGTCTTTTTTGTCATTTTGAATATAATGCAAATAGTAAACAAACACTTCAGATAAGAAAAAAAAATCCATTATGATAAACTATAGCCATTAACAATGTCCATCCAATAGTAACATCCTAACCAATATTTACCATTCATTTCATATAACAATGACACTTATTGTACACATAACTACATTTGCCCCAAATGGTGATAATTATCTAGGCTTTGCTCAAATTATCATTACATACCAGGCCCCACTTGTATAAAACATCTCAACTTGAGATTTCCTAAAGTCGAGATTTTCCTCAGCTAATATCTCCTTGAAAATATCTTGTATGAAAATTCCTCAAGGAATTTCAGGACATCCTAGCCGATGACTTCCTCCTGTTCCTTGAGAAAATTTTATACAAGCCCGTTTTCGAGGAGATATCAGCTGAGGAAAATCTCGACTTGAGGAAATCTCAAGTTGAGATATTTTATACAAGTGGGGCCAGGTATACAAGTACATGTAGTCAAGCTTAAACAAATGTAATTACAACAGCCTTTAGTTGAAGACGCACAATTTAGAATACACTAACTGAATAAAATTCTATGTCAGATTTCATTTGTTGAATAATTTTCTGAAAAAGATTAAGTACCTAGGTAATAGTATTTATTTTCTGAAGAGAAAAGTTAAAGAAGTTTTGTTCTTAACTATTGTCTTCAGTTGTTCTTTCACAGAATTATTTTTCTGATGCATGTATGTAATATAATACTGTTTATTATCAGGGCTCTCACACCCCATTTTGGGACTGGGGCCTGGGGCCCTTAAAATTGGGAAAAATAATGGTATTTTCCTTAGAATTCGGAAAACTTCGGGTCTAAATTGGGGGAAAAAGATACCAATTTGCATTGGCAGATCAAGAGCCCTGATTATATGGGGAAATGAAACTTACACTATTAGTGATACTGGTATATCTTAAAAATATTCTTTTTCTTCATCAGTATGTACTTCCGTATTGCTGTATGAATTTGGACCTATGGGCGATAATATGTCATCTTCATCAAACATGAAGCTACCACATCCTTTACTACGACGATCTGTAATCAACAATCCTGTATTCACACCAATCAGTGATCAAGCTGGAGAATTTCTCAGGGACATCCGAGTCGCTGATCATTGTCACCTACCTGATGCTCCTTCTTTGGGAATGGAAGGTCAGTTACTATGGAGATAGCATGGAAATATACAAATATTACAGAATTCTTGGTATGATATCTTATCAATTAGATAGCGTAATTTTCATGCCCCGTTGTCATTTTATGAAGGAGTTAATACATTGTTGCCTCCATCTTTTCACAACGGTTCTTTCCAAATCAGAGGGTCGGGAACAGAGGCATTCTTGTCTTCTTACTTTTGGAAACATTTAAAAAAAAAATTCATTTTGAATTCTTTTCACCAGTAAGGCACTTTCTTAACATGTTTTTCCCCTCAAGATTACATGTTGTATATATACATATTGGTGTTTGATCACTTGTTAATGTTATTCTATCACAAAAAAACTGTGATAATAGTACTTTGCAGTCTGCATAGTTGTCTGCATGTACTGGTATGTGGAAATGTAGGTCAATATTTAGAAATGATTAAGAGCTGTCATATGAAGTGTTTATGATGATTGAGTGATAACCGCTGGGGATCTGGGCTTGTTTGCAGTTACCAGAGCACCTGTCCAACTATATATGTATGTGTATTACAGCTTTATCTTAACCATAGTACATATATGAATGTGAACATGTCACACTTGTTATGACAAAAGTACTGTTATATCCTGGGAATATCTAGCTGTCACTGAGCCAGTCTCTCAATAGTATACAATATAGTGTAGGATACAATTACATGTGTGGGTGTTAGGAATAAAACAGGTACATGTACCTTTATAAGCCCAGGAGTAGTCAACCGATTACAGTAATGATTTGAAAACTGTAATGATAAAATTAATAATATTTAGCATGATGTCTGTTTACGTACTCATTTTGCAGGCAAACATCATATTGCGGTTCAGTGCTTAGATTCAGTTTTAGACTTACAGACTTTTTAGTATGCTGTACAGAGATACAGTATCAAATATTTATGCTACAGGATTATCAGGTGTAATCCAACAGCTGTTGTTATGGGCAAGCTTCACTGTCAAATACTTCAAGCAAGATTCTTGTTTAGTCACTGACCAGGCCAAACAAAAAAATATATGATTCCTGTAAAATTTAGGGTAGGTAGGCAAATTTTTTTTATTTTTCAACAAGTAATTTCATATGAATGCAGGGATCAATCTAGGAGATAGTGTAAGATAGCCTGTGTTTCAAAAGGCTACAGGAGGAAACCTCCTGGGCTGAAATCGATTTAAAGTTTTTCAGAACCTAGTGTTTGACTGTTCAAACAACATTGCCATTTGGAGTAATGTAAGATACTTTATAAACCAGACAATATGCAAAATCTATAAAATTCTACTCAAAAACAATAAAACTGAAAGATCAAAATGTTATTTCTGTTGAAATAGAAATTCAAAGAGAAAAATGATAATTTATGTAAAGTAGGGGAATATGTAATATTCAAAGGGAACATTCTGTAAGAGGGGAATTTTAGCTGCAAGGGGAGACTACCCAATACAGATAGTAAAATAACCCTAGATTGATCTGTGAGATGATATTGGAGAAAAGTCTTGACTTTGACAGTGCTCCTTAGAAAATCATCTCAAAAGTTCAGGGCGGGCACAAAATTTTAAGCCATAAGGGTAGGTGGGCCACCAGAAACAGAAAATGTTTTTTACTTGACCTTATCAACAGGTGTAATATAGAAAAGTGAATAATGGCTTAACTTTGCTTAGAATGTATATATTTGGAGCTGAACTAAACCCATTCAATCCATTTAGAATATATTTGATATTTGAAAATCAGAGAAGTACATACACTGAGTATTCTGAACTGGAGCCATACTGATGGTTAAAGTTCTATCAAGCATTGATCTTCTGCTTTAATTATTAATGATTTATTTGTCAAAAGATTGGTTTTATATGATATCGTTGATGAGAGCAATGAAAAGATAACTGTAATGTTATATAGATATTTCCAATAGCTGTCATATATTATTCATTATAGAGGCATCAAAACCTTCAGAGATTGCTGTCATGCAAAAAATCAGGTGTAAAAAAGCCTTTTGGGAGTCACTGTTGATCCAAAGAGCCTAAGGTGTAACAAAGGATTTTGGTTTTTATCTCACCTGGTTTGAAAATTTTCTGTAAAAACTACTTCTCTTAAATGACTGAGTAGATTTCGACAAAATTTTGTCAGAAAATGAGACTCAATTTTGTATGAAAGGTAGATCTGACCTCCCTTGTGACCTAAGGAGCAGAGCCAAAAAGAGAAACTTTTCCAAATTCTTAAAAATTCTTCTTCGATAGGAATGATAAAATTTTGTCCAAATTTGGTGTTTAAGCATTGGAAGGTGAAGGTGACCACAGTGAGTCTTTGTCTTTGGGGTGGAAGGGGCAGGGCCCAATATAGGATGTAGAGCAAATTCTTAAGAATCCTTTTTTTTCTGTGGGAATGAATGGATGAATTCAGGCCTGATTTGAGCTGAAGCATTCTTGTATGAATGGCTTTGCTGATCTGCTGAGGGCAGAGTCATGGAGACGATAAACCTTCATGATGATGATCATCATTATCTGAGGGCAGAGTGGTGCAGACCAATGGAGAAGTATAAAACCTTAAGACTTCTTTTCCTTTATCTGTGATTCAGTAATTTCACCCTAATTGAAGTGAGCTATACAGACCATTTGGGCCTCTTGATACTGTCAACCGAAAATTTGAATATTGTGTGTTTTGTGTGTTGAAATCAGCAATTCTTTGAGCATCTAAGGCAGGTATGAATATTTGATGGATAAAATGTCCTTGTTGACTAATAGTTAATGGATTAGAAAAATGTACTTGTGACATACACATATTTATATTAGTGTAAAGTATTAAAGATCCTGAAGATTAGTTACCTGAAGTGGTGTCAGCCAAGTGGATATTTTAACCTTCCCCAACTTTAAAGTCAAAAGCAGTTCAGGCGAGGATAAAAATTTGTAGTTGATATGAGTATGGGAAGCTGTTTAAAGCTATAAGAATTCACCTTTAAATAGGTAAATGACCTGCAAGGTAAAATAAGAGTATTATCTTTGCAAATTATTTTGATAATTTATTGCAAACTTGAATATTGCATAGTCTCTAGATGAGCTTTACAAACTACAATGTGTGTGTATATGGCCATGACCACCCTCTGGTAGGCCTGTTTAAGAGTAAAGATCTTGTCATTTACTTGTACTGGTTTTCATTGTGTGAACATAATAAAGGTGCAGCTCTATTGATGTGTACAAGAAAAATTGATTTTTAAATGTTTTATGAAAAGCTGCGTTCATCAAATATTAACATAAGGATTAGTTTTTTATTGCATTGAAGTGTATTTACATTGGAGAACCAACATGTTTTATTTGGTGTGCTAATGCACAACAAGTGAAATGTAGTTATTCCAAAATACTTAAGTGCATGTACAGAAAATGAAAAAAAAATCAATATTCATAATGAAGCTTTAATTACTGATCAGTTTCATATACACTCTAATGTTTGGCCTGTGGCTTACTGTTTCTAGTTTTGAAAACTCTTCACACTTTGTCCGGTTTACCTTGTGTTATTTTCAAGACATGTCATCTTGCACAAGTATTTTATTCACTGCTCTCACTTAAATCTATATCCTTTTCTTTTTTAATTCCAGACTTCTACATGAAGGATAAATATACTTTGGAACAAGTTCATGTTGTCTTGTCATCAGGGGAGACAACTCCACAACAACTCCATTCTGACATTCCACTGGCTGACTGCCAGTATAAATCTGATGATACTGGACTGCATGATGACTTTCCAGCTATTGTCAATGGATACATCAGGGCAAACAAGGCACACTCAGAATTTATCACCCACACGATCTCGCATGAAAGGAAATGTCCCCCAGGGCAGTTATCTCCCTTAGGAATGGCAAAGTTAAAACAACTTGGACGATATCTGCGTGATACTTATGCGAATCTGATTAGAAAAGGATCAAAATTACATCATCCCAATAAGTTGATTAAAGTTTTAAGTGGACAGGATTCTAGTTCATTCCATTCTACTCTGTCTTTCCTCAGTAGCTTTTTACCACACAAGGACTTCCACAAGGTCAGTGTGGAGAAAGTGACCAATCAGCTTTGTGATAAGTCACAGACAGACTGCCAATGTCCAAACACAGCTCGCTCTCTCTCTATTCTTATGAACAATATCTCCACACAGGACTCGAAATCACAGCAACATGAAAACATGTCATTCAATAAATTTTTTGATAATTTCCAGAAAAATAATTTGAGTGCTGTAGAAGCACTTGGTCAGCTTTCTCCTCTTATATGTGACAAATCCCTTCCTTCAGCAGGATGTCATGGTAACCGTTGTTGGAATATAACAAGGTCACATGTTTTTAAATTATTTCAAGCTGTAGATAAGCATACACAGAATTGGATGAATATGATTCCCAACAGGGAGCACAGTCGCCTTCATGTGTATCCATTTATTACTTCGTTAGTTAAATCCTTTAAGAACATTCACCTTTCAGCATCTCCAAGAATTTTCGTTTACACAAGCACCGAAGAATTCATGCTTCAGTTGCTGACAGCCATTGAGAACATATTGGACAAGTTTCCACGTCCAGGATCGCGACTTGTCTTTGAACTTTTGTCCGCTTCACAGAAACAGAAAAAACGTTACTTTCTGCGTGTTCTGTTCAATGGTCGTGATGTTACTACAAACATTCCTCTCTGCAGTCATCGTAAAGGTGATGGAATCTGTCCATTGAAGTACTTTGTGGATTATCACAGTATAAATTTTAAGAATATGTTTTCAAAATCAAATTATACAGAAAGATGTTTATGATGTTTTGGTTCATTTAATTAATTTATATTGACATATCATAATCCCACTCCCTTTATACAACAGGGAATATGTAAAGGTTATGTTAGTTAATGACGGAAAAAGGGTAATTCCCCATCATTGTTTGTCTTTCAGGACTCAAGTAATTTGTGCATATACGATCTTGATGCTTAGTCTGTTATTTAGGTTTTATCTTTTCATTACTGCCCATTGATGTTTTTAGGGGATCAGGTTAGTATTTGTTAGTCTGCAGGCCACATATTTCCTGTATTTCTAGTCATTTTTTCCTGTTTTAATATTGTTTGGTAGGTAGTTTTTGACTTTGCATTGCTGACGTTTTTCAATATTCGTTATTTTGGCATAGCTTAAGTAAATTCATACATTTAGTGTTGCTTTTCAAAGAAAAATATTGATAATCAATTAGTATGCTGTTATTTGTATTTTTAGCTATTTTAGTGGAGCAGCTAAAGATGATTTTTTGGCATAATCGTTCAGTTGGTGATACAAGCATGAACTTTTGTATGAATATTCTCTGTAAGTCACTTTTTCAGCACACTTATAACTGTCATAAACGTCCAATTTTTTCAAACGTTTGCCCCTAAAAAGGACTGCTAATGCCGCGGTGACAAGAGGATGAGCTCAGTTCATCTACGAGAACAAAATCTACGAAATTAAACCACAGAAGGAGAGTGGTGCAGAATATCATCAAGAGAGTGTATGTCGCTCACTACCAGGGCACGCTGGTGACAGACACTGCTGTGGAACTCAGCATGGGGTTCAATATCTGCTAAACTCCGGTTTAGTATCCCAAATGCTATCTAGTCAGCCCCTAGGATTGGATAGCCGCACCTGAATGGACAGGATGTGCCAGTGCGGGAGAGCCGAGCCAAGGATAACAGGGGCTTTATTGTTATCCGGATGGTGTACAGATCGCATGGGATCTAAAAGATATTGGATGAACGATCGGATTAGGTGTAGGGCAGCAGCATGAACCTAACTGTATCCCATACATCAAAGTGGGCAAGGTGGTCAGGTGGTAAACCCTCGGCCTACACCACTTCAGCAACTCTTACTATGGATGCCAAAACAAGACAGCAAACTGACCGGAGCAAATGTTGCCTTTGTCAAGTGGACAAAAGGGATGAAACTCTGATTTCACATCTTACCTCATTCCAGAGGAAACAGGACTATGATGGATATAATAAATTGCAAAAAATGTGCCATTGTTTCATTCCCTTTATGATATGCCAATACCATTTAATCCAGCACGGCTAGATGAAGGAGAAGGCATAGAAGCCACACTCACAATGCACTTAGGGATATTTTTCAAAATTAGGCGTCATATGGCAGTCATCTTGGAAAATGGTCGCCATATTGGAATTTCAGGTGGCCAGCACTTTTTCCTAACATTTAGCATGCAATGAATACTTTGCCTAATTTCATTCTTGTATCATCAAATGAACGATTGTTTGGGTTATCTGCTCCACTATTTTTAAAGCAGAAACAACTTATTTTTAGTGACTGGTATATTATATACTTTCTTGATTTGGCATGATCAAATTATCGCATATCATTACTTTTTGGCAAATCAACAATGACAGAGTCGCCTGTCAACAATGATTACAAGTAAACAGAATATATAACTTGCTTTTAGCTTAATTATTTTATAGCACAATATTTACAGTGTGAAAAAGTACTAAAATGAAATTACTGTTCAGGTAAATTTATAGTAATTGCAGAAATCTGTTAAAGATATATATCAACATTGTTACTTTATTGCGTCTATGCTATAAATGGAGGGTTCTAGGAATTTTTATTCAGATCTAGTATAACAACATATTCAGCTTTTTGTTTGTTGTTGTTACTTTCTTGCCAATCACAGTCCTGCCTTATACAAACGAAATCAGATCTCACCGACTACACAATATAATTCTGAAGAGCATATTTTCATATTTTATAATTATTTATACATATGAGGAATAGACGCATCTGATACACTGGCATTGTTGTTGATTCAGTGATGATTGCTGTTGTAAGATATTGTGTGAGTTGGAATTACATGTATATCCCAGGTATCACTCTTGTGAAAGTTATACTGCCTTTTGTATAGTAAGGAACAGAACCAGGTCAGTCAGACCTTGTGATAATAGATCTTGAACAAATTTATATTGATCTGTTTTAATGTTATAGGTGGCTATTGTTATAACTTAAAAATTGTGTTTGGCAATTTGAATGATTGTTCACAATCAATGATATTCATTCAAATGTCAGTCCAACAAAGCAGGTGTAATTCTAGATCTTAGATACATCAATATGTATAATGGTTATGTAACTATATGTAACCTTCATTAATTCGGACCCACCGAATGAGAGAGCTTTGATATGCTTTGTTAAGCTTAGATATGCTTTGTTAAAGGGTTTGTTGTCTATCTAGCCATCTGTTGATTGTTCTGTAAACACTCAACTAATACAAGTTTAGTCCAGAACATGATAGCTGTATATAGTTTGAACAAGTTTTGCCCTAGACACTTTTAGTCTGTCATCATCAGATGTTGGGCTTTTCAAATCGACCTACATTTGTGGCCTGTCACCATCATAAACATTTTTTGTAATTATTATTTCTTGAGAAGCACTAGATGGATCTCTCAAATTTCATTTGTAGTTTCATCTGAGTTCCTAGTTGTGCCTGTTTGAATTTAGGACTGATAAGAAAAAACAATATGGCCTATAAATAGAAATCTTGGGTTTAGTCTAGTAAAGTTTGTTATTGCTATTTCTTTAGGAAGTAGATTGGTTTTCTTAAATTTCATTTATAAATTGTACCCATTTGATTTTGTGACTGATTGATCAGAATACCAAAATGGCTGAGAGGCGGCCACATTGGATTTCAATTATGAAAGTTTGTTAGCAATATTTCTTGAGAAGCACTAGATATATCTCTCTCAAATTTCATATGATGATTAGCTATGGTGCGTAGTAGTACCTGTTTAATTTTTGGACTGATCAGACAATCAGAATGGCTGACTGGCAACCATATTTGATTTTGACTATGAAAGTTTGTTTTCGCTATTTCTTAAGCAGCAGAGGATTGATCCTTATGGTCGTTGTTGTGCCCTTTAGGAAAACAAAAATGTTTATCAGGTGACCATCTTGCATATGGCAGTTAAAGATTATTCCTTTTCCCCAAAGAGGAGTTTTTGAAAAAAATGATTTAATTAAGAACAAAAATTGAGAAAAGAAGGAAAAGGTCTAACATTTTTTGTGAACAAATAATGACCAAACAGTGGTGTATGTCATAATTCCTCTTGGCTCTTGTGTATGGTTGAAGAAGGCCGTATCTGAAAATGCACTTTGTTTGGTGAATGTATGAGATATGATTAAGTGATGCAACAATTTATCATTGACATATCTGTTTATAATTTTATCAGAAATGCTTGCCCCTTGTGGCTCCTGCCTATTTTGTAACCAACAGTATCCTGTATATAACCTGTTTTTGAGTTTGTTTGGTATGAGCTGTGTATGTGCTTTTTCCAGGGTGTTGAATCTCTTGTAATTGATGATAATGAGTTTAAACAAACATGTATATCTTGTTATTTTAGGCTATGTTTTTTGTAGTCTAAAAATGAGCACAAGAAGTGCTATTTTTAGATATTGTTATTTTAGACTATCCTATTGTAGTCTAAAAATCAGCATAAGATGTGCTATTTTTAGATTGTTAATCAATGATGGATCTTAATGCATATTTATGGGCTATGATTTTTGTAGTCTAAAAATCAGCATAAGATGTGCTATTTTTGGATTGTTGATTATTACATATATTATTAAATGTTTCAGACTATGTTTTTGTAGTCTAAAAATCAGTGTGAGATGTACTATTTTTAGATTATATATTTTTGCTTTTTTATTTATTTATTGGTGTTTTTATTTTTTAAGGATTTCAATCAATTTTTATTGTATGTGCCAGGAAACAAATTTAAGTAGGTCAATTTGCCATTGTTTTCTAGAAAAGAGTGATGAAGCATTATTTGTAACACAGACTTTTTCACTAATCTCTGTTCTTGTCTGTCGTCATGTCATGAAGACACATGTATAACTGTGCTATGAGACAAAAGCTTCATTTGGTGTTGCAGTAATCAGGTTTGCAACTGTTAAATACAGTAGAATACATCTCCATTTTATGAAGTTTCTATTTACTTAAATGTGGTTGCTTCCATAAAGTTTTATGCACATTCCTAAATTCAGCACAAATATTTTTGCCCACAGAGAAATCATTTGATATTCAGAATAGTACTAATTTAGACAGACTCTGTTATTTGCTTAATTGCTGAAATGTAATATATGCATAAAAACAAACAATAGTTGTGTACATTTAAATACCTTGTATGTGCCAACTAATGTTAAAGCAGGAGACCCTTTTATGACAATGGAAAATCTAAGGAAGCAAACACTTCAAAATGAATTTAATAGAATTAAATTAATACAGACTATATAGTTGCTATCATAAGCTGCAGAACACGAAAAAAACCTTTCCTCAAAAGAAGAAAGATTACATAAAATGTACATTGAAGTTGAATTAGCATTGAAAGAAGCTGCTATTAACAGCTATCCACATTAAAAGTAACAATTTTTTATAAGCCTACTTTTCTTGTGAATTAAATTTTGCAAGGGAGACAATCCAAATGCATATGTCACATGTCAGGAATATGACATATACTGTGTAAATAAGAACTCTTGGGATTTGCAAAATGTACAACACTGAGCAGTGGGCCATCCACCTTAAGGATTTTTCTCTCTGATTTCTCATAGAATTACTGATTAATAGTCTGGTCTATGTATCTAGTTCATTTTGTGTTGTTTTCAATTTGAGCTTAAATTGTGTAGGCAGAAAGAGAGGCGCACAGGTGTCAGGTGAACATTATTTGCAAGAATAATAAACAGAAATTCCATCAACACATGTATAGTCCTATTGTAATACAGCACTTGTTTCAAATCACATATAAATAATTTGATTGCAAATCTTGTATATATCAGCATTTCCAGAAAACATTTTCGGGCTACACACCAAATGAGACATCGAGAAGTTTAATTTTTTTGACTATTATTTTGATTCACCTTTGTTCTTCAGTTCTATTCTTGACTTGTATAAATTATGTATGTAAGAACATGTCCCAAGGGAAGGGGTAACATATTTATATGCAGCACAGACCCATTAATTTTTATATATTTTTCCAGGCTGAGTTCGCTGCCCTGTATATAATGTAATCCCAGTTATTTGTCTAATATAATTATAAAAAAATAGGGATAATATAGAAAAGTGTTAACAAGGCAAGAGAATGCTAGGAAATTGCGGGGAGCTGATAAAAAAAAGTGTGCCATATCTAATCGGAGGTCCTGGATTTGCATCTAAATGGTGAATATTTTTAACCATAATATTAACACAGCTTTGTAAACACACAAAGTTACTTCCAAACACTTAGCATTGAAGAAATGTATTTCTTATTATTAAGTCTCAAATTATGTAACTGAAGTCTGGAAAAAGTAAATTTTTATCCAAATCTTCTAAATTTTCCAATTTCTGCATCACAAGTTCAGGGTGATATTTCCTGAAAAAACAGTACTACAATGTACTACATACCTGTATGATAGCTATCTTATTACTGAGATTAATTTTCGAGAATATTGAAAATATGTGATCACAAGAAATTTGCAAAAGTAAATTATACTAAAAATGAAGTCATATTTCAAAAATATGTGTTCTTCCTGAAGAAATGTAAAATAATTATGAAATCCATGATCTGTTTTGAAAATGTGTTATTTTCTCTGTTGTATAGCCATTAAGTAAATCTATCAAAAATATTATTTATATATTTTTTGGTATAGTTGTTAGTCAGTTAACCTGCAGGTTTCTCATGTCAGTTATCTGGTAACAACATAAAGCTGGAATATAGGTGCGGTACCTTTGTCAAACCTAAGATCATTACTATCCGATGTCTAACGTTTCCTGCACCTTCAATTAAGTCAACTTCAGTAATTGTTTATCTTAAAAATGAAAGTATGATCAATAGAATATACATTTGATTAATTCATGGGGTTAAATTGATGACGAGATATTTCACATTAATGTAAACACTCTTTTGAAAGTTGATATTCTAAATCATTTATGAAATATATAGAGGATATATAAAGGTTTTTTGTTTACCCCCGGTAATTCAGATGTTTCTTAAGTATGACAGACTATGTTCTGTCGTAGGAGTCATATGATGTTAACAGGAAATTATTGAATTTTTTCTTTTACATTTTTAAAAGTAAAACAAATGAAAATAAAGTCCATCAAACATAAAGTAAAGTGACGTTAAAAAATAGTTTCTCATTCTTTAATATCAGAAATTATGATGTTACAATTGACAACAAGAGGTGCCATTTTGTATTTTAACGTAAATCTGGTCAATTGCTGGTTAAACCAAAGTAGAGAAAACAAGAAATACACAAGGGGTATTAGGTTTGAACAGGAGAGTTGGTGAATTTCAGTGTGTTGACCAGATAGCATCGTTCTGGTTGGTCAAAACAGCAAAAATATATTATCATTGGAAAAATCACATTCAGATATACAGTGATGAAGATTTATCAATTTTTGTTAAATTGATAAATTCCTATATTTCTGGCAAAAATATAATAAACATATTTTCATGCATTGCTTTTCATTACAATTAAAAATAACTTTTACTTTACTTGTTGAAAGCAGAAAACTATTTCATCTTGATAAGTTGACCAGTCAAAAAGCGCGATACAAAAATAGAATGTAATAAGCAGAATATTTTACAGTGTTTTCAGTATTAACAAAACATATTTCACTCCTGTTACAATGTACTACAGAGTGTCTAATGTGGGATCATTATTCAGTTGAAATTTAAGATTACGAAAGTGAACACGTTCTTGTTCAAAGTTATATTCCAAATACCGCTTGTGCCTTATCTGTATAGGAAATTTTAGATGATATAGAATTAATAGTACAAATGTTATAGGTATCTATTTTAGGATTGTAAGGTGAATCTCATTTAGTTTTTGTATTAGACAAATTACCTGAAATTTTACAGTTGTAAGGAGTATATTACTGACTTATAAGGTGACATATGTTTTGAGACAGGACAAATGTACCTGCCTACCTGTATTAAATGAATGCGATTTTTTCTTTAATAATTCAAACATTGAGTTTGTAATTAAAATTTTAAGATAAAATTTATTTACTTTTCATTGGGATGCCTTTTTTCACCAGTTACATATAGGATAACTGATGATAGAATTTCATAGTGTTATTGATAGGATTATCATAAAAAATGTAGCACTAATTATTGTATATAACAGGTGTCTGTGTGGGAAAGAAAAATCACACGTATCTAAAGGTAGTTGATGGGTTCAAATCTTAATATCAAATGAGGACTTTTTTCTTTCTTTTTGAGGTATGCTTAGAAACCTTTCCTTTTTGTGTTGAGTTTTAATAATGTTCAGAGACAATCAGTTTGAAACCTTGTGCTGCACATGGTCCAGAAAATCACATGCTATGTTTTAATGCTAGAATATAGGCCTTTGTGTAGTAGCTGTGAATAGATGTAAGTCTAGACTTGCTTTCAGATGTGGTGTTGGTGCTGACTTGTAATATCTTGTGTGTTCATTTATAGTGTTACCTATATGTTTTTGATTACCAGAGTTTACTTTGCTATAATATATGTTCAGTGATTGAAATTAAAAATTGAAACCTAGAAAGAAATTTGAAAAAAGACATTACAAATGAAATTTTGCAATTCTGCAAGATAAAATATGTCATGTTGTATTGTTTAGAGTAGTCAGTGACTCTGTACAGATATGCAGATTTACTTGTTTTAAAGTGACAACTTTCAGTTCCGAATGGGGAATGCTATTAGCAAATTCTAAAGCTATGTAAAGACAAATTGGTCAATGTTAAAATCTGATCAAAACTTATTTTCATCAATGTTTTATACTATGAGACCAAGTATTGCCTTTAATACAATTATCTGTTCTACTCTCCTCCATGTTCTCACCAGCGGATATAAATGAAATGAAAATTAAAATTGTATGTAACAACTCATTTTGTTTCCTTGGAGTCCGTTTGGACTGTTAAACTTCATCTTTTCTGTTCTAGATATAGTAGATATCCTGTCTTGAGATTATTTTTCATGCAGAAGTGATATAAATATTTTGTAAAGTTCAGTGTTACTTTCGTTGTAACATTGGTTTCTACATTATATACAGACAACTTTGTGTGTTATTCTATATACGTAGTGAACATTTAAGGTCCTACCTCCCCATTTTATGGTGTTCATATGTAGATGTTATAGTTGTTTGCTATTTATGGGCTTGTTCCCAGTATCACAATTTTCATGCAAGATGTCGACATAGAAGCTCACAGAACAGGGTTTTTGGAGACATAGGTTGATGAAGATTATGGGAAAGTTGTCGGAGGGGTTAGAGATGTTACATTATGTGCAATGTACTGTAAGTTTGTAATTTTAATCCTTGTCAGGACTAGCAATTTCTCTACTGGACGAATTTTTATCAAACATTATACATAAAGGATCAATATATCTTCGATGAGCTTGAATTGCAGCTTTCTAAGGCCAAGGTCACTGTTGCTAATTTTAGAAAATCCTTGTATGGACTCTAGCAACTTCGTTCCTTCAGGGATTTCAATCAAATTCCACACACTTATAAAAGAGAAATTAGCTCTCGCACCAGTTCAGGTTTCAGAGTCCTAGGGTCATGGTCAGGGTAATCATTCCTGTTTTAGAAAATCTTTGTCAATGCTTTAGCAACTTAAATTTCTTCAAGAATTTTGATAAACCTTCCCACCTGTGAATGACACAATGTCTGAAAAGTTTTAGTTTCTGGATTCAAATAGCACAATAATAGTCAGTGCTACTGTTTTTGGAAAACCAGATCAGCTCTGTAACAGCTTAATTTCTCAAGGGATTTTAATTGAACTTCACAAATTATGAATGACTGATATATGGAAGGTTTAGTTACAGAGCTGTAGAGTCAAGGTCAATGCTGCAGTTTGTAGAAAATCCTTAAAAACACTATCGCAGGATTCATTTTGGAGGAATTTTAATCTTACAAGTGATCATAATATTTCAAACAAGTTATTTCAAATGAGGAACCATAATATCTGGGACAGTTTTGAGTTTGTTGTGGGGTCAAGGTCAAGGTAACAATTATTATTTAAAAAAGTCTGTCACTCTGTTGGGTTTGTTCCAGGAGGGATTTCGATCAAACATCACATTCATATTAAGGACCCTAATAATTTGGATGACAGGTCTATAGGCTCAGTCATCTTTACTATTTTAAGAAAATCCTTGTTAGCACTCTATTGGCACCATTCTTTGAGGAATTTTTACCAAACGTTTGACAAAGGACAGTCTTCTTCATTGTGCTTGAGTCAAGGAAGAACTGTGAGGGGATTTACCTTACTTCCGAAGGTGACATTACTTATTTGGATTAACTAAGATTTACCTGGCAGGTGTTGATGAAGAAGATAGCACTTACCCTTTTGGAACACATGGTCTTATTCTCCTTTTCCTTTGTTCCAGGTTGAAAACCTTTCTTTTGTTATTATCTGGCCCTAGTATTATTGGATCTGAGTTTAGATTATGATTACTAGTATGTTCACATTGTGTTTTCTTTGTTGTTTTGATTACATGTAAACTCTTAATAGAAAATCGACCTGTACGGTGTTTTGTTTTGTATTTCCTCTGAAAAGCATTGTCGATTATCTTGACTTTTTTCTTTTGAACAGTTTTCAGTTTTATTTCTTGTCAACTTGAAATTCGAAAATGAACTTCGATAAATAAGACTCATCTCAGTTGTTGTAATCGTGTGTTTTTATCACAGTAGCATGAACAATTGATTTCAGAAATGTTTCTTCCTATTTCGAATCTTCAGAGTTTTCTGTCATATGTTAAGTAGATGTTTACTGATATTTATCTAAATGCTTATTGAAAATTTCCTAGTTATAAAGCTAAACTAATATTGTAATTCTAAGATATAGCATTGCAAATTAACCATTAAACTAATTCATTATGCAGAAATGTAAACAGAACATTTTACTTTTCTTCCACAGTATTCTTCAACTGCAACTTAAAGTTTTTGTTTGAAAATTGAAATAAAAATTTCAGTTGTCTCACGATGCTAAATGTTTGGTTTTTTATTTTCTTTTTCAGCTCACCTTGCCTGTAGGACAAATTGAGGTTATGCAATACTGCCACTTTTTCTTTAAAGAAACTATCAGGCAGGTTTCAACCGATTTTAAAAAGCTACAATCACAGGGGGTTATTCCACCCCTACCCCAAACAGCATTAACAATACATCCTGGAAACAAACTGTTTTCCTCTCTGGCCTGATTTGTTGCGTCATACTCAGCTGAGACAGAATCTTCTACAGCCAATTGCCTCGAACATTTCGGCAAATCCAATGAGTATCGAGAAGAACTATACTGGCCCCATGGGCCTCTTTTGTTATAGAAGCATCCATTATGGATTGGGACCGAGATATTCTACTATTGAATTGAGACAGCAGGACGAGGTCAAAAGTTGTTTTATATGAAAACTTTGAAACTAATGGAAATAGTTCAACCAGAGACGTATATAACACATGTGTTATATACGTCTCTGGTTCAACCATATAATATAGGGAGAGTTTTAGTTACGGGGAATAAACAAATGAAATCTTTGACCCTTGGAGCTAAATGGCGAAGGAAAAGGGTTTCCTATAAGTACAAAGGTGTTAAGCACATGCCTTTTCGGGGCATGTTTTTATAGAGTCTAATAATCCGTAGTATTCGAGTTTGTGTGTATTCAAACTTGTTGTTAAAATCCATTACTATTCCTTAATCGAGGTGGTTGGATAAAGCGAAAACCTTTCACCAAAATTTCCGAGGTTCGATTTTCCAATCTAATGTGAAAAGGTATGCGAGTTACCTGCCCGACCACTTCCGTTTTCCGAATCACTATTCAAGTTTAGCAAGAGTGATTAGTATAACATGGAATGACTTTTATCGCAATGGTTGTGAAGTAAATAAACTATTTATCCGATTTTTTGTTCATTGAGACCACATGTTTAGCTGTATTTCCATGTTAAAGACCTTATATAGTATATCAGATGCTTAAACATACACTCGAATTCCATTGAGATATATTTGCCCTACTTTTTTAACCTTACTGCGCCCCTAGACCCCCTTAACCGGGGCTTCGCCCTTGGATCCTCTCTTGAAAGCATACACTCTTACAAATGTTTTGCTACGCCACTGTATATTGTAAGTTGTTGTTCCCAACGTGGGTCGTTATGACGGTTGTAATAATGTGTTTCATGTATTTATGCAAGATGCATTGTGAGTGAGATTTGTTTTTGGTTTGTTGCATGGTAAACGTTCGCGTGATTCGATTCAAATAGCCGTGTGCGTGTAATGAAAATAAAGCACAAAAAAGAAGGACAAGACTATACTGGTATGGTTAAGAGAAGTGTGTGCTTTTAAAAGCCTAGCATTAATTAATATTACCGGAACATCTGGTCTTGTTCACCCCGTAGGGTTAGAGGAGTTTCCTTGTAAATCTGTCTTTTGTTCTTATTCTGCCCTAGTTTCATCGCACTTGAGTTAAATTGTAAATCCGTGAACACGTAAGTATTTTCGTTGTTATTTATTTTGTAGATGATTAAGCTGCCTTATATCGCTGAGGTATCGTTTGTAGTATTTTGTATTTCTAATTAACGGAGGAAAAGGAATAGATTGGATTGTCTCCCTTACCTCTAGAATCGATTTTTATTAATGCTATATCGACGTCTTTTCGTGGACCAGGTTGTTGTATACATAGATATGTAATCCAAGATGCCGCCTGTGACGTGTCTAGCGGTCCGCCATCTTTGGAAGGTATTGTACAAGCTGTCCAGTTACTACCATGTACAAATTGATGTTCTACAGAATATGTGCCTTATCCGATTTACCTTTGTATGATAGGGCCTATTCATTTTGACTTGTAAACATATATATAGTTCTAAGGAGTAGATGTCGTTGTAACAGACTGTTTCAAGTAATGATGAAAGGGGTTTTAGAAGTACTATCATGAAGTATTTGAGCAGCTATACTAAGAGATGGTCATTCGCCTGATGTAACATGCTGTTGTGCACTGATATGTGTGCAAAGTAGTGTGATGATTACAAAATAATCAGTTAGCCTATAAATTGTACAATACATAATTATCTTGGACTTATTAGTGATGAATACAAGACATGTAGACAGAAGACATGATTTGTAGACTGGTTTATGGTATCAGTGCTGCATATGTAGAGAGTGTATACTTTGTATTTGACTGGTACAATATGGGACTTCGATAAAATATTATGCACTTCAAGCAAGGTCACACTGTACTTGTTTTCATTATTGTCATGAATGATGTGATTGTTGCTGCATCAATTTCAAACAGTTATTGGATTATAGGTTTACCTTCTCTACACATGTATGTGAATGTTCAATGTGAAGGCAAACAACCTGCTGCATTTCATTAGAACCTGTAAGAGAGATCCGATTGTATATTACCTTACATTGTTTTGCTGTGGTCTGCTCATTCCTAATGCACCAAAATTCAAGAAAGTAGCCAGTGGGATTATATTATTTGTAATTATTACTTATATGAATATCAAAGCATACTTTTATAGTGCACCTAATTTTCTTGTGTCACTTTGCAGATTCACCCTGCATATTGTCATGTATTAAAATATGAATGAAAATGCCTCATAGTTTCATGTTTTTACTAATACTCCCACAGTCACACTGCATGTGACTATATATATTATCAATTAGTGCATCTAATGGTCAGAGGCTGTTAGCTGCTGTGTGGTACTTTGCATTCAGTGTTCTGCATGCTGATATAACCTTTAATAGATTGGCAATATGTATTCACACATATTATTCACTCTACAAATTAAGTACCGCCCACCTCTCCCCCTTGAAATGAGGCCCATCAAGTCATGAAGTCGCATGAATGTCACCGATATATGATTAATTGCCTTTTGATATGTAAGCCAGGGACCAGGTCCATAGATCCACATGTTCGCTTCTATATAACCTTTTTCATTGCCACAATCAAGTTTTTTATTACTATTTTAAAAAAAGGATGAATTTGAATAAAATGTTATTTATTATTTTTTAATTGTTCTATTTTATTGGGTTTTTTTCTCCTTCCTTTTTTGGGTAGGGTGGGTAAGTGTATGTCAGTTTATTGTTAAAAGTAGTTTATGCAAAATAACTGAGGAATATATTTTTTATTGAATAATTTTTACATTTTAAATATTTCCGTTATTTTTTCTTTAATTTTGATTCCCGATAACTCCACTTTGAGATGACTACAGCATACATTTTTTTCTCAGCTTTAAAATGAAGTATTATTTGTGTTAATTCGTGGGCTAGTGACCGAGCTACACTTTTTTAGTGGGATTTCTAGCCTACTGTGTAGCTATGGTTTGGCGCTAGCGGCAATACCTTCCCAAGATGGCGGCGCTGCAGACACGTTGCGTCAACAGTCGCGGATAGGCCATGCGGCATCTATTTTAGGTATCTATGGTTGTATGTACCTGTAGGACCGAATTTGAAAGGGTGATTACTCCAGTGAGTATTAAATCTGTATATTACTGTAATCAGGAACGAAGTGTTATCAAGGTGATACTAAAAATATTACCGTTATATGAACTTACTTAGTATAACTGATGTCTGGGTTCACAAAATATGTAATTGACATTAACCATGGTATTGCACGTTCACTCTTGAAGGGAGGGCCAAACCATCTGTATAATTTTACTCTGACAGGAAATTAACTCGTATATTTTCGCGAGGTTCAAATTTTTGGTTTTTCCAAAAAATACTTTTTCGAGGGCACTTAATTGCAGGGATAAATACATTCCAACATATCTACCTACATTTATCTAAACAGTGTCTGAATATATGCATTCGTGGATTAGGAGTGCCTACTGAATCAAAGGAAATACTGGGTAAGCCCCCAACGAAAATTAATAAGTTTACAGTATATTTAGTATATATATCTCTACGTAGCAATAAACCAAGACAGTAATCAATAAAACACAGAGAATTTATTTTAATCCTGATTGATAATTCAATTAACGAGGGCGAAATGTTATCAAAGCCAGAAGAACGGGTTCGTGTGTTACTGATTCGGAGGCGTGAATAAAGTAATTGATGAACAATATTTTCCAGTTACGTTAATTCCCATGAAGACAATATTTTGATCCTGGTAATTTTCACTGAAGAAGACACTGTCGCCTTCAAACAAAAGAAAAAAACCACCTGTTATGTAAAAATGAAAAGAAAATACCAACATGTCAAAATTATTAGACTATTGAGTATCCGTATGTGCATATACTCTAAGCAGATGTAACATTTTTGTACAATTTATCTGAAAATAATTAATGGAATCAGGAGGCTTAATTCCTCAACTCATTCAGATTTATTTTAACAAGGAACCAGTAGATCAAGAATGACAAGAATCCATATTTATTTTCTTGTGTTATTTCTGATTGTTATAACGTATGATTATTCTTAATCTTAAATTTACTTCTCCTTCATTCGTACAGTACAGGTACAGAGCGTGGGATATGTCATTTTTGATAAAGATAAAGCTACATTTATGGTAAAATACGAAATTGTTTCATAAAAATCAATATTATGAGGGCTTTTCTAGCAAAATCGTCAGATTATCTGACAAGACCTGCACAAAATATCAATATTTCTGTTGTTCAGATTCGAGGAATTTGCCATTTTTCATTGCGAAAATGCATGTGATGAAGTTTTTTCACTGTGAAGACTTTAAGATATTATGGTCCCCATTTTACCAAAATTATCATTTTTAATAGGTTGTTTACATACGTAAATAGATATAAAATGTTTTGTTTATGCATTTGCCTCTTCTAAAGTACAGGATGCAGAAGAAGATATTTCATTTAATTTAACAAAAAAAAACCCCAAAAAAACAAAAAAACAAAACAAAACAAAAAAAAAAAAAAAAAAAAAAAACAAAAAAACTAAAAACAAAATCTGTTATGAAAAATGGAAAAGAAAATACCAACACCAACAAAAATCAACTCAAATTCACTAAAACTAGGACAAAATATAGACAAAAGAAATATTGATACGGTGATTCCTGAAAAAGTTCACGATGAATAAGACCAGGAAACAAGAGTTTATTATTGTCTTTATTTCCTCCAAAATGAAAAGTATGGCATAACAATATTATTACAATATCAAGTATTAAAAAGGTGTACAGATAGGAAAACATATTTATATAAACCAAGGAAAGAGAATAGAAATAAGTTATTAATTGAACAAGTTTTATAATTCTATAATGAAGGTATAGTAATAATAAATGATTACTGACCAAGTGAACGGATTAGCATGTAATAATCTATATATACTAATACAATTCAATCGTCCTTGTTACACGACACACTGAAATTAATCTAAATTCTTCAACATCATGTTTGTTGTCTTGATAGGCTATAGGGCCTCCCAGCAAAATATTGGTTTTATTATCATCCGGCAATGAATGTAAATAGCTTGTGTATAGCTTCTGTAAGAGAACAATTTATAATAACATGATTCAGAATATCTCTGTAGAAGTTTCCTAAAAAAGGACACAATAATGGAGTACTTACATTTCGTCTGGAGACGATAATTTTTACAATATCACTTTGATAGTGTTTGGTTTTAATTGAGTGTGCAGTAATAAAATCTTGAGAAATCGGTATCATTGGTTATTCTATACAACCAAACACTTGTTTCATAGTCTGAAACGATCTTATACACAATTTTCTTCCGGTATTTTTTGTTGGGAAATGTGCCATCATTTAGTAAAAGTTCAAAATACTAATATAAGTTGTACTTTTTCAATATTCTAACAATGTCTGGTGTATAACCGTCTTGGGTATATTCATTTAAGTTGTATAAAAGCACCTTAATATAAAAAATCTATTAGATAAATTATTTCTTTCGACTCGGTACAATTTTCCTAAAAATAAAAGTTCTTTTATATCGATGTATGTTTCTAAGGACCTCCAATACAGTAGGGAGGTGTACATGTCAGTTCTAGGTCTTTTTTCTAGACCTTGTGTTGACTTCAAAGTAAAACGAGGGGTCCTTTCCAGCATCAATATTTCGGAGTTTGAAAGTATCAAAAGTTCCACAAACTAACTACATGAAGGGAAATAACTCTGTCATGCTTATGACAGTTGTATAGACGGTACTGACTGTAACGTCACACATTCCTCAATAGTCTGCTTAGGAGTGACATATGTTTATAGTTAAATACCTAAACACACTTGTGTCACATGCGGTGAAGGCAAGGTGTCCAATATACACCTATATACCTGTGTCAAGGCATGAAATCAAAGGGGTGTCAGCAGGTGGGTAAGGGGTAACCTGAACTTAAGTTAGTTTGTGGATTGGAGGAAGTTATCGGTATTCCAATTTTCCATTTTAGAACAACATTCTCAGTCATGATAACAAGGAAATGTATAAGAACGAATTCGAAGAAAACTTTCATTGAACAAGATGTATAAGTCTAACCAGATGGTTTATCGATACATTATATACAGATTACCTATCTTCACGAGACTTAAGCGTGCAGTACCGATTATCTTCCTAAAATCCTTGGACAGCATGAAGTTTACATTAAAATTATCTCCTCCCCATACCTGTGAATGCGACTATTAAAGACAACTTCTGTCACTCTGTCACAAATATTTAATACTGACATTGCTTCCGGCTTTTATAACTGCAGATTGAAATAAACATGTTGATGCTCGTTATAAGCACGATATATTTTACCTGTGTATTTATCTAAGTTATTGTGATATATCTCCATTTGTAAAGAAAGGATGGCGGGTGCACTTTCGTTAATTTGACTGAATTTTTATTCGGCTGTCGGTTTGTGTTGTAAAAATTAAGGGTTCCTCATACTTTCTAGAGACCAACTGGATAATATTTGCAGTTACTATATGTAAGAATTTTGAAAACAGATTAATCTAGATAACATCCGCGTGTGTAAAGACACTCGCATACAGTATATCGTTTGTCCAATTAAAAGGGGAAATAAAAAAATAAGTTATTTCTATATGTATGTAGCACTTTAGATATAACCTACAGAAGTAAGAACGGAACATGTCACATAAGTAGCTAAAATCTCGCCTATCCAACACACGACGGAAGCTTCCTGATTTATATGAGTAGGATTGCTTTGACAGCGTTGAACTTGTGACGTCACAGATGTGGCTACCCATATATTGTGTGCATTTCCGATAAATCACAATATTTCTTAAACGGAACTAACTAACGTTCGGACTTTCTTGGGATTTTTATTGTATAATATGAAGCATTTTATAGCTAAGTATAACATATGGTGGCTGATTCGGGGCATCGTAATATCGCTTCGATTAATGGGAAGCGAGATTGCGATATTACGATAGAACGATGCGATACTACGATAGCACGATGCGATATCGTACTATCGCATCGCGCTATCGTGGTATCGCATCGTGATATCGTGATATCGCATCGTGGTATTGTGATATCGCAATATCGCTTCCCATTAAACGAAGCGATATTACGATGTCCCGAATCAGCCACCATAATAACAAGACACTTTAGGTACACTTAAAGGTTCGGGAACTTTCGTCACTCTTTGTACGAGAAATATATCGTCTCTTACAGGGATGCGACCGATAGATCCCGATTTGGCTTGGAACCTAATGAATTGAGCTGCATCATACAACAGGTTCGTCCTTATAACGCTCGTCAGTGATATCAAACGACTAAAACGTTAAAGCATACGAGGCGACGTAGGCAGATCCAAAGTGATCGAAAGACACAAGACGATTGGCTCCTGTTTTAGACTTCAAAGGTAAATTCTAGCATAAATTGCATAAATACTAAGTGTAAAGAGACATGTAGGGTTTGGTTTTCTTTTCTGGAAGAAACGTTGACATTTCAAACTCTACAATAGATGTGTATGAAATCAATAACGTCACGGCAGCACAATAGTAAGATCCCTGCTCTTGGCTCCAAAGGTTCTTTGATCAAATGCTCCCATGGGCTCTTGGCTCCAAAGGTTCTTTGATCAAATGCTCCCATGGGCTCTTGGCTCCAAAGGTTCTTTGATCAAATGCTCCCATGGGCATGTTATTTTTCTTTTACTTTTTTAATTCAAAGGAACTCACATAGTATTTTTCTATTTTGTTTCGATCGAGAGCATTTAAAACATTAAACAATTCAATAGTTGTTTGTTTGCGATGTAAAGTGAAAGTCTTACATAAATATATTAGTTTAAAAAAAAAGAAAAGGAAAAAAAACCTGATCGTATCTCCTTCGAATGCGGAATTCTTTTTTCCCCACCAACTACAAAATTTGTGAAATTACATAGATATTTTTATTAGGAACTCTCCTACTCTCAATTAATTTAAATCAATTATCAGTAAAACAGAAATAATACATTAAAACTGCTGTCAGGTATGAGGTTTATGTACAGTATCTCCGTCTGAGAAGACATTTATCACTATCTTTGTTTTTGTTCTGTATGCACAGAAATCTATAATCAGACGATTACAACGTTTCCGTGATATTAGGTTTTTAATAAGTTCGATTTACCCATATATTGAGATCCGATATTAAGCGAAGATGATATGTTATTTGTAAAAATAAGTTAATTATAATATAAACCAAAACAAACGGTTTACTGAATGTGACTCTCTCTCTCTCTCCCCCCCCCCCCCTCTCTCTCTCTCTCCCCCCTCCCCCCCCCTCTCTCTCTCTCTCCCCCCGTCTTTCTTTCTCTCAATTTCTTTATAAGATATAATTTACTGTAAATTACCTTATCGAGGCATTGCTTGTATTCTTTGGCATTTGACAGCGTTGAACTTATGACGTCACTGATGTGGGATACCCATAGCAAGGCGGAGTCAAAGGTGTGAATTTCAGATAAATTACAATAACTGGGAAACGTAAATACCTACGACTTTCGTACTGTTTGACTTTTTTATTGTATGATATGAAGCATTTTATAACTAAATAGAATAGGAAACTGATAAAATAGGTTATAGTCACATAATTGATCAATTATCTTTTTCCACATCAAGTAGTTTTTTTTTTTTTTTATTTCTTGAAAAAATTCACTTCCATTCGCCAACTTGAAAATAACTTAACATTAGTTACCGCCATGCGAGTATCATAAAACAAAACACGAAGAAAATACCAACATGTCTATATATATACGTAATCCTAATCCGAACTAAAGTTCAATAAAGCCAGGTATGAACAAAACGAAGACTTACACGGGGAGTCCTGAAAAGTACAAGGGAAATAAAACCAGGTGTTCCAGAAGAGTAAGCATCTTTTGCTTCATCGACGACACTCGCCATGTAAATCTTGGTCAATCCAAGTAAGCAATGTCACGTTCTCAAATGAGAACTATGTATACAGCAATGGAACCAACAGGCAAACTACCGAGCATCGAACACGTCCAGCTTCATATCGATCAAAGAAATATATTATTTTTGAATATGACAACCGTAAAACGTCCCCAAAATTTTCATCAACCTTCATGTTTAGAACCCCTATATTACGAGTTTGTTATCCAGTTGACGATTTCTTGTACGAATATCGTGATAATGGTAAAATACCCTTGAATATCCGACTGCGACATGTAAACACCAACTTATACCTGGCAAGAAGCGAACTCTATATGACCCTGGGAAATCTGGTAAAATTATATTGTAAATATATCTTTGACTTCCAGAAGATTAACAGATTTGTGTGCTACCGGGTCATAGTTCAGTTGAGGATAACTGAATACTTTGTTAATTCAGTTAATATACACAAAGCGTAAACTTAACAAACAACCACTGCTGAGTTCCTCACGGTTCAATTTGTCCAGCTCAATCAATATGGGGACATGCCACATAACGTGGTATTTGCAGACGATACACACGATGTCAATTTATTTATATATCACCAAGTTGTTAGAAACAGGTAATTAGTTCTGGAGAGAGTTTTCATACATATTTCTGTTTGTAGTGACGACAAACCGTCACATTGTACTACTAAACAGCTAATCCATTCTCAGAGGTATTGCAAAGAAAACACGTTGTGAAATGAAAGGTAGGTGTAGAGAAAAGATGAACAGAACATGGAATAAAGATTTAAAAAAAAACCATTCCATCGACGCAGGCTTTTTTTCTTAACTTCCAAGTTTAACTTCCTTTTTTTATCTGTACATATCAGTGGATGTAGGGAAATGTATTAATCAACTGGATTAGTTCTATTTATAGACTATTTACATCCTTACTAGATAAATATCAATTAGATTTATTAACTTAACACACTCCTATACTTATTTGGTTAAGCCATAATAACTATCAGGGATGGGCTTCACACTTAGCGTTACAATATGTCATTCACCTGAAGTACGTATCACTGTTTAGTTGAGTTAATGAGTGCGCGTGGTTAGGGAAAATAAAATTGACGCCACTGAAAAATAAAAGGTTCGGAAAACAAAAATTACACTGAACACATGCTAAGCCTACCCATCTCAACGATTTTTTTATTATAAAGTGATAGGGGAAGTTCTGAATTTAGATCTAGTCGAGCTGGACTATTTCACAAACAAGTCGTTACATTTATCCAAACTTAAAGCGACGGCGGTGTGGCTTATCAGAAGCGCTCACAGAACAAACACCGCCAACAGGAAAAAGTACTATTATGCGTAAGAGCCCAAAAGAGCGAATAAAATTGACTTTCGAGATCATGAAATTCTTTTATGGTAGTCAGTATATACTATTTTATATACTGGAAAAAGAAAACAGAATACCATTGAAATAATTATGTTTTATACAATTTTAGACCAGCATATGCATTTGTAACACAACAAATTGGTAATACAAATCTCTCAAAATTTCACACTCTTTTTAAGTTTCATATCAAATTCATATTTCCTTACCCGTGTATAATTCTGAATGTATGACATTTAACTAAACATGGTACAGACATCATTTTATCTTTGCACGGTACAGAACAAACAACAATCTTAATGATGTTGCTGATTTGTCTTACAAACAAAATGGATCAATATGGTTAAGGTTGTAACAACATGAAACACTTCCCCGTTGATAATATTACACGATTTAAATTATTTTATAATAGGTAATAATTCAGTAGCATGGATACCTATGTTTCATGCAATGTAATGTAACCCCTAGAGTTTACGTTTGCGACAGTTTTCATCATTTAGACCGTTTGACAATTCAAGAACTCGACTGAGATGTAGGTTTACATGGCGGGTGTCGTTAACGAAGCAGAAGGCGCTTACCCTTCCGGATCACTTGCTCTTATTCTCTTTGTACTTTTTCAAGAGTCTCTGTGTTCAGAAGACGCTTACTCTTCTTGAACACTTGGTCTTATTTTCTTTGTACTTTTTGGGGAGTCGCCATGTAATTCTTTCTTTTGTTCATATTTTACCTTGGTTTTATTAAGTATATAAACAATTTGATAGCTGTTAACATCTTTTAAGGACGCGAGAAATCAATCGATAATAAACATCTAGAGATTTATCAACCGTTACACACATAAAATCCAACGCTACCGGATATTGTTGACTTTGAAAATTAGTTTCAATTACAGATTTACAAACTCTTATACATCAACTTGAAAAAAAACATTGTCATATAACCCTTCACAATAATTTTCCCTTTACAATATGATATCTTTAAAATATACATAATTGAGTGTTATTGTGGGGTAATAAATTGATCTCAATTTCTTTTCTGCACCATCACCTTCATCGTGTTATGGTCAAGTCTTTTTTTATGTCTCTTCAGAGCGATTTTTTATTGTTGAGAGTTAACGAGAAATCTCTTAACCTCCTGCATTCATGTCACGTGAATGCTGGTCCCGATTACCTGTCTTTATTTCACTTAATGGACGAATAATACATATACATATATGTTAACATTATTCAAAACACATCACATATAACAAACATATAAAACATTTACCACATCGCTATCAGTGTATTAACACTTACGGTAACTTCAGAGCACCGATATATTGTCACCATTTCGATATAATGTCATATTCATTGTGAAGTTATTAAACAAAAACATATGACATGAGAATATCGCCAGAATTATTTTCAGTTCAGTCCAATGAATGGCTGTTTTCAGGAATACTGGAAGACGTTTCCAGTCAGTTGACTTATATTCGTTTTAATTTCAAACAAGATTTATGGACCTTTTCACAATTTTTTTCTTTCTACCTCTTGAAATGTCCCATTTAATGCACAATTAGTATATATGTTCGTTATCTTGTATATATGACAACGGATGAATTACATAGGACACAACAAATTACAAGTTCCTTGCCATACATTTTATAATTTACATTTATCACGACACGCATACTGATGAAATATGTTTTTACTTCTAAATTACGCCACCTAGCGTTAATCACCAGTAACCAAAATGGACACTGACCATCGAAAGCTCTTGGTAAGATAAATAGGAAAGCTATAGGTAAAATAAGTAAAATATATCCCTGTTGTTTTTACCTCTCAGTTCGACAGTTAATAATATCGCAAACTCAGTAAACGACGTCTCCCATACAATCAAGGCACATTTCGGTTCTGTCTGTGTCTCCTATATAGGTTAACATTTTGAGTATATCCACTTCGGCAATTATCTTTTCATTTATGTAAGATTTTTGCTATGTCCGTCTGTCTTCCACTAAGGAGCTTTCGTGTGATCAGCATAACGTCTTCATGGTTCTAGAATCATTGATGTGGCGTTGAATTTTTAATAATCAGTCTGAAAGATACGGTAAAAATCATTAGTAACATTATAAAATGTTTTACGATTTAAGATATGCTAAAATAGAAAGTAATAAAACTGTTACACAACAACGACAAGATATTGTAACTGACCATTAGTGTTTATAGTATCAATTATCATGGGTCCACTTTACAATTTGAATTTTTCACAGGAAGCTATATTCGAACAGAAAGGACTTAACTGTGTTAACAATTTGTGGCGATATATTTTTATTATGGTATCGCAAATGTCCGTTTTACTAGCGATGTGTAACTAAGTTTACCAGCTCGATATATACTGTACAGCCGATACTGTACCGCCAATATATACTGTACCGCCGATATATACTGTACAGCCGATATATACTGTACCGCCAATATATACTGTACAGCCGATATATACTATACAGCCAATATATAATGTAATGTACCGCCGATATATACTGTACCGCCAATATATACTGTAATGTACCGCCAATATATACTGTACCGCCGATATATACTGTACCGCCAATATATACTGTATAGCCGATAAAAATTGTACCGCCGATATATACTGTACCGCCGATATATACTGTACCCCAATATATACTGTACCCCAATATATACTGTACCGCCGATATATACTGTACCGCCGATATATACTGTAATGTACCGCCAATATATACTGTACCCCAATATATACTGTACCCCGATATATACTGTACCGCCGATATATACAGCTGTAAATATGTATTATACCATATTATATATATGTCCATATTATTGCTGTAAATATGATTTAATCCGATGTAGGGTTATATTTATATCTATTTAGTTTAACCCAGTAGAGAGGGCTGCCAGAGGTAAATTGTTGGGGTACCGGGTTGCCTGTTACATGACCGCCGTAAATATAGATATAATATATATATACTGTACCCCAATATATACTGTACCCCAATATATACTGTACCGCCGATATATACTGTAATGTATCGCCAATATATACTGTACCCCAATATATACTGTACCGCCAATATATACTGTACCGCCGATATATACTGTACCGCCGATATATACTGTACCGCCAATATATACTGTACCGCCGATATATACTGTAATGTACCGCCAATATATACTGTACCGCCGATATATACTGTACCGCCGATATATACTGTACAGCCGATATATACTGTACCGCCAATATATACTGTATAGCCGATAAAAATTGTACCGCCGATATATACTGTACCGCCAATACAAACTGTACCGCCGATACTGTACCGCAAATATATAGTGTACCGTCGATACAGCTTAGGCGTATCCCTAAATTTAAATTCATGATGGTTATACTTACTTCACGGAAAATGTGAATAATATCAAACTGCAAATTATTCCAAATATGGAATCGATATACCAAAGTGATGCATCTGCAATGTATGCTTCAAGCGCTCCTAGTACTGCAAAACTCATTACTGCACCAATGATCGTTATAGCACCTGTAGAATGTAAAAGTTGATTAGATAATGAGATAACTCAGGAAAGGTTTCATTGAATCTCTCGATGATAACCAAAACGCATTACTGCACCAATGATTCATGCTCGGGTGGAAGAGGGGGGTTCAGGATTAAAATTATTTGAATTATTTCAGTGTTTTGTGTTTTGGCTTTAGTTTAACACCCCTTCTGAGTGTTACAACACATAATGATTAAACAATCAAAAGTCCATAGGATTTAATTAGCCCAACCGTTTGGTTATGACGCCATGTCAGTTTACAGCATATTTTGTTATATCAAACAGTCTATGTAATGAAGTTGTATATTTGTGCAGGATTCGTGTTATACTGAATGATTTTTATTAGAATCATATGTCTATACACACTAAATGTTACTGTTGTTTGATGTTTAGATGGTGTGTGTATAAGATTGTGTTAAAAGTTACCAACAGAAAAGCACTGATCAGCATGTTAACAATAACTAAAGGAGCAAATCAGCTAAAGTCACGTGAGTCCATCCAATGCTGTTCTGATGTTTTATACTGAGAGGTGAGGTTACAGTCCTCACATCACACATTGTTTAGGCCTATACTATTCTCACGATGAGCTGTAGCAGGTCATCCTGTAATATTTCATACATTCATACTCAGCACGTCACTAGTCCCTTCATTACACACGACCCGGATGTATTATCATCACATATGACACGGATGTATTAATCTGTTGTCATGGTAACTAGTCCCTTCATCACACACGACCCGGTAACTAGTCCCTTCATCACACATGACCCGGTAACTAGTCTCTTCATCACACATGACCCGGTAACTAGTGCCTTCATCACACATGACCCGGTAACTAGTCTCTTCATCACACATGACCCGGTAACTAGTCCCTTCATCACACAAGACCCGGTAACTAGTCCATTCATCACACAAGACCCGGCAACTAGTCCCTTCATCACACATGACCCGGTAACTAGTCCCTTCATCACACACGGCCCGGATGTATTAATCTGTTGTCATGGTAACTAGTCCCTTCATCACACACGACCCGGATGTATTAATCTGTTGTCATGGTAACTAGTCCCTTCATCACACACGACCCGGGTGTATTAATCTGGTAACTAGTCCCTTCATCACACACGACCCGGTAACTAGTCCCTTCATCACACACGACCCGGATGTATTAAAGCGTCGACATGGTAACTAGTCCCTTCATCACACACGACCCGGTAACCAGTCCCTTCATCACACACGACCCGGTAACTAGTCCTTTCATCACACACGACCTGGATGTATTAAAACGTCGACATTGTAACTAGTCCCTTCATCACACACGACCCGGTAACCAGTCCCTTCATCACACACGACCCGGTAACCAGTCCTTTCATCACACACGATCTGGATGTATTAAAACGTCGACATTGTAACTAGTCCCTTCATCACACACGACCCGGTAACTAGTCCCTTCATCACACACGACCTGGATGTATTAAAGCGTCGACATGGTAACTAGTCCCTTCATCACACACGACCCGGTAAATAGTCCCTTCTTCACACACGACCCGGATGTATTATCATGACGACCCGGTAACTAGTCCCTTCATCACACAAGACCCGGTCACTAGTCCCTTCATCACACAAGATCCGGTAACTAGTCCCTTCATCACACATGACCCGGTAACTAGCCCCTTCATCACACACGACCCGGTAACCAGTCCCTTCATCACACACGACCCGGATGTATTAATCTGTTGTCATGGTAACTAGTCCCTTCATCACACACGACCCGGGTGTATTAATCTGTTGTCATGGTAACTAGTCCCTTCATCACACACGACCCGGTAACTAGTCCCTTCATCACACACGACCCGGATGTATTATCATGACGACCCGGTAACTAGTCCCTTCATCACACACGACCCGGATGTATTAAAGCGTCGACATGGTAACTAGTCCCTTCAATACACACGACCCGGTAACCAGTCCCTTCATCACACACGACCCGGTAACTAGTCCTTTCATCACACACGACCTGGATGTATTAAAGCGTCGACATTGTAACTAGTCCCTTCATCACACACGACCCGGTAACTAGTCCCTTTATCACACACGACCTGGATGTATTAAAGCGTCGACATGGTAACTAGTCCCTTCATCACACACGACCCGGTAACTAGTCCCTTCATCACACACGACCCGGTAACTAGTCCCTTCATCACACACGACCCGGTAACTAGTCCCTTCATCACACACGACCCGGTAACCAGTCCCTGCATCACACACGACCCGGTAACTAGTCCCTTCATCACACACGACCCAGATGTATTAAAGCGTCGACATTGTAACTAGTCCCTTCATCACACATGACCTGGATGTATTACATATTATGATGAACAGATACGTACAGATAATAAAACATACATTAATCTGATGATATTCAGAAGAGGCGCAATCTGAAGCAGATTTGATGACGTCATTGACATAGATATGTCAGATCGAGAAACAAACATATAGAAGTAAAGAGATTTTAGAGCAGTTGTGATCTGTCGTTCTGAAACCGGTTATAAGCATAAGAGACCTTGAATCCCATTTATAGAAATATCTAAAAAAAAATTACAACTTAAAAGCCGAAGCATATTGGCTGTTTAAGTGTTTTGACGTCTTCACATATGTATGTATGTATGTATGTATGTATGTATGTATGTATGTATGTATGTATGTAAATAAGTAAGTAAGTATGTATGTATGTATGTATGTATGTATGTATGTATGTATGTATGTATGTGTGTGTGTGTGTGTGTGTGTGTGTGTGTGTGTGTGTGTGTGTGTGTGTGTGTGTGTGTGTGTGTGTGTGTGTGTGTGTGTGTGTGTGTGTGTGTGTGTGTGTGTAAATAAGTAAGTAAGTTAGTATGTATGTATGTATGTATGTATGTATGTATGTAAATAAGTATGTATGTATGTATGTATGTATGTATGTATGTATGTATGTAGGAGTGGATATTTCACTCCCTTTCAGTTGCCTTACATTGATAATGTCTCATTTTTTTAAACAACGCTACAAAATGTATAGCAATATAGATATTATCTTATACATCACCAGTGTTGTTGTACATGTAGGGAACTCTTTTAAACTTCATTATACGATGGACTGATCTGTCTGCCTCTTAGATAATTGTTTTAATTCACCAACTACAAGGCAGAAGAGTCTGTTTACATGCAGGTAGACGGAGCTTTTTCAGCTCTGAAAATGATAATGTTAAATATTGTCAATATTATTATTTCAGTAAACGCGTACTAGGCTTTGAGATCTAGATGTAACTTTTCACTTGTATTCAATACATACTGGGGTTCAGTCTTCTCTTTGTCGTGATAATCTCGTAACTAATTACCTGTATTATGATACCAGAGCCACAAAGAAATAAAGAAATGTTTGGAGAGCAGTGTTTTGTAAAGGAGATTTGTTATTGAGATTAGCAGGATGACTATAAAACTGTGAAATCTTAATTTGACTTTCACGACGGTTCGGTAGGAAGCAAATTATAGACAAAAGCCCACAAATGCAATCTGATATTTTCTAGGCATGTATAGGATTAAGTATCATCGTGTACAAATATTGTTGTCGTAAAAAGCGGACAGCGACTTTCATCACTGTATCATGATACAGGATTCCATTTTGCTGCCATTAAAACGATGTTTCACACTGAACGCTTTCTCTACATAAATTGATAGATTCAAACCCATATTTCATGATTAATTTCAGCCAATTTATATTATACCGAATCGCCTTCTAGATTTCGATCATAAAAGTTCTCAACATCATTGACAAGTCCTAGAACGGCGACACATCTGTAATGTACGGACTGACATTTTTGACGAAAAACAAAATATAGACGAAGATTCTGGAGAAGGATCTATAAATAATATTTCCTCCTTTAGACGCCAGACAGTATCCAGTTCTTGGCTCAGGTTACGGAACACTTGGTGTGAACGTGTTGCTTGTCGATACGATATTATAAGGTTTGATCCTAATATCAGATTTTAATTAACAACGCAAGTATCAACCGCAACAAGCTCATGATAAGTTGGTAGTAGGTTTTTTCATCTTGTCGATAACCTTCCAATTTTGAGAACCTGACAACCCTTGGTATGACTTATGTTTACATGTTGGGTGTTGTCAGCAAAGCAGAATGTGCTTTTCCTTTAGGAACACTTGGTCGTATTCTCTTTGTACTATTTTAAGTATTTTCTTTGTTCGTTATTTGCTATTGTTATATGCTATTCCAGTTTGAAGTATGATTTTCGTCAATATGGTTGTTTTGTCCCATTTGTCTTGTGTATTCACATGTAAACAGCCTATCACACTTTTATCCGTAATTCACATCGCTTTACTTTCTCTAGTTACAAAAGGTGTCCACCCACCAAAAATCAATACTTACTGTCAGTGAGAAGTGCCATACTTTCTATCTTGTAGCCAATACATATTTTGGAAACACCAAGTACCACGTTGATTATACCGTTAACCAGAGACAATGTCCACACCAGTATAGACTGAAACAGTAAGACAGAGAGCGGTGATTATAGAGACCATAAAAAGTTACACGGAAACCGTAAACAAAATGATGGACGACCTCAATGTGAAAAAAATATCAATGTTATGTCCATTCACAACAAATAGAAGAGACCCGTATTCAGTGTTTTAATAAAAAAATCATTGTGGGCATCGTAAACACATGAAATGGTGACCGCCTTATAATCCGAAGGCCCAATAGTCCGAAGGCCCGTTAGTCTTAAAATATTTAAAATGTCTCGGTATTCATTGATGGAATAGATACATTAATTAATCATGTCATATAATCAGGTTCATTTAAGTAGTTATACTAGTATACAATAACGACACTAAAGTAACGTTACGTAAAACCCGTTTATTTTCGGGTGGGGGTGGGAGGGGTGTGTGTGTGTTGATTTTTGATGGAATAGGTTTTACTCTTCATCCACGCATTTACATGTCCACGAATTGATAAACCACACAGTTTCAAAGTTGATATTTTATTGCCGATTGTGTACTATTCATCAACGAAACGCAGCGTCCACGGAATTTTGTTGTAAAACCACGATATTTGAGAACAACAGAAAAAAACATTACAGAAATTAATCATGACAGTCGTACATAAAAAAATATTACTACTATACGTAAGTTTTAGTGTGTTCTATTGATAAATCTGTGGTGATGGCCCTTGTTTAACCACTTAACTCCCAACTACGCATTTCTACTTATTGTGACGTCTGTGTTGGGAAAACAGACCTATCTCCCTTAGTTATGGAGGTATTGAACTACAGATTATATCTCATAAATTTGGAGAAAATGCTGAACAACCCAGTCAATTTTAATTTTGTAGATATTTCTAACGTTTTTCAGGAGTTTAAAATAGAAGGCATTTTTACAGACATCTTGGATTGATGAAGTCGTGTGCACGGTGTAAATATCTATTCACGTGTCCGGTTTGTATTCCACATATATGTTCATAAAGAACGAGATCTTTCACTAGTATGTCAATACATGGATATCTAATATTCAAAACCGTATGCACGTGCATCTGTATTGATAAACAAGCTGTTGAAATTCCGTTTTTTTTCAAACATCCCTCCGTTTACGATCGTTGCCGAATCAAAGTCGGAAAATCCTTCAAACGTTTCCATGAGATGACACATTAACAATACATAATGTATGTCCTATTCAGACTACACAGCGAGCTCTTGAATGATTATACACCTGCATTCTGTGATATGACTTCAGAAAAAAAAAACATGCAGCACTTGCGATATCGCACAATACTTGTAAACGCACCTACCCTACATAAACTATGTATATTTTTAATGACCGCTTTCTGAAGTTTGTGAAAGACGCGAGCTCAGCGGGCGCTTTATGGTATTTTGTGTTGTAATTCTAAACCAACAAGCTTCAGCTGTCGATCATATATGTTTTCATTAAATAAACAAACATTGATTTTTGTAAAGATCAGTAATAACAACATTCCAATATAGAAAGTTGACTTTATTTATTCATTTATCTTACAGGTTTAACGTCCGCTATTACGGCCTTTTCAACATTTCAGGAGACGCGATGAATTTGACAATCAGGTTATTATATATATGAAACAATGGCCTTACTCAACTCACACAAGTTAATAAATATAAATGCATTAATATAGGTGTTCCATCCTTGTTTATTATAAAATCCAAACTTGTAGTAAAGAAGAGACCCTTACGAATAGATTTATGAACGAACGGAAGAAAATCAATAAAAAATGTAAATAATTATATATTTTAGATATAATATACAACGATAAAATAGACATAATTCCTAAACTTGTAATTTTCATTACATCAGTATCCGGTCTCTGACATGATCGTCGTGCATAAGACGGCGATGACACCACGGAGATAGATCGAAGTCCGTGGCAACACGTTGGTATATGTGGTAGTCTAGTTTAAATATATTTTATTTGACCAAAAATCAAATGGAAATGAACACAAGTTAAAGAATTTAGGAACGTCCTCTTCCATAAATAATTATTCAAGGTTACATACATATATATATGGCAGCAATTCATCAAGCATTGAATCATTGATTTATACATAAAATAAACATTACTGTATACTGATGGAAAATTCCCAATATCAGCAGCTTTATAATATTACTTGTAAGATATACAGTATGAATACTATACTTTGTATAACTTTATGCGAATCTATGTCGGCGTGTGTTAGTGAGGCCATGAATTATTCAGTTCAAAAAGTTGAACGACTTGCGTTCACTTTTAGGCAGTGACGACTTCATGTTAATTTATATTTATTTCGAGATCCACACAAAAATTATATTAACTGATATGCCACCCAGCTTAGTATGTTAACATCGTCGTGTTTTTCTCACATGAATGCTTTTGCTGAAAGCAACCTACGACAAAACTTCGATAATCATTGTTTTATAAAGTCTGTATCACTAAAGTCACGGTTAATATCTCACCATAGTTGCATAAACATGTTATGTTGAAAACCTGACATTTTCTCACATCAAAGCGTTTGCTGATAGGAACAGCGACAAAACTACAACAACCTTTATGTTCATTAACATTAAGTTTAACGACAGGCCATAATTCTCCGTGGTTGCTTGAACATGTTCTTCGTCACCCATGCATACTTCTAATATTTTTTGTTTTGTTTTTTAAAATTCTTAATCTCAAGTAGTGAATATCCAGTGCAGTCGGAAAATTTGGGATCTGATATCTGTTCTTCCTTCTTAACAATTTTTCTCAATGTCTCCATTGATAATTCAGTTGAGCTTTAACGCTTTAGGTTCTCTCTCTTAGCCGAGATATACCAGAGTTTATGTAATTGGTAGTTACTACTTCCTACTATAGGCCTAATAAAAGTGTAACAATCAGTTCTCTTGTTATCAATATGATATTTACAGATGGGAATGGGGTGGGGTGGGCTTAAACAATATAAAACCATAAATCTTAAATTATGTTTTTTTTCCTGGACAGAAAAAAAAAAAAAAAAATGCCATTACAAAACTAAAACTTTTTTGACTCGATTTCTTCTAGGTTGTCAATATCTTTTTACACACACAATATCAACCTTTTTTTCAAAACAAAATCAAATTTTGGTTGCTATGGCAACTTTACAATCCGAAAAGAAATAATTTTGCTGTAAAATTCTAACAATTACTACCGATGAAGGGAAGGTGTGAACGACACACTTACTATAGTATTGAACAAAGTATTGATACTATTGTATTGAAGTATTCAAATAATCGAGTCAAGTATACAACGACCTCTGTGATTGGTCGGGGGCGGAGTTTAGACATTCTGAATAGTTGATCTGACACCCAATTTGTTCCGGTAGGCGGAGTTAATGTACACTATCAGTTACATAACAATTACTAAGTAATCGCTGGAAAAATGTCCGACGACGGCAACAGTACGCAAAATTTTCTTCGACGAAATTATGTCCGATACGAACGATATGGGGACTCCTGTTTTTGTACAAGGCGATGTGGTTGTGATGGATAATTGTGGATTCCATCACCATAGACAGGGAGAGCGCATTTTATGCTGAAAGAATATGGCGTGTCCCTGGTTTTTCAGCCGCCTTATTCCCCGGAATACAACGTAACTGAATATGTATTCAATGTCATGAGACAGAGGCTTCGGGCAAATACCCGACTTGTGTCAGAATTTCTGGAACTTGCAGTAGTAAATGCTCTAGATATTCCGCCCAACCAACTTCAAAGTTTTTTCACATGTTGCGGATATGTATAATTTTCGATGGAAAGATAAAAAATAAAATAAAAAATATATGGGACCACAGAATTCCTTTATTTTTTAATGCAGTATGAATTATTGGCATATATCAGGAGGTCCCAGGTAATTCGTAATTCTTTGCTACATATAATAGAGCTTGGGCTTAAACCGAAATATTTTGAGCCAACCCTCCCCCCCCCCCCCCTTTCAAAAAAAAAAATAAATAAATAAAACTAGTACAGAATGACTATATGACTATATTCACTGTTAAGATGTTATGAATTCTCCGGTCCCAGTGATCTAACCTGTTGATATATATTTTGTACGTAAATTAGTTTAGTACTGAGTAACTTTCGTTTTCTCGTTGTACCATCGATGGAAAAGCAAGGTATCATTGGGTGTAGAACGAAACAAATGGGACAACCCAATTAGGTCTGATCTGAAGCCACCTGTGACTTGGACTCTTCCAATTAACCTCTCACGACAGTCGCGTGTTTGTAAAATGCCGATGTCTGCACTGTGTTTTTTCACCTGACTCCACCCACAATCGATCTAGACTTGGCTCTGCCAATCAGAGAGCTTGTTGCATAAATTTAAGGAATTCGATTGGTGAAGTACTTCAGTACAATACTATCAATACTTTGTTCAGTACTACAGTACTTGAAACGTTCACACCTTCCCTTCATCGGTAGTAAGTTTATTCAGTTTCCTATTATACATTCTGGTGGTTGACTAAACTGTTAATTCTGTTATGCAAAGCCTTTTTAGGTAATGAAATTTAGACAGACCAAAATAAAATTTGCTGATTTCAACAACATCAAATATTCGAAAAACGAGCTAGTAACCATGGCAACAACCACGAATTAGTAAATTTCTGGCATATACATGTTCTTAGGTTTCTACTTCAGTAATTCACAATACTATGAATTTCGGATGTATTTTTTATTCACTTCCATCGTCGAAAACATTTGCTACCAATAGAAATTTGATTTTTTTTTTCAAATGTTTAAAATTGTGGTTGCTATGGTAACATTATTATTCGTAACACATGATTTTTTCAGAAGATTTGGAAAGCTTGTATTCCCATGTTTCTAAGTATATATGGGAGTTGCTTACAAAATTTTAGTTGAAAAAGGTGAAAATTCATGTTAAAGTAAAAATGGTAGTTATAGTTTATACTGCTGATAAATTTGTATTTACAGCCCTTGTTTAAGTAATGATAGTTCACGTAACTGGTAGTCATACTTTATACTGCTGATAAATCTGTAGTTATGGCCCTTGTTTTAGTAATGATAGTTCACTTAACTGGTAGTTTTAGTTTATACTGCTGATAAATCTGTAGTTATAGCCCTTGTTTAAGTAATGATAGTTCACGTAAGTGGTAGTCATACTTTATACTGCTGATAAATCTGTAGTTATGGCCCTTGTTTTAGTAATGATAGTTCACGTTACTGGTAGTCATACTTTATACTGCTGATAAATCTGTAGTTATGACCCTTGTTTTAGTAATGATAGTCAACGTAACTGGTAGTCATACTTTATACTGCTGATAGATATGTGGGCGTATGTAGCTGATAGTCACCGTATATTATATTACTGTTATTTTTATCATCAATACAGACCCGCTTACATGAATTAATGATACAAGTTGTCTTCATGAACTGTAGTAAAAGTATTTGTGTGCTTTTGGTAGTCTTAGTAACATACATGATTAACCAATTACAATAAAGTATACATCATATAGCGACAGTATATCGTGTTATAAAAGAGTTATGAAGCGATTAAAAGATTTTTGTTCTTGTTTGTTTGGTTTATCGCCCTGTGAAAAGTCTGCGTTATGTTTAGGAAGGGTCTGTTTATAGCTTATGGATGACTCGCTGAACAGTAGACCCATCGTTTGAGATCTAGAGTAAGCAGGGTAAAGCGTCTTGCACGAGGACATCATTACAACACTGAACAACAGGTTTCTCAGCTTTCTGAGTACAATCCGATACGAGAAGGAAGAATCGAACCACGCGTCTTGGGCTTCACTCAAGGGTACGCGAGTCAACGCTCTAACCGTCTGAACTATTGCGGTTCCCTGAGCCTACTGACAAATTAGAGAGATGTGAAATAAAATAAAATTGATTTTCAATAAAATAAAATCTAATTCCCTTTCACTTCCATCACTTTATCGAAATTTGATATCAAGATACTGAAGAAGAGCACTTATCTGTGTCCTAATCAAGTCCCTCAAAAGTATTGACTATATTCAATTATAGCTTCCAGGAGACATCCATATAATAAATGATGACCTTACACGGAGAGAGGTTCAGACGTAAAAAACAGAATGATGGCACCATGGTAGTATACAAGGACTTGTTAAGTAGATTTACCAACCTTTACTTCTTTAATGTGCAGCACTAAATCATATATCGTTTTTCCAGCCAGGAAAAATGACGACAATAAAAAGAAGAACCCGATGATTAGACAGGCGCTGGAATAAAAAAAATTAACTATACTCAACAGGATAGTAAGTTAAACACATTCGTAACCATTATTAAAAGGGCTGTGAATTGAAACAAATTCGTTACTATCAAAAAGGCTATTAAAATTTAAATTAGTTAAAATCCAAACTTCATTGCACATGCTATGAAATCAACTACATTTATAACTATATTTGAAAACTAAAGTCGAAATAATTATCTTAATTTCTTTTATGAAATGAATTCCAATATTTCACTGGCAAAAATGTAATAAAACGAAGAAAAAATAATGTTTGATAAAAATGAAATATTTCATATATGAATGGAGTATCGACATTTTTCATCCGTGCCTTGATCGCCCACGTAAAATGGATCAATACGTTATCATACCTGTGACAGGTATATGATATTAATGAGAGAAGACATGAAATATCCTTCCTGTAATGGTGATTCTACGGATTGCTCCTGTAACAAAACATCTATATTTCCAAAACCAATTAGAAAGTGTCAGTGCTGTATAAAATAAATTTCTATCTACTTTTTTTTTATTTACCTGGATTCCGCGGCATCCGAGTAAATTTCTTTGCTATGAAACCTCCACAGTACAACTATTGATGAGGCGCTGTCAAGAAGAGCCGCCAACTTCCGGAAAAGAAAGGCAGATTGTTTTACAAATGTACGGAAAATACTTTCAAATGTGTAAAGAAAAAAAAGAGAAAAAAAGTAAATTTTTGATAAGGAATGTTTATAAGGACAATGTTTATCGAGGAAAAAATCCTTGTAATTGATCAATGATAAACGTTGGAAATTTAAAATCATGCATAAAAATTGGGATTTTATAATTTAAAATTTTGCTTTCAATACTTTTTATTGAGTGTTTCTAAACAAACTTGGATAAGGAATGAGCTAGCAGCCTCAACACTGTTTCTTTAATGATTACAAATGCTGTTTTTTTCGGAATTTTAAGGACTTTTTGAGAAACCACAGAGAGATGTTGATAACCTACCCCGAATCCGAATAACGTAGAACTGTTTCTTGTTAAGGAAAGCACTGTAAAGAAATACACGATAATAACACGAGATTCTGGAACACACACCTGTGTTAGTACCGACTGACCCTGAAATGTCTATACCTTAATGCTGACACAGCTTAATTATCTCGGTGAGGTGTTGAGGATTAATCGTCCACAACAGATATCAAAGCATTAATATAAGAGTCATTTGGCAAATTTACGAGATTCAGAAAAATTCTGAAAAATCTTTTTCACTTGATAATTATGTTTGATGTTTCATAAAAGTTGGGCCCATTTGAAATAAAATCGATGTAAAGTAAAAATACAGGCGTGTGTAGGCGTGTTTACAGGTGTGATGTCGCGTGTGCGGGGCAGTTTTACTGACGTCATATAACATATAGAATGTGGCTGTATAGTTATTCGAGGACTCACTGTGTAGTCTGAATAGGACGATTACGTGTAAAGGTTAAATACCTATCTCTCACGGAAAAGTCAATTTTTTCCCGACCACTGTTCGGCAAAGATCGTAAATGAAGGCATGTTTATAGAAAATGGATACCAGCAGCCTTTTTATATCAATACCAGCGGACGATATCGTCTTGAGTATTTCTCAGATAAGTTAATTATTAAGATATCAATGTTGATATATTATATTTTCTCTTCGCTTTTTCAGCGAAGAATGTGTGTATTGGGACTTTAAATTAAATAAATTTCCGAGACAAACTTTTTTCTGTACGTTGTGAATAGAAAAAAGTCAATGACTTTCGAGTAAAACAAATGAAATTACATGGTTCCGTAAGATGAATGTATCTTGAAAATGACACATTGTAATTCTTTATATAAACAGTACGGATCAGAAATACCAGCATGAGCACCCTGGCCCTTTTGGATATGAGAAAAAGTCGTTAAAGATTTAAACATATTTGACACTGTGACCTTGAAAATTAGTCAAGGCCATTCATTTCAACAAACCTGGTAGGCCTTATCCCAGCATGCTACAGGCCCAATATCAGCACCTTGGGCCTTTTGGTTATTGAGAAGTCGTATAATGATTTTGACCCGGCGACCTTGAAAGATGGTAAACGTCATTCATATTAAAAAGAACTTAATAGCCCTTCATCCATGCATGCTACAGGCCCGATATCAGCACCCTCGGCCATTTGGTTATTGAGTAGAAGCCGTTTAAAGATTTTAACATATTTGACCCCTGTGGCCTTGAAAATAGGCCAAGGTCTTTCATTTCAAAAAGGATTTGTAGCCCTACATCCCATCATGCTACAGGCCCAATATCAGAACCCTGGACCATTTCGTTATTGAGAAGAAGTCATTTGAATGGAAAGTTAACGCACGGCGGAAGGCGGATGACAACGGACGAATCACGATGGCTGATGATTATATAAATGACACCAGGAAGCTGAGATAGAGGGAAAATCAACAGATTTGAAAAAAAAATGATTAGATCAATAAGAATGAAAAAATACATATAAATGGATATATCCTTACACCAGACGGCATGCGTCTTACCTAATGCCAGTGCGCCCTGTACCATTGCAAATATCACAGACAGCCATGACACAACGATGGCGGCATAACGGAGGCGAACGGCAGCCGCAAAGCTTACTCTCCTTTTCTTTCCCAGAAGTTCCGCTGTAAACGATAATCAAAAATGGCTAAGAAAATATGATATTTATATTGGATAATATTTCAACTCTATTTTGTATTTTTTTTTATAGATTTATGTGTCTTAAACTTGAAACAATGACGTAAACTTATTTAGTTATAGAAATTCCATACCCACAGTGTGTCCACAAGAAAACATACATGTACATTATTATGTGGCTCTACTATATATCATTCTGTATTGAAAGACACTATTCATTCATATGTCTTTTATACAATCTTAGAGTAAAGGCAATTTTCTTATTAATCTGTTATGTTTTCTATCGGGAATTCTTAATATCGGTCATCGTTTGTTAAATTAGGGCAAGAAAAAGGAAAACATTGCGTTTGTATAAATAAAAAATGCGGACACCACCGGAGGCTACTATTGATACAAATCAAATGTGTCTGACAAGATGACAACAAGAGGACATAGAGTTGGGACAGAAATCGGTCATTTGATATCGGGCAATCCTTATCTTATGTCCAGTTTAGGAAATGATGTTGCCTACAACATGATTTAGGACACTGTAGAAACACACCTTAATCACGGTGGAGTCTACCGCCGGATTTATAAATTAAATCAAGGCGGTTAAAGAAACACAAGTCACTGATCAATGTTGAAACCTTAATATAGAAAGGTTGATTATTATTGCAATTTCCAGCATATACATGTAATACGGGAACGATATACCTTAGAGGCACGTGAAACCGATTTCAATATGTTAATGTAATTAATGGCTTCTAAATTTGAATCATATTTTATAATTCATATCCCAGTAAGACAAAGTTGATACTTCACGTTTCCACGTTCAGTGTGTTTTAGCATTTCATTGTAATCGACTTGTAACCATTTTTGTCAAATTGTTTATAGGTATAATTCAATGTAGCATTAGCATTAAATACCTACATGACTGAGCTGTCTTGCCTTACATGTATCTGTATTCTAATTGCAACACCACATTTGATTGACCAATGAAATGAATCGCGACAATATCACTTTGACGAACCGTTCCCAAAATATCCATTTTTATCCTGCAAATGGCGTTGCCATTGTCGGAATACACCTGCAAGATTTTTTCTGTATTCGGCAATGACGGAAAACAGTTGCATTTTAGCACGTGTGGTAACTCGTCAGAATAATTTTCTTGGTTTACATAGAAATATGTTTAACAATATAAATAACTGTTGAAATAAGCAATTATATATCTTGTAATAAACAATTTTATTCTCGAAAGTCATAAAATCGCTGTCAATCTTGTTGAAGTTTGGAACTATATTTCTGTGCGGAGCATTTATTAATGGCGTACGTCATCAGGCAAAATACAGCGTAACGTCAACGTCGGGTAAAAATAGATTAAACAACAAAGTTTTGATTGCCTGATTTTCAATCAGCGAGGCAGGATTAATGGAATACATGGTCAGTGTCTTAAAATATAAGCCGTATTTTGGCTCGGGACAGAAAGACAAAAGTGGCTCGCTATTTTAGTCTTTCTACACCCTCGCCAAATTACAACTTACGTTTTAAGACACTGACCATGTATTCTCCATATATCTAGTGAACGTGATGCTTGTTGATTACGTCAGTGACCCCGATGCATTCCGACTCTGCCTGTAATATGACGTCATGAACGATAGCCTGACACGTAATGTCGCCTGTTTATATAAGGGCATCAAAATTCACAGATTTCTGAAATTATGCGTAAAATGGCACTTAATTATAGTGGTTTTGTTTTTAATAATCTCAATGAATTAGAATTAGGATAACCCAATGTGTTTTGAAATACGCGGCGATTATACAATTTTCAGTTTTATTGTTTCCCCTCACGTCGCCAGTAAAATACCTGTTCTATCGTTTCATAAATATCGACCGTCTTAATTTATGGTGAAGTCTTTCGTGTGTTTAAGCGCGTCCGAAGAAGAGTACTGGTCGTTATATTTAACAGAGAATGAAGTTTTAACATGCAGTTGTCATATCTTGTTTTTTATTTTTTTCTAAGAAAATGATTTTATCAAAGACATGTATATTTACAGATGTAAGCCTTTCACACAAATTGATATATTATGTAGATTTTCCCTCAGATATATTTAAAACACATGATAACTTGAAATACATTTTCATCTACATAAAATGTCTTACATTTGAAATGGGAAACTACCTGTGCATGTCTATCAACACTTTGTGTTACCGACACTGAAATGGAAATCCATACATAGTTTAATACTTCAGGGGGTATAGATATGTATGGTTTTTAAAGCTTTCTAAATTGTAGCCGACCTCAAAATTCAAGTTCGTGTGTGGATATTTATTTAAAAGCTGAAGAAACAACACATATCCCGAGGCATTGTAATCTACACAATCATTGAAGCGTGTGTTAACCGTGACAAGTAAATATACCGGATATATATTTATATTTAAAGCGTATAACTCACTGTTGTAACTATATAATCGATATCAAACCCAAATACTATCGACCTTAAACACACGCTACTCTGTGTATCACGTTTTAAATAACTTTCTGTTATAACGTATATACTTGAAGGATACAGACGAAAGACATGACCTTCAACACCCTCTCCTAATGATGTTTACAATGCTGGGCTTATTTATCACACCTTCTCGTTGTCCTAACCTTATTTATCTAATTAGACGGAACTCGTATTAGATGTAAATAACACGTGACTGTTATGACGTGACTATATAGCATTTACACCATAGATGTGTATATAAGATCTGTCTGTTGCATCACCTGTCTCTATAACGTGTACAACAAAATCTTAGGATTTCGTTGTGCTCAAATCTCATTTTAAATAAAAAAAAATCCTTGGATGAATAGAGCTGAAGAAAACGACAAATTTAATCCAGCACATGTTAATTTGAAGACTGATTGTAGCCATGGATTCAATTATGTATCACTCGAAAGTTAATGACTTTACAGAAATTTACGTCCTACTACGGTGTCACGTGTCTTATACAACATGTCTATGTATTTATTACATGTATCAGATATTCCTATGTTACAAAGTACATAAACTTGCAAAGCTTTTCATGCGATATTTAACGACACACTGTTTGTCAATAAAAATATGTATTAAAGCCAGATGTTAATTATTTATAAAATTCACATCATAGAACATCACAATGGGGAACTATCTGTACTTTTCCACGCCATATTTATGACTAGTTGAAAATTTGCTTTCCCTCCTAAGCGGCAAAACTTTATATGCAGACGAACCTGTCTATAAAGGCCACTAAAGGGACGAGAAAAGTGGCTTTTATACACAGTTGGTCTTTATACAGAGGTTCTATAACTATGAATTGCATTACACAGGGAACCAAAAACGACTTTTATACACGGATGGTCTTTGTATAAATTTGGCCTGTTAGACAGATTTGACTGTAGTGTGTATTTAATGTCTTGTTTGTTTAGGGATTTAGGCTTCCTTACCAGCATTTGAAGTGTTTAATTAACCAAAGTATTGTACAGTTTATCATCTCTGGGATCTCAGGCCATTGTCTTGTGGCAGTGTATACAACAGGTTTATAACGCGGGCATCCTTCCTTATCAGCGATGTAGTTCGAGTACATATAGATTTGTATCAGACAAAATATAAAAATCCCAGGTTTCGGTAAAGTATTATGAAATGCATTCGCAAATATGTTTTGTTGAAAAGATTGATCACCTTCCCACTGGGTCAGTAGAGGGTAAGATACAACGACCAAATAGAGATTTAAAAACTCGGGACATCCGATCTCTTCCCTTCATTGTACCTGGTTACCGTAGTCATCCCTTTTGATTGCTTTATCACACCATACAAAGATGACATGGATTATTTTTACACGTCTACAAGGTCAAAATATGCATTGTTTGGATAATAAGCTATCATTTTCCCACAACATTTGTCATACCGCAACTTCTGATCGTGAAAAAGTGACGAGCAACATTCACGATTGTGTTGTTGGTGAGTATCCTTCATTCAAACAATATGTCGAATTTTGAAAATTCTGTTGCCTTCATTTGATGACCCATCGACTTTTTTTATGCTTGACTTTTACTTGATGAGAATACAGTATACAGCTAAACTACTATCACTATTGATCTATGGAAGTTATGCTTTGCATGTGTCGCCCTTTGTTTTGATACAGGTAAGTAAATATCACACAGCATGACGTAGTAAATTTTACGTATCGATATGTGTCGCCCTTTGTTTTGATACAAGTAAGTAAATATCACACAGCATGCGGTAGTAAATTTTACGTATCGATATGTATCTCTTTGTGTTGGTTCTCTGATTTCCACATAAACTACCATTTCTGCTAGAAAACATACCTCGCCACAGTGTTTTGGATCTCACCTTCAGCCGGAAAAAATAGGCAATGAAATCGGCACTTTTTTAACAAACTGTTCTTGAAATGGATGGTTAACCCAGTATCGGTATGTTAACATGATATCAACGTGATGATACTGAAGAGGACATTTAGAGTAACTTGTACGAAACTAACACAACTTAAATCCGGCAAAAAACCCAGATCTTTACACACTTCACAGAATCAAGATACTACATCGTACAGTTACAGCTATTGGGTACAGGTTATAGGCACTCGTATAATTTCTTGACAAGAAAAATAATATTTATGTATTTTCAAACTAGTCGGTAGGTCCCGTAAACAATAGACACCATATGTCGATATTTGTAAATTATGTATGTGAAGTTTTGTGTAAAGAACATCTGTTGGTTTGTGGTGATAAACGATAGCACGCGCTGATATTACCACAACTTCTACATCTGCACTAAGTACATAAAGTCTGTCCTTTGTTTATAGCTAATCAATAGTGACGACACATTCGGCGTAAACAGCATTTATCATCGAAATATACATATACCGAATAGTAGATATTTTTGTTATGGAATTGTGCAAAAGATAAAAATACATTATTAAAAATATCCTCACAATGTACATTTTAGCTAAAAATCAGTTAATGCATAACATGCAGCTGTTTCGTCCTTCTAGGACTAGCAAGCTATGCTAATGGCGTAAACCTTTGAAATCTAGACAACGGCTAATGTAATAAAAGATTGGCTGTCACAACTATAAGAAAAATGATCGATGTGAGAATGCACTAACCCTAAAATTCGATAAATTTCCTAATTTTCAAAATCAAATTATTTAATATAAACTTTATTTTATTCCATAACAACATGCGAATATTACATAGCAAAGTATACAGAGGAATTGGAAACATGTTAAACAACTTATATAAATCCTTTTCCATAAAAAAATAAAAATCAAATTATTTGAATGTTAAGTATCTTTATATAGAAATATCCTGAATCACACCATGCCAGTATTCCTGTAAATTAAGAATTGGCACAGGGTAACGGGAAACCTCGAGGCTTTAGGTTCATCAGAAGTTGTTACCCAGGTGATATTAAAGAATAGTACAAATCATACTAGAGAGCGATGTTTGAGTGTATGAAATAGACGATAATAACTTTAATGGATTTTAAAAATAACTTATTCCCGAAACACGTGAACTCAGTTAAATGACAAAGTACGATTAAAATGTACGAATAAATGAATATGTTTAAGAGTCAAAAGAAAGTTGTTTATTTAAGAACGTCTATTGTAAATGTGTGCGTGCCAGGTCATATTAATTTCCGGGTGAATTATCTACAACCGAATCTTTGTACACCGTTTCAGATTCGTACAGCTTGCCGATATTGCTTACTTGCGTTTTTGTGGCAGGTATTCACATAATCATGTCAGATTACACAGAAATAAATGAAAAAGAACGAAAAAATATTTCCTGACAAACCAAGATAAACAAAGCTGACTAACTACGACGTGGACAGACGATAACGAAGGACAGAAAAAGTGACTCGCTAGAGGCTGGTCACTTTTGCCTTTCTTCACCATCGCCAAAATACAGCTTATATTTTAAGACACTGACCATTTATTCTATTTATCCTGCAACATTGATTGAAAATCAGACCATTTAAATTTAAACAATTCTGTTGTTCATTCAATTATATGACGTTGGCGTTACGCGGAATTATGCCTGATGACGGACGCCAAAATAATTGCTGCGTGTGGAAAAATAGTTCTAAACTTCAACGTATATAACAGTGATTATATGAATTTTTACAAATCGATTTGTTCACATTTAAAATCGCATTGACAACTATTCATATTTCTGAACGTAACATTTAAAGCCCCAATATACGTAACATTCACCAAATCTTTAGTGTAGAATCACACATAATTATTGAGATATTCTCTAAGATGTAGTTAAAATTAAGTTATTCAAACAATAGTTACCACGACTTTCTGCATAAAGTATTGATATATGAGCAGTTGAAACTCGCTATTTGTAAACACACCTCCATTTTAAACACGCCGCCATCGAAATTACGATTGTTGCCGAACGACGTCGGAAAGTTCGTGACCTGATCTCGCGAGAGTTTCTACTTATAGAGGAAGCACATGCAGCTATTTCTACGGTAAGTTTTTGTTTACAAACATTGTTTGCGAAGTCTTGTCGTAGACTTGAGGTATTCCTGTGATAAACATTCAGTTTTTGGGAAATTATTAGAAGGAATATTTAGTTTAGAAACGATACGACGCACAATCATAACGTAAGAATTCAGAACTGGCCTGATGTATGATTGGAAAAAAAGGAAGCGACTGGTGAACGTCTGTACTGTGTCTGCCATGTTTATACACGCGGAATATGCGCATGCGCAATGCTATCGCTACGAGCGGTAATGTATGAATTATTGTGGGTCCCACATTGTTTATTAAATTGAAAACAGTCAGTTTTATTTTCTTTAATTAAAGGAAAGTATTTGTTTTGTTACATATATTACGGGGAAAATAAGATAAAGTTTGTTTTTTATAGTGATTTTTACGTATATTGGGGCTTTAAGCAAATTAAGAAAGCAATTCTGTCGAATTATTGTGCGTGCAAAAATACAGCTGTTTTCCGTCACTGCCTAATACAGGAAATATTTATGTGATAAGTGTTTCCCAAATATGGTGACTTGAGATAAAGATTGTTTTCAATAATTATCTTTTATGGCAACATGGTATTGAATATTTAAAGGAGACATTTCATATTAACAAGGAATGATTAAAGTCTATAAAACGCCATCATACACCACATTTATGAAACACTTTACGAAAATATCATAAAAGAATTAACAAAAAAAGGCGGCCTTCGAAATGTCAGTAGTATATACATCAAAAGGAAAAATAAAGAGATATCTAGGGATAGGTATGTTTAGAATACCTTATTACCTGTGCATTTGTCTGTTATTCACAAACGATAATGCGTCGATGGGCATTTTCTTTTATTGGGAAATTCAATGTGTATGCAATTTTTATTTGTCTTTATATTATTCATGAGACCCTTCAGGCGGCAAATTATTTCTCACACTAAGTTAAAATTAAACACGACTTTAACAATGAAATTAATTACATTCAAAGCACATAAGTTTAACGTGCAACAAATGTTATTCTATTTGAATTGAACCCCAGCCATTTTGGTTAAAGAGTAGTCCACAGGTCAGAGAGCAATCTTAATATAAGGTCACTTAGGTCAATTAACTTAAAAGCCCACACAAGTTTAAACCTCACCATATTTATAAAAATTATGTAACGTAACGCTCAATTTAGTCCATGTCGCTTACAATTATATATATCAAAGCCTTGTCACATCTCATACAATACTACTAGGGTCACAATCTTTTGTCTAACTTGTGTTAACAAATACTTATAACACGGATCCAAGTGACACATTTATTGTATACTTAATATAAATTAAAAAAAAAAAGTTTGACATGTAGGAGAGAAATACAGAAATGTATGACCGATATTTGGGCTTATCGCCTCGTGAACAGTCACGGTTAATTCAAGAGGAATCTCCATTTTAACTGCACCAAGGTGGTTACCTCACTGAACAACATGCGTGTGGACCGTCGCATGTTATCCCTTATATTAGGATAAAGTTTCTTGTTAAAAGACTCGACCATAGCTCTCTACCATTCGTGATCTCTGTTTCCATGGAAACATGTAAACTACCCCTGGTAAGCATTCCCGAACCACTCTCCACGCCTCCTCACCTAATTGCCGATATCATAGGTCAGTGAATGATAATGACCTACACTCAAGGTCACATGTCAAATTGTATTTAATATGTTATAAATAAGCTTTCATTGTCCTTTCGCCCTTTGCTTCCGTACTAATTTCACAGTTAATGATACGACAGCAGCAACAGCATCTAGTATGATAGTAAACAACAATGATTAACGAATGCTTAATTACGATCTTCTCATGGAGTAATATAAAAACACCTAAACAAGTAAATAAAAGAATAGCACAATACATAAAAGTAGTACTGACTAATCTAGCGGTCTTTATCATCGAGCGGGCTCTTCGTGGGGATAAATACGGTATCTCGGATAAAACCTCAAATCTCTCTATTATCCCGAAATAAAATTAAAGGTCTTAATAGAAGATGTAAATAAGTATAAAAAAAATAAATAAATAATACTGAAAGCGAGTACATTGTTGTAATGACGTCATCATGTATAGTAGGAAAATATATTTTCACTAAAATTAAGTATTTCAGCCTTGATCTAACTGAAGTGTTTAATTTACTTTTAAAAATAACATTATATTTTGTGTAGAAACGTCATTTTTCTGAATAAATTAAGAGATAAATGAATTATTTTTAATAAAAAAAAAGACAATTGTCGCAAATGTGATTTAGCGCTTCATAAACTGTAATGTAATCTGCTACTGTCGCGACGGCTTTTCATATGTGTCATTGTGATGTCACATTGTTGAATGACGTCACATATAGACACAGCAAGGAAAACAAAATGTAGTACATACCGATAACATTAGGATCAAGACAGGACTTGATATAAAGAATCATGATATGCTATGGAATAAGGTCTATTTAAATATGATAAATGTACTAGTTTAAATAACCGTATCGAGAGGATATGTCGTTACTGGTGTGTGAAACAAACACTACTCACGTTGATATTATGTTATAATACTCACGTTTGGTTCCAAGAAAAGATATGTATGATTTACACTTATTTTTACACTTAGTCGCACTTTTTACCTTTTTCGAGACTAAATTGGGACAATTCTGGTTTGCCGTTTCCAGTATGGTTCATGACACTTCCTTTGTCTCCGATGTCCGGCGTTCCATTAGCAATACGTTTGTATTTATCTTCTGTGTCCGACATTTTGTTTAGGTGTTGCGGACCGCTGGACTAGTACTCAGAGAATCCAGTGGTCAGGGGACCACAGCCCTGTACGCTGACAACTGTTCAGAGATGACAATACTCTCGTACATTACGACGCCGTGATTACGTGTCTGTTCTGTTGAGCAGCTGTACAATACCCTCTCATCAAGATCTAGTCCAGAAATGTCTTTTCAAGCTATTAAGTTATATGATGTTGGTATTTTATCCTGAAAGAATCGAATGACACTACACTTTAAAGCTTCGATATGCATGTAGTATAGGGGTTTACATACATAGACAAACAGAAGTAGATTCAGAGATACATATATACACCTAAACCGGACCGACAACATGGAGTTCAATAGCTTGTATTATCAATGTGCTCGTTCGAGTGGAACTTGTTAGTTTACTAAAGAAGCTTACTTTCGGATTATGAAATAGTAAAGCTATCAAATAAATGAAACCCCCAAATCAAATATACGTCACCCTCACCTATATTAATTTGTATTATGCTAACATTGTATGGACCTTTACTTGTCTCATACATGCATCTATGAAGAAATGGGGGTTTAAACTAAATCCTCTGTTGGAATTCACAAAAAGGTGAAAAAAATCGCGTTTTTTGTGTTTACATGATTAAAATAATACAGATATATGTATATTTCTAAAGTCGTTATCATGATTATGTTGTGTATTACAAATAATGTTAATCTATGCAGTGATAAAGGAAGAAACACTGTCAAAACTCAAGCCTTTTAGTCCACAATCATCTGATGATGTGCTATTTAAATCTTCCGTAAAAATGTTATCGCTGAGAAACGCTGGATTGATCTTTCTAAAATTTCATATGTAGATTCCTCTTTTTTCTTAGTTTTGCTATTTTTGGGACTAATCAGAAAAACCCCAACAAAATGGCTGACAGGCGGCCATCTTGGATTTTGTATATGGAAAAGTAATTTTAATTCAATATATATTATGATGTTTTGGTGTTTATGCAACAATGAACGTCCATGAACCGTCCGTTATTTGATACATTTCTCTGAAATTGTCTTTACGAGAGCATATATGTTTGTGATGATAGATTTTTTTATAAGATCAGAACTTATCATTCCTACTGTACAATACATCCTCTGAGGTCGATTTTCTTGCTGTCTGTCATCATGTATGCTATAGCCTTTTAATCAGGTATTTTATGTACTATGTCGTGAATATATCATACCTGTGTCCACACAGATGTCCATTACTTTACTTTAATACATTTCCATAAGATAAACACATAGTTTATCCACATGAAGGATTAAGAAGGTTTCTGGTATTGTGGACACCGGAAATAGTAATTCATAACAAATCAATGCGCATGACACGTTTAGTCAGTCGTTGGTATGGTCCAAGTAAGCACGCCACCGTATTGGATTATCTCTTCGCTTTGCCAGAGGAAGACAAGATTATACCGGATCCTACGTTTGCAGATAAAAATCCGTTTAAACTATTGTTTAGATGGAGCGGTTTTTAAATTTTAACTGCATTTTCTGTGTTGAAAATCCTTTTGTATGAAACATCGTGCTAAATAAGAATCATACAAATATGTCGCTGTTCCCTGAATAATAGTAACACCCGCTAAGATTCAGCCAGATTCATGCAGCTCTCTTTTCTGCTTAATAAGAGGCTCAATGGGCCTGTATTGATTGCCTGCTTTTGCTTTTTTGAAATTAAAGTAATAGGATGCTAGACATTTGCAAGGTTTTTCTCTTTGGCCCCTACCCTACCAA